>NC_092057.1:3677132-4030465 GCF_039877785.1 Chaetodon trifascialis
AGTGTTGAGCATGAAGATAAGAGGAAGTTGATCAGCAGAGGTGACATTAGACAACACCCGTTACCCTCTAAGGTGGTCTGGATCGTCTGGAAAATCCATCTGAGGAATCTTTGGATGTAAGGCATGAAGAAATATTACTCATTACATATCTCACAGAGGTGACTGTTTATGCCTTTATCTCAGTCGCTAAGCATAAGATTCAAAATGATCAGACTTTTGGTTTATGTGTGGGTTAGGGTTAGGGTTAACTGCACTTCCAGATTGTCCTGAACAGTTCTACTGATTTTAGCTTCAGGAATCTTCCATGTTGGTCATTGAACAACACTGTCATGAGCTCCAAAAACCTCCTTCCTCTGAAAGAGTTTTGCTGATGTTAATGGTAATGAGCTTTACTGCAACTAATGACAGTAAGTGCAAATCAATATTGTAAGTATTTGTGTAAATACCAAAGGCATCTTTAAGAGGTATTTTGCGTGGCAGACAGAGAGAAGGAGAACATCGCATATTCATAGGAAACTGTAATTCAACACCCTCGTGTTATTGTGCTGTTATCCTGTAAAGGCAACTTCTGAATGCCTTTGCTCTTTTGTACATCAGCTGTTAAACAAATACCCAGTATCAGGAAGGAATGAGGAAGAGGAGGTCAAAACGGAGTCACAGTAACAAGGGAATTATAGCTTTAAAGCCGCTGAAAGTAAAACAATAGATTTTCTGTGCTGCTCTGCTAAGCTCCCTGATTTGCAGATCACACATTGCCAAAACTTTCTGTACTTAGACATATACGTACATAAATCTATAGTCAAACCTGATTTACACATGGTAGATGACACAAATCCAGGGAAGTAATCAAGCCATCTCTGTCCCAAATAACGCAGCTTATGTCTAGCTGAAAGGCTTTTACAAGAGCAGTGTAGAGTTTCAGGGGGACTGGAAGGCATCATTTACATGTATCAGTAATGCCACATGTACCATGGAAAAATGGGGTGCCCTGTGACGTGTGCAGGGAGCAGACACTGTGTCTCACTGCATGTAAAGTCCGGGGGAGAGGGAACCAAGCGAACCCGTGCTACGAACCAAGGCTGGGAACCACCCCTTACTGTGTACCCAAGGGGTCAAGGTGACATTCCACAACACCTCTGAGACTGGCCTAATGGAGGGACTGGTGCATGGCTTTTGTTGAGTGGGAAAGAGGAGACCATGAAAAAGTGTGTAACAAGAGATGAAGTATGTAAAAGGGACACGGGGAGGGAAATGAGATTCTGCGGCCAAATTATGAGCAGGTAAAGGGAAAGTTTTTGGGGACTGAAGCTAAACATTTCTCCATTATTTGCATCTGTTGAAATACAAAAATCTAAGATAAAGTTCAACAGGTGGATTTCTGTGGTATGTCTTTCCCTTTTCAGTTCATTGTTTTTTTCCTCAAGCCTCAGTGTGTCTTCTAGGGTTTTTGTGTAAAACTTTCCAATCCACAAAACTGTAATCTAAGTTATTTTCTGGTGCTATTTCTGAGGTGGCCGCGGTAGCAGCCACTGTTTTATTTGACACCATTTCCCCTGTCCACTGTCACAAAAGACAAAAATTCTCCTCTTGGTATGTAATTGTGGGTTTGGAAGGACAGATAAATGCAATTCCTTTTTGGCGTTTGGATTGTAAAATCTATTCACATCTCTTTTAATTTGCATTCCCTTTAAAGCATCAATGCGTTCATACCAAGTCAGACACATCACAAATGAGCAGAGAGCTTTATATGATCGGCTTGAGTGAACTGAAAGGCGACGTAAAAGACATTTTTTAAAACACAGATGTATGTGAATATTGAAGGGATTTTTTGAAATTCTCTATTAATTATTTTTTTTGTCAATCCATAACACCAAATCTTCAATCCATTTTTAAAAACTAGATTTTAAGAAACAATGTTCTCTGGGTTTGGCATAATAATGCACATGAGCACATTATCTACTTATGAAATGGAGCCATGCAGTCTGATGATCTTTTGTGACATTTAACCCCAAAAGCCTGACCTCTCAACCCGCCGAGTGCAGGTGCAGCCGTCCATCAAGCAGAGAAAATTCAACTCTTACCGTCATAAAACCAAAGACTGGAGACGTGCTAGGAAGAGTCAGGTATAGGTGAGCTGCCTTTTCCGTCCACTTTATCTTCTTATATTCTGATTTGATGTTTCCTTCCTCGTCCCTCTGCTCAGGATAAGTCTCTCCTCCCGGTCAAGCTTTATTCCCAGGTCTTACCCTGTTTAATGCCTGGGAAGCACAGAGACAACAGAACGAGGAGAAAGTTAGCGAGGCAAAGAGAGGGAGTGACAGAGAAAGAGAGTTCCCTGTTTGGGTGAAGCAGTGATCAGATACGGCTATTTTCAGACTCAGGCATGCTCGTCTATGAGACTGGAAAGTTACCCCCCAGTGAATATGGGTGGGGGCTAAGTGACAGGCCTGACTATCTCTATTTTACCACAGGCACACATGTTTGCATGCATGCATACCACACAGCATGCACACACACACACCCATGCACAAGACAGACTGTATCTATGCACCCATTCACATACTGTGCAAACAACAATAGTCACATATACAGTGTAATGATATGGTACAAGATGCATCAGGTAGGTACACCTCTGAAAAGGTATGCATGGTTAAATGAAGTAGGGTTAAGACAGAAGTGGGAGTGAGCAGACAGAGGAGTGTTGGAGATCCTCCACACGCCTCATCTCTCCTCCGGGGTTTCAACGCCACGCAGTAACCACTGTCGTCAGTGCGGGGCTATGTGAAGCGGATTTCTCCACACGCAAACTGACAGGAGTGTCAAACTGTTTTCACATGAGACATTTTCTCATTCTCCATGGCTGACACTTTGATTGTCTGTGAAGAAGGGTCACTCAGAGATGTGCAAATGTAGACGCGGACGCACCAACTCTTTTTCCTTTTATCGCAAGTAAACCACATGTGGTCAGCGTCGCATCAGGCTGTGAATATATCGACTAATAATGTGTCCACTCACCTGTGTCATTAATAATCTTAACTGCTGTGTAATCCATATGGGAATGCATATTTTTGGAAATGACCACACACATGCACACACAGGCTGAATATACACAGCAGAGAGGTCAGCCAGAACCACCTCTAGACCCTAGACTCCCTGCTATTCCCAGAATGATGATGTAACTACCGCTATTAGCATCTCATATTTAGAGCCTGGATACCTAAAACCAACCAGGCAGCTACTGTGCAATATGCTTTTTTGGACCGCCCCCCTCCTTTTGCACCCACACTCAACAATAAACAAAACAGGCACAAAAATCAACAACTAACAAATTACTGGCTAGTAGGGTTCAGGAAGAGTTCAGCCGTTGCTACAAAGGCAATCCATTAACTTATGGTAATGGAGCTTGATTAGTGGCAAGTGAATGCCGATACGACTGCTGAGTGGTGACTTATTTTTCCTGAGAAAAACAGCCAAAACAACTGTTATCTACCTATGACATCAGCTTAGTACACAACCTGTTGGTCTACAGCTGAAATGGACTCATTAGCACAAGTATATCAAAAACAATAAGTTTGTAAGGGTCAACACATCAAGCATATAAATCCACAAAGCCAAAACACTGAAGTCATGAACAACCTCAGCCAACTGTCAACATGCTGCCAACCTTTAAATCAAACATGGCTGGACTTAGTTGAGTTGTCCCGGATCAGCACTATCTGTGTCCGCTGTCATCGTGCAAATGATGAAGTGGTAATGTAAAAATCCCATCTACACGGCTCCAGTGATAAGCAGCAGTCCTGTAATGACTACGTCCCCCCAAAACACTCGAGCTCCAGACCTTGGGGTTCCCGCAGCCCGATACAGTCACTGGTGTGTTAGCAGACATGATCAAACAGCAGCTGGGCCCCAGAAATTTCTGGTCACGTGCCAAGGATCAAGGAGGTATGGTGAAAAGCTGACAACTGACAGGTGCTAATGATGTAACTTCTGGGCCAAAATCAGGGGAGTATCAGGAGACCAATAAATCACTGAAGGGCCAAAGCACTTGAGTTTAGTCCTCTGTTATAATCATTATCTATTTACTTCAGAAGTTATCCTTTAATCTACACAAGGCCTTACAAAAGATGACCGACAGGACCTCCAGCAACATCTGAACAAGCATCGGCGACCGTATCTAACATTTGACGGTTGTAAGGTTTCAGCTCTGGATCACATCCCTCCTGCATTAAAACTAAAATGCGACTTTGATGAGCATCTCCTACCAAGTTTGCATGTGAAGAAATGGTTCATAAAAGCAATTAAACCCAACATTACACAGCAGCAGCTTAGGAATGAGCTCATTAAAGTACCAGAGCAAACTATTTTTATAGTGACTGACACACACTCACGCTCGAACACACAGACACTTTGACCTATGAGCCACTCCGGACTACAGCGGCTGCGTCGACATGGTCTCACCCGTACAGTTTCAACACCTAATTCATTATCAGCTCCTGCAAGGCCCTGCCATTCCCAGTTAAGTAAGTGGCAGGTTATAAAAAGCAGAAGAGCTGTGCATGTACACATTAGTAAGTGTCACTTATTGGAAAACACTTAAACCTGAGAACAGATCAAAAACGGGAAAATATATCCAGGAAGATATCGTTCAACACAGCCGCTGCCAATGTTGCTTTGAAGCAACACGTGATGCACACGAATAGGAGCTCAGGACTCACTGTATTTTGTGTTGATACGGTTAATACACGATCTTTAGATGCAAATCAAGAATAAGTAACCTAATACCCCTAATACGTTTCAAACCAGGTAACCATAATCTCAACAGGTTTTAGGCCTGATGTACAGGACAGAGTACAGTTAAGGCAGTCATTGATTTCTACAAAAAGCTTTCTCTGACAGTTGTGCAGCACAACAATCAGATGGTCACATTTTTTAGGTCATTACATATTTTAAATACTTAAGAATTAAATGCAATTGCACTAGGTTGCAACACAGGATATAGCTGTACTGAAAGGTCCAGTGTGTAGAATTTAGTGATATCTAGCTGGACACATCACCACGTTTCACCTTTTACAGTGCCCACTAAAAATGCAAAAAAGGATAAAGGCCCTCACTTCAGTCAGTGTTTGGTTTGTCTATTCTGGCCTACTGTAACATGGCAGTGAAACAATTGTCTACCGAAATATGACACTCAGCAGACTGCATTGGCGAATTCTGAACTACCTGTGCACTCAAGGTAGTCTCCAACTCTTTATCCTGGCTTAGTAGGACAGACTACTTAATTCCTCTGTGTCGTGTCACTAATCGGTTTAAAGCACGTCTTGATCCTCAACTACACAGAGTCTTTTTTTAAATTCTTCTTACAGCTAAAATGAATAAATCAAAATTCACTGACTGAATTAATATTTACATGCCAGGATAAGTATAAAATACAACAATAAAAAACAAAAGTAAATACGTTTTTTTTCATGCTAACATATTTCATCACCTATACGGTTCTGAGTTTTAAGATGCTCTGGTACAACAAGGATATACTGAAAACAGCTCCATTTTGTCACTACATTTTTGCTAATATTCAAGTAAAACTAACCCACTGCTGCAGGTCTTGGTTGTCTAAAAGTTCAGGGTATTTCTTTATTACCTTTAAGACAATTTAAATGAGAGCATGCAAAAAGAATGTGAACTTTATTTATCAATATGCACTTGCGCTAGTATCCTCCTTTTCTCTCTGCCACTGAAAATTTATCTCTCCACATCTAATCACTGTAAAAGCGTATGTATCAGTACTGCTCTGTGGCACATGAGGTGCTTCCCCTAGTGTTCATTGTTAGGTATTGCAATTATAACAGTAGCATAAAGCAAGATATATTATATGTAGATGTTATTCTATCCCTACTTAAATAATCAATGGACAATTGGCTTGATATTAGCTTTCCCACAATATGATATCTGTATAGACTTTTATAGTGGAAATTCTTAATAACTACCTTATCAATCAATACATACATCCAAAATTACTGTGGCATTTTTGGCTCAAACCAACCCACAATCAACGATCATCCCAATCAATGTCCAATGCTGACAACAAATTTAAACTGGCTCTGCAGTTCAGTTAAAAAGTTCCCATCATCAAACAGCTTGGTCATCCAGAGAGCTCGGGGAGAAAGCATGGCCTGCAGGCGGCCCCTGTTATCGGAGAGACGAGGAATTAGGCGAGCCTTTCACACATCACTTGAGCCATGACATCAGCTTCAGAGGCAGCAGAGAGAGGGGATGATGAAGGAAGAAAACACACCCGAGGCACAGTGAGAAAACAGAGGGCACCAAAACAAGGAAGCAAACCGACAAAGGAGAATCAAAAAGCAGTGTGTTTGTGGGTGTGAGACAGAGAGAGACGAAGACAGAGGGACAGAGAAAGCGAGCTACGGGTTGTAACCTCCTTTTACATCCTGTACTTTCGGGAGAAAATGTGTCACATTCTCCTATTCCCTGATGACCTGCCTTGATCCCCTTTCCTCCCCTCTCTCCCTGTGCCTCTCACACTCAAAGACACACACACACACACACACACACACACACACACACACACACACACACACACACACACACACAGTCTCTCTCAGTAACTCTAAACTGGCAGGTGCAACCGAGTTAACGCTAACAGAGACATACTCTCTGGCTCATCAATCAAGTCAAAATGCTATGATCGTCCATTAAGTGTGTATATTTAAGCCTCTGTGAGAGACTGTTTATTGGTGCAGCAGCCTCCCATGAGACGGATAGCGGCCAACTGTTGCTTGTCATGTTGCATCCTGCTATGTCGCTTCCTCTACCCCAGAACCAACTATGCATTCACAGAAATACATAAAGTCCTCCATCAAAGATAGCATCCAGTTAAGCCCACACACACACACACACAGGCCAGGTAGCCCACACTGGGTGCAGTATGAGGTTCCCGGAGTGATAGGGTTACACTTTGTGCATCCTGGACACCTCCCCACTCTCCCTGTTCAAACTGCATTCAAATGGGTCTTACAGATACCATCTATTGCTGCTGTCCTTTTTTCTTCTTCTTCATGACATCACCCCTTTATACCGTTAGCGGATAGCACCAATGAAACACAGTGGCTGACTATTCCTCACTGCTTTCTGTCAGATCCAGGATGTAACACAGGCAACAGATTAGTCTTAAAACACGACATAAAATGCACCGCTGCAGAAGCACTCAGGAGCCAGAGCCCCACTGGTTTGACTGATGAGAGGCTTTAATAGCAGGTGAATGCAGCAAACACACTGGTAGAAGGGATGAGGGAAAAACTGTAGGTCAATATTGACTTCAAAGTGCCCATGTGAGGCATAGGCCTTCATAATACACCATCCTCATGAGGTGGAGCAAATGCACAGTACTGGAGGCAGGTTGGTGCTGGTACTATAACAAGTAACTCCACAGGGCACAATAGAAAACTCCTATTTTCTGTAATGGCTGAAGAGTCAGGGTAGATAACAGATCAAATTAACCCCACTGTGTATTAGTTTTTTTCATGATAACATAAAATACTGTACAGCACTGCAGAAGTGCATGCTAACAATAGGGATTATCCAAAGCATTTGAGATGTAGGTTAAACATGGATATCTCAATTCATGCTTATTACCACCAAGCATCCTGCCTCTCATGCTGACTGTTAGGCTGACTAATGTTAAGGGATATTTCTTTTTCTCCACGTTTTAAAAGCTTGCGGTTTGAGTATTTAACATCCTCCCAGCTCTGACCGCATCTTCCTTTAATGCCCTGGAAACAGCAATCCACTGGAATGCACTTTAGTAGCGACCTTCCCGCATCCCGGATGAGCTGATTCATTTGCCCTGGTCACTTCGATTATAACTACAGGGTCATAGTTGCTTGTAACGCACTTAAAAACACCCACAATAGCCTGTTTACCTCCTCTAAACTGCACGAAATTCAGCTGTTGTTCAGATCCGCTGCAGCCGCTAAAATCGGCGCGGAAGGCGAAGATGTTAGCTCTTCACAGCGCTGCTGATAGTGTGTATGCGTGTGTGTGTGTGTGTACGTGTAGCTTACCTTACAACGGCTGCCGCCCCGGTTGACTAATTCCGCAACAAACCGTCAGGTAAGCGGCCGCTTCCATGTGAAAAGTCCTCACTCGAACAAGCGCACAAGTGCACACACAGTCAAACAAGGCGAGCTACAACGGCTCGGAAGCTAGTGCGGTGTCCGTGTGATGAAACCGTACACCTGTTTTTCGACGCGCATGGATGTCGCCGGTGTGGGTCAGCTCGCTAAAGGCTGCTCCCTCTCTCGGGGGTCACTGTGGCTCGGATACCAATGCGATGAAGCGGTGCTGTCCCCCTTTCCTCACGACGCGAACCTTCACGGAAGAGGCGGCACAATTAGTTACCGCATGCCGATCTGCTGTTTTTTTGAGTACAAGCGCCAGTCGCGCCGCGGTCCCACACTGCTCTCCCGGCTCTCCTCGCGTCGGTCCAGAAATGGACTGAACCTGCCTCCCGTTTCCGTTTTTATGATTATTGGATGATGCCGTAGCTTTGTGCGCAAAATGGCCTCTGTTATGTTCATTCAGCAACAGTCCACCGCGAGCTTCTCATTGGGTCGCCGTGTAGCCATGGCAACGCCCGCGGTTCAATCAGTAGCTCGCGGAGAGGACACTGGGACGCTGGGCCTGAGTGCAGCTCACTGCTAACAGGAAAGTGCCGCTTTACCTTCCTGTGTGCATCAGAAACGCACAAAAGACTGACTTCAGCCGTGAGGGGCTGGAAGTTTATGGAGGCTATAGGCTGTGTTAATGGCTAGAACATAATAATAATACAGCCAGGCTCAGTGGGTGATCCACAGACCCGTGCTAGGAATAAGACAGAGCTATGCCAACATTTGCGAGTGTGTCCCTGGCAGCATATCAAGGTGTCATCAGAGTGTTTGAAGGGAAATGTTGAGCTAAATATAAATAACAAGTTATAGCCTGACTTCCTTGTAGAATTGGTCTTCTGGCCCGTTTGAGGTAGGCCTAATATGTTGTTTTGAGGACAAGGTGTCAACTTGTAGAGTTGAAAAAGAGAAACTTAAGTTCACCCTCCATTATGAGCCAAAATAATACATTTATTTGCATTATCCTCATAATATATTGTAAATTACAAGTGCAAGCTAATACTGAACAGATTACCTGGAGCATGTGAAGGGTTTGTGTTTTGATTAGTTTTCCTAAATCTATTGTGTCTTTCAGGTAATATCAATCAAACTGGTGTTTGTTTGTTTTTGTTTTTTTCAATTGATAGCCCAATTTGCTTTTGCTACACTTTCCTAAATCATAGTTGTTGTTTTTTTTATTGCAGTCAGGGGAATATCACTCAAACAGGTGTTGATTTATTCGTTATAAGAATGGCTTTTATCTGTTTTTACAAATAAACTCTTATGTAGGATGTCGGTTAAAACAAGATATTTAAACAGCTGATTTTTCAGTTCACAGGTGACATAATTTTATGGCAACAAAATCCGGTGTTGATCTGAAAGTGTAAAACTCTGATAGGTGTGGATGTATATCAGCAGTGACATGGTGTCGGTTTTAACACGCAACATTTGAAATTAAAAGTGACATTTTTGCTGCGAGCTCCTCCGCTCTTGTTTGGTAAACGCCAGAAACTGAGTTATGGTTTTGTCTCTGTAAGCGCTGCCCTATAACAAAACTGTATTTGTTTTAACTCTGTCTTTATTAAGCAAAGCAACTGGACCGTGTCTTGATATTTGATGGCTTAACTGGGGGATTCTCCCCCTCTCTCACACACCAAGCTGTTAAATTATTTACAGACTGGATGGTAGCCCTTTATAGTCAATGCTAGGTGTCCTGTGACCGTAGCAGAAAACACAGCCATTGCTTATCACGTTGTTTTGATTTTGTGTGAAAGGAAAAAGCAGGAGTAGCCCGTCCTCTGTGTACACTCTGGTGCACTTTGAGACGCAGATAAAGCAAAAGGGGTCACAACAAAATCAATCTATCCGTCTATCTTTTGCACTAATTTCAAATGTGAAGTCCTAGTGCAATATCAGACACGGATGGAAAAGCAAAAGCCGTGTTGCTCATGAATTCTTAAAGCCTTTTGAGGGCTGTTAGAGATGGTCTAGTGAGTTGATATGGAATCAGCCACAAAGCAAAGATATTTCACCTTATGAAAATGACATTGAAGGAATGCATCAATTCATACGTGAATGTATGACAAATACAATCCTCTTTGAGCCCTTGCAGTAGTGTCAACTCTATTATATGTGTTCGCCTATTCAGCTCTATGGCTTTGTGCTAAGCTAGCTCATGTCGTCAGCTGAACAGCAGCATAATGTGCAACGCTAAAGCATCTTCATCTGCAGATTACCAGGTTTTCTGCATATGCAAAATTAAAGTTGAATCTAATTATATTTCTAATTGATTTTCCTGTCAGATGTTTGAGTACATTGAATATGTTTCACTGTTTAATGCTGCAAGATGAGGAAACTCCTTAATGCGGTTAATTAACATGTCATCCTAGTTGTAAATAAAACCTTACGTTACGTTCACGACAAACCGCGATTCAGCAGAATTAAAGCTGCAGTGTTATTTTGTTAACACATGCATAAAGAGCCCTTTCCTCTGCCAACAGCACAGGTGTACAGATTTAGACTGTTATTGATAGCGTCAACAAGACCACATCTGTGAGTGTGTGTGAGCATTTGCATGCATGTATTTGGTCTTTTATCACCAGCTCTTGTGCAGTATGGGCAGCCCTTACTGAATCTTAGTGTTGTCAAGTAGGTGTCTTTTTATAGGTGGCATGTTATCCGCAGACATAGTCTTACCAATCCATTCTGACGGGACCAGGGAGGATGATGACGATACATTATGTCTGGTATGCAGTGGTGATACAGGTGCAGACATGCTGAGGGTGGAGCTTAGGACATTATGGCACATTATAGAGCAACACTAATGTGTTTGCACAGGAGGCACTTAAGACACATTTTTCTGTCGTCTGTCTCACGCATGTTGACAGAACAGATCTGTTTCTATTTTAAACATGTGCGTAACCACAACCCGAAGTGTGATTTTTGCACTTCAGGCGTATTTCCTTCCATTTTACGCACGTATCTGCAGTGATTTTTTTATTGAGCTGTGCAGAAGAGCATACGGCCTGTGAGGCCATACTTAGGCACAGTGGTGCTTTGAGCTAAATGCTCACAATAACAAGGCAAATATATTGAAGATTAGCAGGTATAATTATATATTACAATACTGTATGTGATGTGTGCTTTCATGCTAACATTCGCTAAGTACATCTGTGGCTGTTGTTCATTTTAAGTTTGCAGGTATTTAGTCATAAGCAGTAAGTGTGACATAAAATAGAATATCGTCAAAGTCAGTAGGCTTCATCCACTCACGACCATGAATGAATGAATTTACAAAGCATACTGGCAAACCGCCCAATAGTTAGCCAAGTGGTGAACAGACCAATGGACCAACCGATGGGCATTGCTAGCTGTAGCATCATGCCACTGCTGTGACCAAATAGCCAACCAGGATATCCAGGCCTCCTGGACTGTGTCACTACATATAGTCACAGGAATCCTTCCCCACGCCATCTGAGAGCCGCGAATGGCCTTTAAGCAGAGGTAGTG
This sequence comes from Chaetodon trifascialis, assembly GCF_039877785.1. NCBI lineage: Eukaryota > Metazoa > Chordata > Actinopteri > Chaetodontiformes > Chaetodontidae > Chaetodon > Chaetodon trifascialis. The sequence continues at coordinate 3,688,802 of NC_092057.1, forward strand.
AGCTGCCACCACTGTGCAACATTCATCTCAGGGAGTCAGGTGTTGACGTGAGTGGAGTCTGAAAGCTGGCCTTGGATAGAGCTGACCACAGTAAAAAAAACACTACATTACAATCCACACAACGTGTCTGAATCTGTGCCAGACCTCCATCCAAATGCAAATATGCAATAATGCTTCCCATAATAGTATTTCCCTTTTAGGACGGCAACATGAACCGTATCTTTGAGGGCGTGACATCATCAACCATGTGTCATGCTTTTATGGCTGCCGCTACCTATCCTCATCCCCATCATGTCTGCAATTATCTAATGTCCAAGCCCTTACATATACTACCACCACACCCGCACGGCCTCTCTTAGAATAGCCCACAATAAAGGAGAGCGGGCTGGCACATGGACCTTGTGAGAAAATAACTCTATTATCTGAGCAGTGGCACTGTCTCATATCTTTCCACTGTTGCTTTCCAAAGAGATCCGCATTTGGAACAGCTGATACTGAGGTTCACTCGTCTGGCCAGTGTTAAAGTAGCACAGTGGTGCTGAATGAGTGGATGGCATATGAGTGCATGAGGACATTGTCTGGCCGTGACATCATGCCACTTCCACTCACATTCCAGACTCGCTTTGATGTCTAAGAGCTGACCAGGTGAAATGCCAAATCAAATCTGTGAGAGAGCAGGGCTGCTGACGGAGAGTCCCGCATCATCTCTCTCTTTAGCAGGGTCAGAAAGTGCGATTATATCCTTGACCTTCTGTTAATATTGTTGCTACATTTTCTTAATCGACTCCTCTAACCTCATTAATTGCTGTTAGATATTTATTAAATGAAGCATCACTGGCTGCTGCAGCTTTCACAGCGTCAATCCCACCTTATAGTGGCGGATTGAAGAGAACGAAGTGCAGAATTCTGCCAACCAACCATCACTCAAACACCAAAATACAAATTGCACTTCATCTAACCCAGCGCTCGCCCTGGCCTCTGCCGTCCGACTGTGCGATATCAATCAAAAAGAGTCACCGGTCCCCAGCGAAAATGCCAGTGTCACTCATGACTCTTCATTTTGCATATAAACGCTGACGCTGCAGTGTTGTGACAGATGTTGGGGAGAGGCTGACGGAACAGAAACGAGAAAAATGGTGGAAGATGAAGAGGATGACGGATAACAGAATAATAAATGACACACTGAAGGACACAGAGGAGCAGAGACGCAAGATAAGAGTCATAGGCTAAATCTGAGCTTATACAAGTTGACATCATCATTTGTCTACCTGTCTAGACATGATTACCTCATGGGAATCTTCACTGCATGACGTTGCACTTTATGACTTGAATACATCCTTAAAAATGAAGATGTAGACATACATGTAGATACAGACCAAACATTCACATTATACTGCTTAAGCTCATTTCCCATTGAAGTCTAAAACATCTATAGCTGACAGAAGATGAGCTTGTTGCATAATAGCAACGCAATATAAATGAAAAGTATACAGAGACAAAATGCTGGGCATGAATCATTTTTATTTTATCGCTGGAATGAATGGAAATAAAGTTTTGCAACAGCCTACACTGGAAAATATGCACTGATGGACTTAACCATTCATATTATATAATAAATAATGTGCTAACTTTCTGCAGTATTCAATAACTCAAAGTCTGAATATGTGTTGAAGGTAACCACTGAAGACTTGTTATTTAATACTGTTACATTATTGATAATCCAGCAGCACTGAGGATGTTTGGAAGAGTGAGACTGGAGGGAGATGTAGAAGTAAATTGCTCTTCCAGATGAATTTGCTGCCTTAGCTGGTTTAATAGCCCACAGAGTTGGTTCACGTTCCTGAGAGGTTCTACCTTTGGTCTGCCTGAGCTTTTTCAGTATTATCTATAATAACAATAGATCAATGATGCATAATGTATAAAGGGTCAAGGCCACAGAGAGTTATCACTGAGCTCTGCAGAGCTGCACGGCTTTTTAGTCTCTTTTAGCTCAGTGTTTTGGCTCTATTGCCCCCAAATTCCATTTTTATGAACCCCTGTCATCAATCACAACTGGCAGCTACTTTCAGCACAAAAAAAGCTCTAATAATTCTGTGTTTTATGTCCAAACCTGAGCCCGACACAGTTAACGCAAGCTGATGCACAATAGTTGTTACCGTTTTCCTTTTACCCAGATTACACGTGTGGGCACCTTGGAAATGACCGTCAAAAGGCAATGTTTGTATACAGGCTTCAGGTAGATAGAAGAAAACATACTATAATAACATTTGAGTCACCATTGACAGTTGTACTATGTCTGCTAGGCCAGCCAGCTGACGTTACTGAACCCGAGTATCATTTCTAAGTTTGTATCCCAGTCTGACCTGACCCGTCAAGTCCTGAACGATCCCGGCTCGGATCGAGTATCTGCCCTCTAATGGAGACCCAAACAGGGCTAAAACAAGATGAAAATTAGTGCTTGGTGTTTAAATAGGCTGTGCAATCTGTTAGCTATTACTACCTGAGAAGGCAACTACACGTGAGAGTTTCAGGATTTTGAGTTTTTCTGCTCTCGAGTGTCAAGAAGTCATTAATGCAGTGGCAGCTGTCCTGCACAAAAAACACAGCATAGTTAAAACCTCCTGCATGTGAAACTTAACACGTATAACACTGTAAAGCAGACACAGACTTCGTTGTCTGTCAGTCAGGTTTTCAGTTTCCTCGTACTGACTAGACTCTCCTTTTCAAGCTGCCAAGCTGACATTGTCAGCTACTTTCAAATTAGTGACAATATTCCAGGTTCAGCACATCTGCGTAGCACAGGATAAGGCCGGCCGTGGTGTTTTCCTCTCCTCACATGAGGAGTCAGCAGCTGTTGAGCATTCAGAGGCTGCTCACACCAGCAGAGGCAGTAATGAACATGAGTCAAACTCTGCAATTATAACAGCAGGACATGAGGATGCTTTCAGGCTACCAGAGTGCTAATTTCTCTGCCCATCTCTCCTGCTTATAATCAGCTGAAGTGTAAAGCCAGACTAGATGTTATTGAATTTCTAAATGTGTTATGAAATTCCATTTAAAGTGGAATCTGTATTGCAATAACTTCAGAATAATGTGCTTGATGAGAGATGTAAACCAAACATGGTCCAGTCTGGCATGTCTCAACATATACTGAATACATTGCCATTACATTTGGTACAGATATGGAAAGTACCCGGAGAATATGTCCTTCTTTTCATCCTGTCCCTGTTGTGCTACTAGCAAGATAAGCTATCACTTATCCTGTGAAATGGCATGAAAGTAGACACATTGTACAGACATTTGTGGTTCCCAGAGGATTTTCTGGAGGAAAGTCAAACGATTTGGATGAAATCTTGACCTTTCCTCGAATGCCATCATGAGATTTTGTCTGAACTGGATGGATGGACTGGATGGATTGCCATGAAATTTAATGGAAACTGATAACTAATAATCATCTGGACCAAAATTTGTCCAAATACTTTGATGTATGACCAAATACTTGCAAAACTAATGACATTCCCACCATCCTCAGCTCTATTTTATGTTGTGTGCTAGCTAGCAAATGTTAGCATGCTAGCACCAATCTAAGATTTTTAGTAAATTTGATATTGCCTAAGCATCATAAAGGAGGCATCGTCAGTGTGCACATTTGCATACTGACATCAGCTCGTGGCACCTCTGTGCAGCCTCACAGAGCTGCTAGCATCGCTGAGCACAGCCACGTTTCAATCATACTTCATGTTTAAGTCATCATGTCTAATCATTTAAGCATCATTTCAGTACTGCGATCAGTGTGATACCTGCATACAGCACAGTATGATCTACCGCTCCACCCTGTATTGAAACACCTAATCTGACTCTCGGTGCTCTCAACCTCCTGCATCTCTCTGCTTTTCCTTATCAGGACATGGAGCGAAGGCTGTGTAGCTCATGCTGGTTATGCAACATACCTCTTCATGTGTCCCACGTGTGTCTTTCAAACACAATTACTGATAGACAGTCTCTCTGGAGCGCGTTCCTAATATTACTCTGCACTTCATCCACCTCAGTACCCTTCACTGATGTCGGTAAGCCAGGCCTCCGCTGTGTGACTGCTAAGTGAATTGATAAGTGGTGTTGAGGCTGATGAAATGTTGCATAGCTGGATGCTGATGCAGTGTCTGCCAAATTGCTCACTGGAAGAGCAGGAGGAGAGATGAGACTCGAATAGAAACATAGAAAAGACAAGCTCGATACAGAGGTGAGGAGTAAGATCTGGTGAAAGAAGAGACTGGAAAATAATGAACTGTGAGGTAGTGAAATCAAAGTGAGAACAAACAGTACGCGGGGAAGAATGAAAAGCGATGCGTAAGAGTGTCTGCAAACAGCTGGTGGATGTGCCAGCTGTGTGTTCACAAGGGCTTCGTAAAACCTTCAGGTTCACACTGAAGACACACACATTCGCAGGTTTGGAGGCGTCTTGTTAGTTTTGGAAATGTGGCTATCATCTTTGTCTCTCAACACATATGTTAAAAAGGTGCCAGCAGGATGTAACTCTGCTGTGAAAACATCAGACTTGAACCTCTGAAGCTTGTCAAAAGAAGTTTTCATCACAGAGGTATTGCAGTGGATTGCAGTACATGGTGATTTAATCGTGCCCGCCTCATGTATAACTTAACATAATTAACATTTGGAAATCATTCTGAGTATTGACTTCTGTTGGATGAGTTTGAAAAAACGTGTTTAGGAAGTGCAGCTTAGCATGACTCATGAATCAAAACTCAGTCCAGTAACAGATGGCCCACTGAACTCACCTGAATTTATGGTCTGTAGCCAACAATACTGTTTTAAGGCCTCATTAAACAGGAGCTGTGAATGAAATATAATTCAGAGCCTCCTTTCACTCTGTAGTCGGCTTCCACAACCAGCTCGTGACTCCACCAGACAAACCAAAACACCATAGGGTCCATCTCAACTGATTCATCCATCTGTCATATTCTGTTACTGCTCCCATTGTGGCATACCCCAGCATGCATTGAGAAATGAGCTGAGAGGCATTTCCACACTTAAAATCAGTTACAGTAAAAGGCAAAACTATCTTTTGCTTTAGGTTTCTATCTTTAAAGTACTCACTCACACTTCCATTGAGACTCTATATGCTTATATATGAGTGTGCTGCAATTCTATCAGTGGTTTACAAACACATGAAATTAGCACAGTACATAAAATGCAGTGTAACGACAACGATAGTATCAGGATTAAACACTTTTCAGTCCATTTTCAATGAATGTCCTCACTAATTTGACATATATTTAGTCTAGATTTAACAACAGGCTTGTAATTCACTGCAGCACATATTTTGATGTCTTTTCGCCCGTCTCTGCGCGCTCCCATGTTCACGTTCTCACAATTAGTAATGATTGTGATGTTCCATATCAGCAGTGGAGGAACCAGCTGGAGTTGCTTCGACAGAGCTGGCAAAATCAACCACATTACGGACTCGTTCATCATCTGCTCGCTAATGAGCCTGTTAGTGGAAAGTATTTATGAAAAAGAAAAGATCTGCTTTCAAATTCTGTCCTTGATTTAAAGCTGCAAATCCTCTTCATAGATTTTCAGCTTCTCCTCAGGATTGTAATTAAGTAATGGCTCGATTAATCCTGTCAAATGCGCATTGCCAGAGGGGAGAGCAGGGACATTCATTAGGAGCCAACAGGAGGAGATTAATACAGATCAAACATGCAATAGTAGTGATACACAGTTGTGCACATAATGGTGCAAACAATGGCACCAGTTTAGAAACTTAAGGAAATGAATGAAGGGCCTGTGTCGACGCTCTGAGGCTCTGTACAGAGATGTCAGGATATTTGGATCCAGAGAAGAAAAGCAGCGCAGTATGTCGCGTCATGGTGGCTGTACATTTTTAGCACAAACTTTTCCCAACAAATGGAAATAGTGGAGACGTACAGAACCAAAATGCTCTGCCGTCTTTGGGGCGAAGCGATCTGTCCAGGCTGAGACTTTTTAGGACGAGGAATGTGACCCCTGAAACTCGCTCTTCCTTCTTTGGTAACGGCGCTGCTCTGCTACATCAAAAGAGGCCTAAATCGCTAAATCAGTTTTGACCACATGACCCAGAGAAATATTTGTGTATTTAGCCAAAGGAGGATGAACTTATTATGGAGGAGAGATCCAAAGAAAAATGCCATGAGTGTTAGTTTATATATTTATTTTTCAGCTGAAACTCAAATCCTCTCAAAATAAAGGGATCTTATTGCTTTATTTGCTTTGGTCGCGTCGACTTTTCTTGTCTTTCTGGTTTGTTTCTCTGTTTGTTTGGTTGAGGACACTGTGCTCGGCTGGATAATGGTGACATTCTACCAGCAAATACAAATCATGCAGCCAGTCACAATAAAAATAACATGAGTCACATCATACATGACTCTCCACACTCTTACTCTCAACTGGTCACATACAGACGCTTGGTCAGGACCCCTTGGCGTCACTTTTTAAGGCACGGGGTACTCCTTTAGTGCCCTTTAGGGCTCTGCGGTCAAATTAACAGTAATGAATATTCAATGTCAGTTCTTGAAAGTCCAGTTAGACTTTCAAAAATAAAGCTTTCTGGCTGTCTATAGAAGTCTATTGCACTACCCTGCTGAATAGTAAAGCTAAAAGGGTCCCCAGTGCCTTAACAAGTGATGCCAAGGGGTCCTGACCAAGCAACAGCTAATCTACCATACTTGACTTTGAGAAATCATGCTGATGTAAAGTTTTTCTAATATCTTCTATGAAAGGAGCCATTACACCTAAAGCATTCCCTCAAGCCATATGGCTTTTTAAATCAAGAGGGTGTTAAGTCCCATCTGCTAACTATCACTGACAGGCTGGATTGTTGGCACGGCCAGACTGTTGTAGCCAAAGCTTAAGGTGCTTGCACAAAGCACCGCCTGCCTTCAATGCTCTCAGTCTGGTGTTAGAAAGGTGTAATCTCCCCCTGAAAAGGCCGCTTGTCTCACAGCTTTTAGCACATGATCAAAGCCTCGCAGTGTCAGCTCCTCGCAGAACGGCGCTGAAAAACCACCGGGCGAAGCCTAAGGCAGCGTCTGCAGAGGAAGACCTCTGGTAAACTCACAGTGCGCTACCTGCTCAGCACCAAGTGGCAGACAGATAAAATTAGGGCTAGCTGATAAACACAGTGACGCAATGAGCAACTATAAAGCCAGACATTTGAAGCCTGTCCTCACCAAATAAACAGGTCGACTGGAGGCAGTTTATTGGACCCATGTCTACTTTTATTGTGAGGTAGCAACCTCAAGTGGTCGTAGCAATTATGACAGGAGCAAAGGAGGAAGTCAGGTGACGTAGTGTAAAGAGCAAGAAAGTCTGCATTTGGAGGAAGGTGGGGCGGATAACTGGGGGACTTTTATCCAGGAGGCTGCTGTTTGTGTCGTGTAAAACGCTGGCTAATTTTAAGTACTTATGTTACATCATTTACAACAGTTACATACTTATTTTAACCCATGTTGTGTTTCCTAAACATACCTACGCAGTTTTGATGCCTATGCATATTTCTACAGATTCACAGTGTTCACAACATGAGATTGAAGGTCCAGACCGGCTAGTCGCTGTCACTGTCCAGTGGTGATAAATGTTAGTGTCATATTGACAAGCTCTTTAGTCGTTTGGAGGATGCAAGGACAGCAGCTTTATATCCTAAAGAGAGTGAAAACTGGACTTGAATTCACTTTGTGAATGGAAACATGATTCCAAATGAATTCCGGTGTTACTCTGAGTCTTCTGGACGTGTAAACAGTCTTCTGCTTGATGTCAACTTCATGAGATACAGCATTAATGTGGAGTTTACAACTCATTTCTGCTGCCCCCAAGTGGTGAGAAATCGGTTAATGCAGGTTTAAATCACAGTCACAGCTTCATCTGAAGATTTTCTTGCTTCTCTTTGTTTTCTCTCTGCATAAAACTGAATGCATTTTTTTTTTTAACTATTACTGGAACTGGGGATTTTAGGACTTCTCTATGAGTAAAAAATAATCACTGGTATAAAGTGGCAAGTTGTGGCCCTAATGAGGGTCTCACTGTGTCTGTTCCAGCTGTCCTCCCCACACACTGAATGGTCTCTCCTTGCATTTTACTGAGCAGCACTGCAGAGAGTTAACAGTCCAGTAGTAGATCCATGCTGCTGATTCCAGTTCAGTATTGATGTCCTGTCACCCCTTGGGACCACTTACAGTGAGAAGAGACCTGAGTCAGCACTGAGGGAGCACTAGCCAGGGATGAGAAGCACATACCATCAGCTAATGTTCAAATAAAAAACATGACAGTGAAAATGTCGATAATGCCACAAGCAGGCCGGGCATGTTCTCACTGACGATTAGTAAAGAAATGGTCTCATTGTCAGTAATGTTTTTGCGTTCGTTATTCACAATCGGGAATAAAAGCCTCCACAGCTGTCAAAGGTGTGACATCTGTCTGTTTTAACACAACTGTTCATCCATGTAATGTGTGTGTCTGATCAGGAAGTTTAATACATGCATGTTCTGTCCTGTTGTCTCTCCAGCGTGTGACTGAAATCCAAATGCATGCACACCGCTATGAACCACAGGCCCCTCCCCTCCTCTGAGGTGTAATAACCAGCGTGTTCTTGAACAAGCTGTGTGTCAGTGGCTGACACCAGGAGCGGAGCTGGGCGTCCGACCTCCAAACATCATTGGTCAGCAAACTGGGGAGGGGGAGACATACAGTACCGCAGTGTCTTTTCTCTGCAGAGAGAACATGCTCTAACATTCTGCCTGCGCTGCCGCTCACATGTACATCACCCTCTCCGTCCTCCACATCCCGCTGCCTGAAATCTCTTCATCTCACCCTGTTTTCCTGTTTCAACCTCACCAGCCTCATGTGAGGATGAATTCACCCCCTCCTCCTTAAACTATTAGTGCAAGGCCAAGCTTCATTTACCACTACTCCCCTGCTTTTTAGGAAAACTTGCTCCAGTTTCTGTTTCTGTCACATAAACGGCAGATGCCCGTTACATCAGACAATCCATTAGCCACTTCATGATGTGTGCATGGTAAACACATGTAATCATGAACACGCTGATAATGAAGTTACTGCGCGAGTTAATGTTCAGGATTACAGCACACAGGTTAACAGCAGCGACGAGGACAAACTCACCTTTTGTTCTGAGGCATTCCAACACGCCAGAGACTCAATCTGCAAATGAGGGAGAGGAGATTTACCCAGTGAGATGAAGAATGTGGCACTCCACTGATGGAGCCGCTGCCCCCCCCCAGTTATCCCTTTTGCATTAGTGCATTCATTCACATGTGCACATGATATGCACTAGCCACTCTTGTGCAAAGTGCGGCATGTGCAGCTATACTTATCACGGAGTCCACAGCACAGTAGAGGTGTTACTCCTTACTTTTAATCCCTCAGTCCAGTGCCAAGTTGCTTCTCCTGAGAGAATCTGGTGATCACCTAACTCCTGTCAGCTTTCATGTCTCTTTTTGCCTCCCTCCCCTCCTGAGCTGTTGACAGTGCACCTCATGAATTAGCCAGTATTAAAGCACAACTCCCTGCTGTATAATTTGCTCTGGTTCCCATCAACCCCTCCTGTCTACACACAGCCTCACTATTTATTTTCTAGCTGTGTTTCCTGCAGAAAACCCCTGAATTTAATTTTCTTTTATTCCTCACATTAACTAATTTAACCACCTCCACAGTGCAGATCATGCTAGCTCTCTCCACTTTTTACAGGTCTTCAGAAATCCAGCCATTGGCACAAAGCCCTGTAAGCTGCCTCGGCTTAGCACTGGACTAAACCAATCAGGTGGCGAGAGGTCTATCCCAGGAAGGACCTGCTCTATTAATCTGAGGGAAGGATAAAGAGGAAAAGAGAGGGGATGGAAGGATGCATGTATGTCTGCATGACTATGGAGGATGAGGGCGGGAGTTGAGTGCAGATTATTTTTTTTCTTGGGCAATGTAATGTTTCCTGCTTTCCATATTGTAGAATCACTGACATGAAAGGTCACAGGGACAGTGCCCTCCCTCCATAAATCTCCATGTAATCAATATATTAGCAGAAAGAGTGTGCAAGCAAGCTGCAAAACAGCTGTGTCAAAAGGGGAGTTAAGACAGTGAACACGCAATGTTTTTGATTGACGCATGTTCTATTTCTACCAAATTACAATTCAATCCAGAAAACAATGACAAATATTGTGGATTTTTAGCACATACAGCATGATTTCCTGTCTGTTTATGATTGTGGTCGTGTGTAAAACGGCAGCGCTGTGAGGCTGTACGGAGGCACAGCGGTGCTTTGAGCTAAACGCTCACATCAGCATGCCAACATGCTCACACCCACAATGCTAACAGGCTGATGCTCTGCAGACATTATGTTTTCATGTTTATTAACTTAGTTTACAGGGTTAGCATGCTAACAATTGCTAATCAGCACGATTTCAGTGGGATATATTATTTATTTCTGCGGCGCTCTGACACAGTGCAGCTTTGATCCATGCTGGTTTGGATTAATGGCATGCTTGGGAATGATGGGACGGGTGCTCTGACAGCTGATGGCAAGCTAATTAATACCCTGTGGTTAAAAGTGGCTGCTGGTGTGATATGATTAAAGATTTGAAATGACACTGAGGATATTCCAGTGAGAGATATGATCAGTGACTGAACTGTCAACAACACATAAAACCAATTATGAGAAAAGAAGTGTTTCCGTTTTAAGTGAAATCCACTTACTTTAAAGGAAAACCATCCATTGTAATGGTGATGAAATGATGCATCGCTTAACCATGATTCATAACAAGACATTAATTGTTTTTGCCCTCAGAAATTCAGGGTTTGTTGATCTACTGTGGTTCAAATTTATGACTCATTTAGCACCCTCAGCAGGCCATTTCTGCTTTTACTGCTGACCTTTCAAAACAGGTTTGGCTGTGTGGTAATCTCCAGATTTATTGTGTTAGGAGTGTCTCAGTACGGCACGTAATTGCTGCCTACAACTGTAAAGATATATACCATTCAAGGAATTACCTTCACTCCATTTACTTTTAATGTATACTATGGCGAAATGCATTGAATGCAATAACTAACTCATCATTTTAAAAATTAAAATTAATGTAGATGAACAGTTCGACATGGCCCAGACCAATTTTCACAAAAGATCAAAGTAATGCCAACAGACTGATTAACAATTACATTTGCTGATGTTTTTCAGGAAGAGCAACTTCCAGCTTCCAGGTTTGAGCAACTCCAGGAGGACAGACCCAAACCAGGCTTTGGGACCACATGGTCAGACCCACTGGGCACCAGGACACCCCAGTGTCATGAATCAAGTAGCATGTATGCTACATATATATCCATACTGCACAGTAGTCACATCTCGACTCTGCAAATAAAGAATAATAATCAAATAAAGAATACTAAAAAACAGTCTTAGTCAATAGTCTTATCAACTAGACTGTATTTCTATTTGCCAACCCAAATATAATTTTTTTTTTTTTTTCCTGTGTTATTAGAAACATTGAATTCTTCATATGCCAGTGTGTACACAGTATCAAAGAGTATCTTTTGTATCATCTGGAGCAAGAAGTGTTGTATATGAAACGCTGTACCTCAGAGTGGATCATTATCAGTGCTTTCTGCCCTCTAATGGTTATTTCATGGTAACGCGGTTACCCCAGCTCAGCTCACTCCAGTCTCACTGCCGGGGTGCTCTGAATGAGGAAATGTCCTCTTAGAGGATCAATTACTGAACTACTTCTGCATCCTGACTTTTGCAGAGTCAGTTTCAGGAAACCAGTGAGTGAGTGAACATCTCACTTACATCTGCCAGGGCCACAATGTTAAGCTACATTGTAGGTGTAGGGCAGCAGCTGCAGTGTTGTAGTCGAACAAATTTGTACAAATAATATATGTCAACACAGATCTTGTACAGTTTTTAGCCAGACACATTTATGTTATTTGAATTCAGTCCAAAATAACATGTCACAATCTGTAAGATATAACGTTTGACTGAGTGGATTTGACCACCTGGCACTGGTTACCTCAGACTGGGCCTACCTGTCTTCAAGAATGGGTGTCCCACCACGGACCAAAGTTCACTCTTGTTGACGACAGCAGAGAGCCAGAAGTGAGGCACATAAAAGAGGTCAGAGGTCATGCCCAGTTTCCATAGGATGACGTCACCGCTAAAATACAATACATGACCTCATCCCCCATTGTCTCAATCCTGTATGCTGTGTATACTGCACACAGACAAGTATTTCTTTGCACTATTTGTACTGTTTGGGACACTTATATATAGACACAGTGTGCTGTTGCTCGTTGTTGCTCTTTATATATTTTCATACACCTACTTTTTTCGCCAACTTGTCTACACACTGTAGTTACTGTCTATTCAGCTGTGTAACGATCCCTGTGTAAGTACACTGGGAGCAACTTAAAACCGGAGTCAAAGTCCTTGTAGTGCACACACTTGTCCAAACAGATGATGATTTGGGAAATGTCTTGCACGTGTACTAGTAAACTTGCGGTACCGAGTCCACACAGAGCTGAGTGTTGCCTGTGTTTGTTTTATTGAAATCATCGACGTTTAAAATACACAATGTCTTTCTCTTTCATAAAGTTTTTAAAGCAGATTAAAGGAATTTGGCACTGAAGAGGTGACTGGAAACACCAACTCTTTCTTGTTTAATACAAACATTACGGTACAGATGCGCCGTTTCCCCTCCGGTTGGCGCTGTGTTAACTGTCCCTGAACGTCTCTCGGCAGGTCCGTCCCTCTCTGACTGTGGCTGAAACGCCAAGACTCGCCTGTCTGCACCACGCCTCAGCTGATCCTTAATAAGCCAACAGCCCGGTTATATCCCAGCAGGCACTGGGAAAGTCTCAGTAATCGAAAGTACTTAAAAACACTGGCTCCAGTAAGTTTTTCAGAACGTGAGTATGAATTTCATCCAAACCGGCCGATTGGCTTCCTCTGATTATCCTCCTGTAAGAAACAGTTAATTCATAAGCGGATTTAGAAACTGGTGTAGAAGTGAAACCCGAAGCTTCCAGTTTCTCATTTCCTTGTTTCCTGGCTGTTTCGTCCGCAGTGCCTGTTTCATAAGCTCCCTGTGAGGCTCTGTCTGAGCTCCTGAAGAAAAGAAACTGAGCTGCTGGAAGTCAGTGCTGTCTAGATGCAACAGATTAGATGCGAAGGCAAAATCTGGTAAGAACATCTGCAGGTCTTATGTTGAAATTAGTCAGTGACACTTTATTCTGTAATGAATGTACAATCCTAATTATAGTCATGTTGGCATACTTTGATAATAATCTGGAACTTCTGTGCACAGCATTCAAAGTCATATTACATGTTGTAATGTCAGAAACTTTGATGACACATTGATGTGATGCTTGGTCAATCCTGTTTATTGAAGCTGCACCAATCAATATTTTTGTATGTACAATAGATCAAATGACTGCGTGTATATTGAAAGCTGTTGCTCATAGTGATGAATCCATGTAATCAACCGACTCAGCTATAAGAAGCTCGTTGTGTTGATTTTACAGCCTGCAGCTGAACTGCTTTGATTCACTCATCCCATCAGCCGCCTCTTCAGCAGCGTCAGGCAGGTGATTTTAGCAAAAAAGCCAGATATCTGTCAGGAGTTGGTTGATACCAAAGCAGAGCTACTTTCATGTTGCCAGAAGTACGACTCTAAATATTCCCTGATGATGCTCTTCGCCTGTGTGATGTATAGACACGTTTGCCATATCAACTTTATGAGATCGTAATACGTCAGTGTTATTGTGCTGCCTCCAGGTTTCCAAAATCAATGAAGATTTTTATGCAGATTTTATCTCTCTTCTTTAAAGGGTTTTGAAGCGATGTGTGCACCTCGTCCCCTCCTCCTCCCGGCGCTGCTCATCACATGTTACCTCATGACGGGACCTTACGGTTGCGTGGTCTGCCAGAAGAAGACTTCCTGCCACGTGCGAGACGGCAGAGCTGACTGCAGCCACCTCAGCCTCAGCGCCGTCCCTCCAGACCTTCCCAGGAACATCACCAGCCTGGACATTTCTCACAACATACTGCACGGGATGCCCCCCGTGTCACTAACCCCGTACCCAGGCCTCCTCCACCTTGATGTCGGTTACAACAGTATCACCAAGCTGGACGGCGGCTTGTGCCAGACTCTTCCTCTGCTGCAGACACTCAACATGGAACACAACCAAGTGCTTTTGCTGAGGAAGGAGGATGTGAGCCATTGCACCAATCTGACAAGGCTGTCTTTGGCTAGCAATAGGCTAAAGCTGCAAGGAGAGCCCTTCTCTGCACTACAGGTATAGAGACCAGTTACACAGATGAGCAGGACCTTTGATAAGCTGGGGGGAAACTGAGTGAGAGCCTCATTAGCAAAGGTGCAATAATGACACAGATGACTGAAATGATGGTAAATAGTAATTTTTAAACAAAAAAGAGGCCTTGAGTTTGCTTTTAAATGAGTACAGTGCAGGTGCAGCTCAAAACATAGGCTGCTCATGCTTATCATCATATCTTTTTGTTATCTGGCTCAGATAATTGAGCCTAATAACCCAGGTTTTCCCAATGTAGCCATGAGCACACCCACATAACACGGGCAGCGTCTGCAGCATACGACCAATTGCAAACATGGAAAGTCTTACTGGAAGCAGAGTGAACGAAGAGCAAAGTATACAGATAATATGAGCAACTTAAACACATAATCTAGGCTTTAAGTAACACAGCTGCCAAAAGCAGGAAGGACAGCTGGCAAAAAAGATTGTGCGAATGTGTAAACTTATAATATGGCCTCTCATCATCATGGCTAGTAGATCTGCCTATAATTACATTCATGTTTTTCGTTCAGTTAATGTGTTCCTTAGATGTATTATTATGGTGTGCATGACAATTTTAGCCTTATCCTTTCAGCTGCAACTCTGGCAGTGTCAAACCAACTTGAAGCAAATGAAAGATAAATTAGATAAGCTTCAATCAGTCTCTGCTGTAGGATGATGTTGGTATACAAACCCAAATATCTCATAAAGAAATTGTCAGGCGGAGTCAAAGAGCTTTGCTGCTCTCTGAGACCCGCACATGATCTGTGCACTAGGCTCCACTGGATCTCCACAAATGCCATTTTCCAGCTAAATAGATCGGTCACTTAATTTTGTTTATATTCACCTGTTGTCATTCACAGAGCCTGAAATTTCTTGATGTTTCCACCAACAAGCTGCAGTCAGCCAAGCTGGGCTCCCAGCCTCAGCTGCCCAGCCTGGTGAACCTCAACCTGGCATTCAATGACTTCACCACTCTGAAGAAAGACGACTTTTCCTTCCTTAGCCGCTCGTCCTTTCTACAAGTCCTCAACCTGTCGTCTGTATCTCTAAAAACAGTAAGAGACTTACCTAAAATGATGTGGTCAAAATTGGAACTAGTAGAAAATAGCGTTGAGAAATGTCGCACCTGACTTTCAGTTATCTGTTTTGTTTCCCCTTTTTTGTTTTGTTGCAGTTTGAGCCCGGATGCTTCAAGCCCATTTCACACCTACATGCTTTAATCATGGATCAAAGTAACATGGGCACTCTGGTTATAGCTAAACTCTGCTCAGAGCTGTCAGGGACGGACATTGATGCCCTGTCTCTTCGGAAAATGAAGCTGGTCACACTCACAAACACGACCTTTCGAGGGCTAGAGAAAACACATCTAACCTCTCTGGATCTGTCCGGTAACGGCATGGGTAAGATTGAGAAAGGCTCGTTTCAGTGGCTGTCCAGACTTGAGACTCTGATGCTGGTGGACAACAACATCAAGCACCTGACCAAGGACACATTTCAGGGGCTCAAAAGTTTAAAAAAACTCCAATTGACAAATGCTCTGGTGAAAGGTCACACCTCCCCCATCCCAATTATTGATGATTTCTCCTTCCAGCCATTAAGCACCCTGGAGAGTTTGATATTACAGAGAACTGCGGCTCGGGAAGTAACAGAGCAAACGTTTACAGGCCTGACAAGTCTGGAAGAACTCGACATGAGCTGGAGTAATTACCCCTCACTCAAAATCATCACCAACAAGACCTTTGTCTCTCTTGCTGGATCACCTCTCAGGAAGCTCAATCTGACAAGAGCAGCGATAACACGTATCAATCCTGGAGGCTTCTCTGTTCTCAGAAACCTCACCACTCTCCTTCTAGACTCCAACTTTATCAGGCAAACTCTCACTGGCAAAGAGTTTGAAGGTCTGGGCCAACTTCAAGAGATTCACATGTCCAATAACTTCCAGATGGTCAATCTAAGCTCCACCTCGTTTGCCAATGTGTCCAATCTTAGGGTCCTGACTTTGGGAAGAAGTCTTAAAGCCACAGCCTTGAACCTAGATCCCTCTCCGTTCAGTCCCCTGTCCAACCTCAGCGTCCTGGACCTCAGCAACAACAACATTGCTAACATCAGAGAGAATATGTTGGAGGGGCTTGTGAACCTGCAGGTGCTGAAGCTCCAACACAATAACTTGGCCCGTTTGTGGAAGAGTGCCAACCTAGGAGGGCCAGTGCTGTTTCTCAAATGGGCTCGGAAATTGACAACCTTACTGATGGATAATAATGGGCTGGATGAGATCCCAGCAGAGGCTCTGAGAGGGCTGAGGGACCTCCGTGAACTAAGCTTGGCTAACAATCTCCTTGACAATCTCAAGAAGTCGATTTTTGATGACCTGATCTCACTGAGGGCTTTGTTTTTACAGAAGAATCTGATCACAAGCGTGAGGCCCGAGGTGTTCAAGACTCCCATGAGCAACCTCAGCCTGCTCGTCATGGGCAAAAATCCCTTTGACTGCACGTGTGAGAGCATCCTGTGGTTCGTGACATGGTTGAATACAAATAAGACTGCTGTGCCCGGTGTCAGGGAGCTGTATATGTGCAACACTCCACTGGCTTCCTTTAACCACTCCATCATGGATTTTGACCCCCTCTCTTGCAAAGATATGACCCCGTTTCAGGCTCTTTACATCCTGAGCAGCACAGCTGTCATCATGCTGACTGTCACTGCACTTCTCTTGCGGTTCCACGGCTGGAGGATTCAGTTTTATTGGAACATACTGATCAATCGCACACTAGGGTTTAGCGACGCCAAAGTTGAAGAGGGCAGGGAATACGAGTACGACGCTTATGTCATCCATGCAGAGAAGGACAGGAGCTGGGTGGAGAGAAGGATGGTCCCCTTGGAGCATGAAAAGTGCAGGTTTTATCTGGAGGATCGAGACTCAGTCCCTGGCATGTCACAGCTGGAATCCATTGTGGAAAATATGAGGAAGTCTCGGAAAATCTTGTTTGTCGTCACTGAAAGTCTTCTCAGAGATCCCTGGTGTCGACGGTAAATCTAACACACAAAGTAAAATCTTTTGTGATGCATAGCATATTTATCTGTGTTCTGTATTTGTGATGAAGCTCGTTCTCATAGTTGTCTCTCTGCCCTCCTGTCTATCCAGATTTAAAGCCCATCACGCCCTACACCAGGTCATTGAAGCCAGCAGGGACTCTGTGGTTCTGGTCTTCCTGCAGGATGTTCACGACTACAAGTTGTCTCGCTCACTCTTCCTCCGCAGGGGCATGTTGCGTCCTTGCTGCATCCTGGACTGGCCTGTCCAAAAGGAGAGGGTACCAGCCTTTCATCAGAAGCTCCTCATAGCACTTGGCATGACTAATCGATTGCAGGACTGACTGTATTGATTGTGATTCCCTTTGTCATCACAATTACCAGTGTACGTTCAGTTATCACTACTTGATACCAATTGGTGATCGTTTTGCCCTCTGGGTGAATATCATGTTTATATATATATAATGTACAAAAAGTCCAATGTGTTTTTTGTGTATTTGTTATTTGCCTGTTCTGAGGTACAAAAATCATCATGTCATTGTTTTGCAGGTATGTTTTGATAAGCCTCACACAGTCATTCACTGTATGTGTAAAATATAAAAAAAGCAACAAAATCAGCTTAAAGAAGGTATTATTTTGGTTAGTAAGTTACAGTTGTTGTAGTTCTGTGACAGCAGAACTTGACTTTTAAATCAGTGATTTTGCTGAAAAAGTATGTTTCGACAGTAAACTAAGTAATGTGTGTTTCATTCTCTGTTTTAGTTTGTATTTTTTTAATGTTTTTATGTCCATTCTGTCTTTTCTATATAAAATACTCACGTCTTTGAGCTGCAATTCCTGTATGAAAGGTACAAATAAAGTTTGTTTTTATTATTATTAATGCAGGGTTCAGTGTGAGCAGAGAATGAATCTATTGACACCTAGTGGTTGTGGTAAGAAACTGCAGCATTTTCTTTGCTTCACATACAAAAATCTTCTCTTAATGATCGGACAGGAGCACAGTACACAGTAGCTTGTTGTTACTATTCAGTTTGGTGATTAGATGGATATGCTTAAAAGAAATAGCAGTCTGATGGACAACGTTTGTGTGTAACAATTCACACAGTCCACAGTTTCTAATGGAGACTTCAGGGCAAGATGCAACTGCAGCAGGTTATTCCTCTTTACTGTATATTATGATGTAAAGGTTCCATATCTTCAATGGGGTTTTCTTACTCAGCTTATTAAGTAAGTATAAGTATTAGTGGGACACTTATCTTGTGTTCTTAATGCATTTGTGCTTTCTGTTTACACCTCAAGGCTTTAAAGTAACTCATTCTGGAAGATACAGGCTTGAAGGTGAGAATACAAAGTTTTAGAAATAAAGGTGAGTGAATTAATGAAGAGTTTTCGTGTTTTATTCATTCAGTTATACTTTGAAAAGCTCTTAAACCCTCATGTCTTCTCTTTAATGCTAGGTGTAGAATTAAGCTGAAGTGTTTATTACAGTGGTGGAAAAAAAATGCTGGAATCAGCGTAGAAAACACCAACCATATGTAGGCTTTTCATTTCGGAGTGTAAACTTCTGCCAGGTTGCTAAAATTCATAATAAATAATCCTCATGCTGACCACAGCCCTGATGATCAGACAGAAGCACCACAAACTACATAAAGCCTCAAAAAAACTAAAATCATCAGGGTTATCTACTTTTAGACTTTCTGAAATGCTTTTATTTACAGTTTTTAACGAAAAATATTCAATTTATGAAAGTAAATAATGACCTAAATGTGACTAAAAGGGGTTTCAAGTCAAAGCCAGAATGCCCCTGCAACGAGATTTTTCGTAAACTGTCAGTCACTCACATCATATTATTTCCAGTCATTTTGCGACAATGACGACTTGTTTTATCATAAAAGGTTCCTTCAAGATAAGGATGTTATTCATTAGCCAATCACATGTCATATGAAATGATATTGACAAATACCACACCAAGAAAGAATAAGTGGGACAAAGGCCATTGTCAAGGCCAGTCAGCTATCATGAGGTAAATAATTAACATCTTTATTATGTACTTTGTGAATAATATTTACAGGTCAATCTCTTTTTACACATGTGTTCATGTTAATGTCTCTTCCTTGTTATAGATCTCACATCTCCTTCTAAGGCATGTTATAATATACTCAAGAGCAATAAATGTAGTGGGGCCCTTTGACCCCATGAACTGTCCGTGGATTGACTGCAGAGGAATGGAGGGGTAAAAGTAGAGAAGACATGTCACAGGTTAATAGTGAAGGCGCAGGACGACAGCCTGGTACTGCTGCTGGAGCACATACACACGCGTCCACCTGCAAAGTGTGAAATGTCTTAATCAGCTTCACCTTTTCCCCAGCGCACTTCGGCACTAATTTGCAACAATAGTGTGTGATTCATGTAAGTAGTGTATAAAATTAACGAATGGAAACTGTAAATCCAGTTTACCAGTCCAGTCTGCTTTCAAGTGACCCCAGGCGACTGTGGCTACCCATTTAAGAGCTGGCTGATGACCCCTCTCACCAACCCTCAGACTGACCAAGAGCTGAGGTACAATGACCTCCATTCCTGCACTCGGTCAGTCGTTGGGAGGACAATCGGTCTGCTGAAGGGATGGTGGCACTGCCTGGACAGGACTGGGGGTATGCTGCTGTCCCTGAGAGAGCAGTGTCACCCACAATTGCGGCGACTCTCTGTTCAAACTTAGTGTTAGTGTTTGCCACATTTAGTTGCATATGGTTCTGCTCACACCATGTGACAAAATTGCCCACAGCAGCCCTGTACTCATCCTCATCACCCTCACTGATACATCCAACGATCACAGAGTCATCAGAAAACTTCTGAAGGGGGCAGGTCTCTGTGCAATAGTTGAAGTCTATGGTGTAGAGGGTGAAGAGGATGGGAGACAGAACAGTCCACTCTGGGGCCCCAGTGTTGCTGACCACTCTGTTGCAAGCGCACATACTGTGGTCTGCCAGTCAGGTAGTCCACAATCCAGGACACTAGGGGGGCGTCCACCTGCATAGCTGTCAGTTTGTCACCCAGTAGAGCTGGACGGATGGTGTTAAATGCACTGGACCAGGTGGGTGTAGACACGGTTGAGCAGGTAGATGATGGCGTCCTCAACTCCAAGTCGGGGCTGGAGCCGTGGCTCGACCATGGGCCGGAGCTGCTCCGGGACGAGTCTCTCCAGGGTCTTCATAATGTGGGAGATCAGTGCCACAGGTCAGTAGTCCGTTGAGGCCCTGGGCCGTAATGTCTTTGGCACAGGAACGAGGCACGATGTCTTCCATAGCATGGGGACCCTTTGGAGACTTAGGCTCATGTTGAAGACATGGTGAAGAACTCCACACAGCTGGGGGGCACAGGCTTTGAGCACCCTGGGGCTGACACCATCAGGGCCTGGAGCCTTCTTTGAGAGGAGCATGTTGTTACTATTCAGTTTGGTGATTAGATGGATATGCTTAAAAGAAATAGCAGTCTGATGGACAACTTTTGTGTCTCATCTCATCTCATCTCATCTCATCTCATCTCATCTCATCTCATCTCATCTCATCTCATCTCATCTCATCATCAACCGCTTATCCGGAGTCGGGTCGCGGGGGCAACAGCTTCAGCAGGGGACCCCAAAATTCCCTTTCCCGGGCCACATTAACCAGCTCTGACTGGGGGATCCCGAGGCGTTCCCAGGCCAATGTGAAGATAAAATCTCTCTACCTAGTCCTGGGTCTTCCCAGTGGTCTCCTCCCAGCTGGACGTGCCTGGAACACCTCCTTGGGGAGGCACCCAGGGGGCATCCTTACCAGATGCCCGAACCACCTCAACTGGCTGCTTTCGATGCAAAGGAGAAGTGGCTCTACTCCAAGTCCCTCATGGATGACTGAGCTTCTTACCCTATCCCTAAGGAAGATGCCAGCCACCCTCCTGAGGAAACCCATTTTGGCCGCTTGTACCCACAATCTAGTTCTTTCGGTCAGGATCCAGCCCTCATGACCATAGGTGAGAGTCGGAACGAAGATTGACCAGTAGATCAAGAGCTTTGCCTTCTGGTTCAGCTCTCTTTTCGTCACAATGGTGCGGTAGAGCAAACGCAATACTGCCCCTGCTGCTCCGATTCTCCAACCAATGTCACATTCCATCGTCCCCTCACTCGTGAACAAGACCCCAAGGTACTTGAACTCCTTCACTTGGAGCAAGGACTCATTCCCTACCTGGAGTAGGCAATCCATCAGTTCCCTGCTGAGAACCATGGCCTCAGATTTAGAGGTGCTGATCCTCATCCCAGCCGCTTCACACTCGGCTGCGAACCGATCCAGTGAGTGCCGGAGATCACAGACTGATGATGCCAACAGGACCACATCATGTGCAAAAAGCAGTGATGAGACCCTCAGCACACCAAACTGCAGAGCCTCCTCCCCCCGACAAGGCCTTGATATTCTGTCCATGAATATCACAAACAGGATTGGTGACAAGGCACAACCCTGACGGAGGCCAACCCTAGTAAGTCCCCAGTAAGCAGTAAGTCCGACTTACTGCTGAGTACCCGAACACAGCTCTTGCTTTGGGCATATAAAGATTGGATGGCCCTGAGAAATGACCCCCTCACCCCATACGCCAGCAGCACCTCCCACAATTTCTCCCGGGGGACCCGGTCATATGCCTTCTCCAAGTGCACAAAACACATGTAGACCGGATGGGCATACTCCAAGGCCCCTTCCAGGATCCTTGCGAGAGTAAAGAACTGGTGCCTCATGTACAAAGGTTGCGTATGCACAAAAACGTGGCGTATGCTCTTTTTCAAGGCAAAGTTCAGATGACCGTGGAAATGTGCGGTGCGTCACGCCAACTTCATGGCTGGCATACGCACATTTCTGCACCTGCTGATCCTTTGGCGACACTTAGAGGTGATGCTGGGATGTGCACATCAGAGACACATGAACTGCGCCAGTCGACCACGAGCCAAGCCATGCCAGCCGTGTGGGACGGAATTATCCGCATGTCAGTCAGGTATATCAAATAACCATACAATGCAGCTGAACAGGTCAACATTAAAGCGCAATTTGCAGCGAGAGCCAGTTTTCCAAATGTAATTGGAGCCATCGACTGTACTCACATTGCTATAAAAGCGCCATCATCACATGATGAATTTGTATGTCAAGAGGAAACATTTTCATTCGATCAGTGTACAGATCATATGTGATGCGCAAATGCAATTAACCAACATTGTGGCAAGGTGGCCTGGTTCAATGCACAATTCATACATTCTGAATAACAGCATGGTTGGGAACAGACTACAAGCTGGCACTGTGCGCGATGGGTGGCTTCTTGATGAGTAAATTTATTCATGTAATATTAATCCCCGTGAAGCGCATTCAGCATGTGCGCCCTCATAGACGGGATTCTATCCCGTCTTCACAGCATCATTACTAGTCAGTGGTTAAAGTTAGTGACTTGCTGTTTCTTGCTGGTTAAACTACAGCTTAAGATCTTTCTAACAAGCCCCTGATTGTCTCTGTGTGCAAAGTACTCATGTTAATAATTACGTGCGTAAAGTGTGAAATGTCTTAATCAGCTTCACCTTTTCCCCAGCGCACTTCTGCACTAATTTGCAACAATAGTGTGTGATTCATGTAAGTAGTGTATAAAATTAACGAATGGAAACTGTAAATCCAGTTTACCAGTCTAGTCTGCTTTCAAGTGACCCCAGGCGGACCACTTCTTTTTCACTTCTGCTTGTGTGCACTTCTCTGACCCCACAGCATTGACAGCCTCACACACACTCTCCCACTCACTCCTCTTGCGTTTGTTGCTTATGCTGGAGGACAGCATGCCGAAGAGCACATTTTTGCGCATCTCCACTTCAGCCAGTAACGCCTCGAATTTGCTTTTGGTGAAATTCTTTTTCTTTCCCATCTTACTTATTCTTTTTTAAATTTTCTGATCGTGCCAAGAGGGGAATGCCAGGTGCAAGGCTCATTTAAATATGATTCGCGTATTTAAATAGGGGCGTGGACAGGGAGGGCTCAGGTACTCCAACATGTGAGCTCAATTCCATGTTGATTGGGATGTACAAAGGAAGTGTGCTTGGATTCATGTGTGTGCACAGATTCATATATCTGGATATTTTTGTGCGTACAACGTTTTCTGGAATTGAGTGTAGGCCATGTCTCAGTAGGAAATCCACGAAAGTCTTTGTACATGAGGCCCCAGGTCCGTTCCACGGCCAGGACGGAATCCGCATTGTTCCTCTTCAATCTGAGGTTCGACTATCAGCTGAACCCTCCTTACCAACACCTTGGAGTAGACTTTACCAGCGAGGCTGAGTAGTGTGATGCCACTTTTGTATGTAACAATTTACACAGTCAATTTACACAGTTTCTAATGAAAACTTCAGGCCAAGATGCAACTGCAGCAGTTTATTCCTCTTTACTGTATATTATGATGTAAAGGTTCCATATCTTCAGTGGGGTTTTCTTAGCTTCTGGTAGGACACTTATCTTGTGTTGTTAATACATTTGTGCTTTCTGTTTACACCTCGAGGCTTTAAATTAACTCAGTCTGCAAGAGGCGTGAAGGTGAGAGCAAAACATTGTTGGGGGGGGGGGGCAAGAGGCAGGGTACATCCTGAACCGGTCGCAGGGCAACACACAAGACAGACAGCCATTCACGCTCACACTCACACAGAAAGGCCCGACCTGGGAATTGAACCAGCGACCTTCTTGCTGTGAGGCACACGCACTACCTGCTGCGCCACCATGCAGCGTTTGCAGAATACAAAGTTTTAGAAATAAAGGTTGTGAGTGAAGAGTTCTCATATTTTGTTCATTCAGTTATACTGTGAAAAAGCACTTAAACCCTCATGTATTCAATGCTGGGTGAAGAATGAAGCTGAAGTGTTTATTACAGTGGTGGAAAAAAAAAATGCTGGAATCAACGTAGAAACCACCGACCTTTTCATTTCGGAGTGTAAACTCCTGCCAGGTTGCTAAAATTCATAATAAATAATCCTCATGCTGACCACAGCCCTGATGATCAGACAGAAGCACCACAAACTACATAAAGACTACACAAAAAAAAAACCAAAACAAAATCATCAGGGTTATCTACTTTTAGACTTTCTGAAATGCTTTTATTTACAGTTTTTAATGAAAAATATTCAATTTATGAAAGTAAATAATGACCTAAATGTGACTAAAAGGGGTTTCAAGTCAAAGCCAGAATGCCCCTGCAACGAGATTTTTCGTAAACTGTCAGTCACTTACGTCATATTATTACCATTCATTTTGCGACAGTGGAAACCTGTTTTATCATAAAAGGTTCCTTCAAGATAAGGATGTTATTCATTAGCCAATCACATGTCATATGAAATGATATTGACAAATACCACACCAAGAAAGAATAAGTGGGACAAAGGCCATTGTCAGGGCCAGTCAGCTATCATGAGGTAAATAATTAACATCTTTATTATGTACTTTGTGACTGTGTGATAACATTCACAGATTAATCTCTTTTTTCTCTTTTTGCGTTCATGTTAATCTCTCTTCCTTGTTATAGATCTCACATCTCCTTCTAAGGCATGTTATAATATACTTAAGAGCAGTAAATGGCAATAAATGCAGTGGGGCCCTTTGATCCCGTGAACTGTCTGTGGATTGACTGCAGAGCAAAGGAGGGGCAAAAGCCACATCACAGTATATTAGTGAAGGCACAGGACGACAGCCTGGTACTGCTGCTGGAGCACACACACACTCTACAAACACACACAAGAAAAGATGGCACCTTTACTCAGTAGTTTAACGATACCTGTGCTTGGAATGAGCATCTTCATCGCTGTTCTGGGCTACATCACCTGGAAGCTGCTCAGCGACTACCTGAGCAAATGGTTTCAGATGAAGCCCATTCCAGGGAGGGAAGGGACACATCTCTTCTTTGGAGATTCACTGCAGTTCAAAACCGAATCAGGAGGTAAGAAAGCTATCAGCATGGATGTCAAAGCATAGATCATTAAGTGGAACTCAACAAAATGTTGATTTGACTGACATATGCGGTGATGTAACTTAATGCTCCATTGGATTTTTTCTAAATCTTTGTTTTAGAGTTTTTTAAACAACTTCAGGAATTAACCAGTGGGTTCCGGGATGCACCGCTGCTTAAACTCTGGATCGGAACAATCCCGTGTGTGATTCTGTATCATGCTGAAACTGTTGAGGTACAGTGACTGACAGCTGCCTTATCTTGTCAATATACTTGTTATGCGACAAGTTATCTCAGGAACTGAGCTGCAGTAAAAGTCTTGATTTTTTAGTGATATGTAAAGCCAAACATAATCATCACGCCCACATGCTGAAGCACTTTCAAACAGCTCGAGTTGACCTTGTTATTCCATATGTGACAACATGGTCTGTTGAGGATGACATTGCACCTTTACACACTGCTGTATATGCTCACCAATCAGCTCTCTAATCAGTAACAACTCTGCCGTTTAAGTGATTGCTCTTTCTTAGATGTTTTCTGTCTTTCAGTAGACGATTCTGACCAACCCCATTCATATACAAAAAGCCTTTGTATACAATTTCCTCCACCCTTGGCTTGGAACTGGCCTGCTGACCAGGTGTGTACCTGTGGCTCACCTCTGTGTTTGGAATCAGGGTCGTAAGACATCATTATGCACCAGTCACTGTAGAGTCTGTTGCGTCTAAGCAGGCTCTGAGTGTGTGTGTTCACACTGAAAACACTGACATCACTGAAAGATGATGTAGGTTATGTAATGTCACCAAAATCAATGTGGTTCATTAACAGAGAAACTTTCTTAGTCAGTTCTTAATTGAACCTGAAGGCGGCACAATGTGAAAATGAGCCCAAAAGTCTTAGATTTTATTATTCCTGAGGAAATACTGACTTGACGGTGGAAAGTCCAGAGGGTTTCAGGTTAAACTGTTATTGACCAGAAGATCTTAACAGTTTCAGTTTTAGTTACCTAAAAGTTAATCTTCTTCTGTCACTGGTTCACTCTCTCAGCCTTAAACCCTCTCTGTCCTCTTCTTTTGATCAGCACTGGGCCTAAGTGGCGTCAGAGGAGGAAGATGTTGACTCCCACCTTCCACTTCTCCATCCTGAACGACTTCTTGGAGGTGATGAACGAGCAGGCCCAGATCCTGGTAGAAAAACTGGAGACGCAGGCAGGGAAAGGTTCTTTCAACTGCTTCAGTTACGTCACCCTGTGTGCCCTGGACATCATCTGTGGTGAGCAATGCTGTGCATGCACGGACGGCCTGTTTTTACCTTTGCTCATTGCTTTGAAGGGTTCCCCGAGACTTTGAATATTGTCTTTTCAGAAACTGCAATGGGAAAGAAGGTTTACGCCCAGAGTAATTCTGACTCTGAGTATGTTAAGAGCGTGTACAAGTGAGTTCTTTGCATTTTCTCATTTTTCTCAAAAAACAATAAGGGAGTAATTATCTGATCATAATTAGTAATTTCATGTTTTTGTCTTTGCTGTAGGATGAGTGACATTATCAGCCGCAGACAGAGGACACCTTGGTTTTGGCCTGAGTTTGCGTACAAGTGGTTTGGTGAGGGCCGGATGCACGACAAGAACCTCAAGATCCTCCACGCCTTCACGTACAAGGTGAGCAATCGAGCCGTCGGTGTGGAAAGCAGCGCTCAATCAGTGTTTGTCACCTTGAGATGATGCAGAAGGCAACGTTCAGCCTTTAATTTCTCTTCAGGTGATACGCGAAAGAGCACAGCGCATCTCCTCCACCAAACCGGACAGCGACTCTGACCAGGCCACAAAGAAAAGACAGGCGCTTCTGGACATGCTCCTGAATACCACAGATGAAGATGGCAAAAGCATGAGCCATCAGGACATTCAGGAGGAAGTGGACACCTTTATGTTTGAGGTTGGTGGTTCGAATACAGTGAAAAACACTCAAAGCTGCAATATTTTCATGTTAACAAAGAATTATCACTCAAATCCAGTGCTAATCATTACATTAACTAAGTACATTTACTCCATTACATTTGTCTGACAGCTTTAGTGAGTAGTTCTCAGTAGTTTTTCATAACCTTCCTGTACCACAAAGTACCTTCAGACTCTTGAAGCATATGATGATATTGTAGAATATGATGCATTGAATCAAAAACAGAAATTTTATTGTTCACTCCGTCACATTCCACCTTTCCCACGGAAAACACCCTGGGCCCACTGTCCACATACATCCAGCCCACTGCCAGAAATTTAGGAATTTGGCTCTGCCCTCACCTCCCAACCCCACATTAATAAACCGGTCCAGTCCTGCTTCTTTCAATTACGCACTCTCCAAAATCAAACCCATGCTCTCACACACCAACCTGGAAAAAATAATACACTCCTTCATTTTCTCAAGACTGGACTACTGCAACTCACTCTTCTCCGGCATTGATCCAGAACGCAGCAGTTAGGCTTCTCACCGGTTTTAACAGATATCACCACATTACCCCGACTTTAGCTTCCCTCCACTGGCTCCCTGTGTGTTTAGGATTGATTTTTACTTTGATTCTACTGATCACCTTTAAAGCTCGTCAGGGCTTGGCCCCAAATTATATCGCCAATTTGCTGACGCCATACAAACCAACTCGTAGCCTTAGATCCTCGGGTGAGTCACTCTTGGCTGTTGACCACGGTGACCGCGCCTTCTCTGTCAGAGCCCCTCGACTTTGGAATGACCTGCCTGAGGAGACGAGGCTCGCAGCTTCAGTGGACTTTTTATCAGCCTTTTTATAATGTTATCTCTTCATTTTATTGTATTTTATTATAATTTTACTGACCTTCCTATTCTCCTTCATCATTTTGATTTTATTTGCTCCTGACCGAAAAATGTTCAGCTTGCTCACTGGCCCTCTGTTGGGCCCTCTGCTCTGTAAAGCACTTTGCAAACCTTGTTTTTAAAAGGTGCTATATAAATAAAGTTATTATTGCTGTACATTGAACAACCCGACAGTACATGAAGTGGTTAAAATGAGCTCCAACTAACAGTAAAATACAACAAACACATTAATTCAGCAGTAATATTAATCAGATATGACACTGACAGATCCATTTGACAGCACAGCAGGTTTTGAATTCAGGATTTTTACTTGTTGTGGAGTATTTTCACAGTGTGGTATTAGTACTTTCACTTAAGTAAAGGTTCTGAATACTCCCATCATCTTTTCTGCTGATACTCTTGGGCTAGTTGCCCAGCACCAAAAGGCAGACAAAGAAAACAATCAGCAGCTGGTGGCAAAGAAACAGAGAGAAGAAAAAGAAATGAACACAGCTTTCAAAAAGTCAAACTAAATGATGTTGTTTTTTGTTGTTTTTCTGTTTAACTGGCCTCATTGTGCAGGGACATGACACCACCGCGGCCTCTATGAACTGGATCCTGCACCTGCTGGGCTCCCACCCCAAGGCGCACAGCAAAGTTCAACAAGAGCTTCAGGAAGTGTTTGGTAACAGCAACAAGCCCTCACCCCGTCACTGCACACCCTCTCACTTTCATGACATCATTTATTTTCCTGCCCAAAGGCCTTTTGACTCATTTTTGCTCAGATTCATTTGTTCTTTACAAGTCAGGGGGGGCTTATAGCTGTGGATAAGAGGGATGATAGCTGTGAAAATCCTTGCCAAAATACATAGAGAATAATTGAATTACTTTCACTGCTGTGTGGAGTTACCGTGGCCTCCGTGCATTTTTCCATGACGTGAGGTGGCTTTGTAGTAATAACAGAAGAATCGACTTGAGAATCTAACTCTGCCCTCAAGCATAGAAGCACCCATTTGTTGATAATAAATGTTGATTTATTGTTTATAGGTGGGAATTTATTTGTCCATGAACGAATATGCTGCAAAAATGACAGGGGTCCTAACCCCCACCAGGGGTCACCAAAGCATCTCAGGGCGTTGTAAGGCCCGCTTGATTAGAAGGGGTGTAAGAAACCTTTTTTTAAAAATCTACTGTTGGCCTGCGTCCCAGCATTTCATTCATTTCAGTGGAGAAAACTTAATTAAATTGTTATTTTTCATATAATATGAAATATGCATAGAAAATATCAGTGAGACAGGGGTCTTTAGTTCAATGATAGAAAAGGGCTCACTAAAGGAAAAGGTTGGAAACCAGTGGCTTGAACATTACAGACCTATTAAATGTTTACATACTGTAGACAGCTGTAGTCTTATCTTAAGATAAGATAAGACTTTATTTATTGCACACCGAGGGAAGTCAGGCAGCATAATAAAAAGGAAGAGAAGTAGAACAAAACAGACAATAAAAAGGGCTCCTAAATAACTTCAACTTCAAAGAACTTTATTTATCCGTTAGGAACTTCATTTGTACAGAGCATCAGTGCGTGTACAGTTCACATAACCAGGAACACAACACAATATACCACAATCAATCAACAAATACAATGATCAACCATCAATTAACAGTAAAAATTGGAGAGAAGAAAATAAAGCCTGCAAGCACAATAAACACATATGATAAAAACAATTGTTAAAAATATAGTTAATAAATAAATAAATAAATAAATAAATAAATAAATAAATAAATAAATAAATAAATAAATAAATAAGAGCAATCCCTGGTCGAGTTAAAGGAGTGGTGTAAACAACCATATACATACATAAGTCAGGCGTTCATGAGCCGGATGGATGTGGGTACAAAGCTTGACATGGCTCTCTTAGTCCTGAATGCAAATGATCTGATCTCAGACCTGAGGGTAGCAGACTGTAATGGCTGTGCAGTGTGTGAGTGATATCTGAGGCTATGTGTGTACCTTTTAATTTAACCCTTCTGTTGTAAATGTGGATGAGTGATTCCTGCTCCAGACCGATTATTTTACTGCTCATTGTTATGATTTTGTTTAGTGGGTTGCGATGGATGTTAGATAGTGAACCGAACCAGGCTGATATGTTGAAGGTGATTACAGATTCAATGAAGCATTTGTAAAAAGCTGTCAGGACTGTCTGATGAACCTGGAGTCTGCGAAGCTTTCTCAAGAAGAAGAGACGCTGCTGACATTTGGAAAAGATGGTTTCACTGTTTGATTGGAAGGTGATAAAATCAACAATAGATAAAAAGATATGAGTCATTGCACAGTAAATATATATATATGACACAGAATAGGTTGCACAGATGTAATGATATCAGCATATGATGACAGAAATAGTGCTGCGAACAGCAGGTTTGTGATCATCATCATAGCAAAAAACAACATCAAACAACATCATCACAGTGTGACATTAAATGATGCTGGAGTTGAAGAGTCTGACAGACGTTGTTTGGAAGCAGGA
This sequence comes from Chaetodon trifascialis, assembly GCF_039877785.1. NCBI lineage: Eukaryota > Metazoa > Chordata > Actinopteri > Chaetodontiformes > Chaetodontidae > Chaetodon > Chaetodon trifascialis. The sequence continues at coordinate 3,719,517 of NC_092057.1, forward strand.
GAAACAGCTGGAAACTTGTTAGCAGCCATGTGACACTCAGTTCACAGCCTGTTGTGTTTATCAGGATTCTGCGCTGCACAGCCAAACACTGTTTCCTGTTTCATGTGCACAGGTACGTCTGACCGGCCCTTTACTGCAGAGGATGTGAAGAAGCTCAAATACCTGGAGTGCGTGATCAAAGAGGCCCTGCGACTGTATCCCTCCGTGCCCTTCTTCGCCCGCAGCCTTGGTGAAGAGTGCCATATCAGTGAGTTACAGATGAATGATGACACTTGAATGAAACATTCATTTGTTGAGTGCAAATCCCCAAAGGCAGTGGCATTTTTTATGGGAAGCTGAGGGAAGCCAGGCTTCCTCTATTATTGTCATTTGAAAAATTGTTTTCTTTGTCACATGACATTTATTGTGTGGTGTTGCTGCGTCCATCTCTTCCCCAGCTTTCACAGGGTTTCTTCAGATTAATAACACAGGACCTCTCTGGATTGCATGTGTAAATAATCAGTCTGTGTTGTAAAAAGAGTGAGTCTGCTAAAGGAAAGCTGGGTTAACTTGGTATTATTTGATTGAACTGTAGTATAGCTGGTATGGGTGTAAAGGAATTAACATCCTAGAAAAAAAAAGGGAAGCAAAGACACCAATCAAACCAGAGCCAGTTTTTGTTCGTAGCAGCCATCATGCATTTGCAGGACCATGTAGCCAATAGCAATCTGGAGTTAAGACAGCTGGACAAAATCTGATGACTCTTTCTTGAGGGTATTTCTTGTCCACTGGACTTGGTTACAGTGACGTCTTCAGCAAATAATTAAGCTTTTACAAATCTTAGAAATAAAGGCCACACTACAAAAACGAGACCCCAAGTTTAATGATGTTTTTGTGATGCGTTGAAGGTCACACATGCCTTTATTTGGTCCAGACTTGACGACTGCAGCTCCTTGTCTTCTTGTCTGGGTCAGAACATTTGCCTTACTCCCTTTTAAAGCACATTTTGGATCCCATGAGCCTTAGCGCCTTCGGCTACTGCTTGCAGTTCCCAGATCTGATTCTGAACCTGGAGGGGGTCAGGCTTTAAGGGCCCCCAACCTCTGGAATGCACTTCCTGTTGGGAGCCTCAGCATTTCTGTTCACTTTAGAAATAAACATTTAAAAACTTGTTTAGGATGGCATTTCTGTAATGTGCGCACCTGCGGTACATATGTGCGTATGTGTATCTTCATATATGTTGCAATTGTTACAACTTGCTTTTTATTCTTTTATTATTATGCAAGTTGACGAGCAGATCATTTCTGTGCTGCTCATGTTGAACGGCCCTTTTATTGTCTCTATTATTACGTCATTTCTCGTCCTTTTATTGTGTTGTGAAGCACTATGAAACATCTGCTTTGAAAACTTTTTTTTATTATTATTATTACAGGCACTTAAATTCAAGTTCTTCTTGTTCCTGCAGATGGTTTCAAGGTTCCTAAAGGTGCTGATGCGATCATCGTTACCTACGCTCTCCACCGTGACCCGCGATACTTCCCTGACCCCGAGGAGTTCAGGCCTGAGCGCTTCCTGCCAGAGAACTCAGTGGGCAGGCCTGCATACGCATACATCCCCTTCTCTGCCGGACTCCGCAACTGCATCGGTAAGAGCAGGAGAGGTTTCATTTCTGCTGGATCTGCGTCCCTGCATGCTTTCTCATGTTTCCTCTTGAATCTGGTTATCAAGTCCAAAATTACAGCTGTGTCTGTAACGTTCCTCAGGTCAGCGTTTTGCCCTGATGGAGGAAAAGGTGGTGGTGGGCACCGTCCTGCGTAAGTTCAACGTGGAAGCTTGTCAGACGCGTGAAGATCTGCGGCCATTGGGAGAGCTCGTCATGCGACCAGAGAAAGGCATCTGGATCAAGCTGGAAAAGAAGACACCTCAGATCTCGTCAAACTAGCACCTGCTGACCAAAAACAGCTTCCTGTACAGCACGTCCTCCCCGGCTGTAATGGCGGCCACTAAATACCCCAAATACCCTTTGAGAGGTCAGGGAGAGTAGCGACCTTGGTATTTAGATGTAAAACTTTTCTCATCAGCGTAGACATCATAATTACAAAGAGTAAGCCTTAGAAAAATAAATCCAGATTTCTTTTTTGCATTGTTAGTTTTAGGGAAATAGCTGCACATCGACAACTCTGCATTATGTTTGAGCCCTAAAAATGGAAGAAAAAAAAAAATACTGAAATACTGAAAACAAATAATATCCAATGATTTGGCTTTATAAAGGAGCTTTTGCAGAGTGACTGTTTTACTTTGGGAAGATGAACTGCTCATTTTGAACCACACTGTTGATCATTAACTGGATGAATCAGGGATAAATGCTGCTGCTGCACTGCTGTCAATCACTACCATTTTAAAGAAAAATGAATGTTGAAACCATCTGCATACAATCAACCGTTTTATGTCGTTTTTGTCTTTTAATGGCCACAATTCAAGAGGAAACACTTCATGCTTGAAATACTTACAATGCTTCATTTTTCAATTATATTCATAACGTGTGACACGTGATAAATATGAGACTTCATACATATTCTGTCGTATCAGCTGGTGATGAAATGCCTGAATTCTTGAACTCAGAGGAGCAGAGCAAGCCTCAATGAAAACACACTTTCACACATTCGTTACATTTCCAAACAGCAAAACACAGATAAGCCTTTCATTTGCAGAATATCCTCTGAATGTTCATTTTCAACCCCTGAGCTGCAGTTTTCCCCTCGTTCGACCCCACAGAACATCTCCTGAAGTTTGTTTATGACTGAATGTTTGGTAGATCATCTTTTTCTTTTTTTTTCTTGCCTGAGTCTGTCTGGGAAAGACACTGTGTATCTGAGGGAGCGTTCAATAATGCAAACACAGTCCACATGTTGCTCATGCTCCGCTCTCATTTGAAAGCTGTGTTAAATGACATTCAGGTTATCACAACGGGGCAGAAAAACACCCACAGAATCACAAACTGTTGTTCGTTTATAAGCTACTGTGACAAACATACCCACTGACTGTACACATTACCGTCCATTGGTGCTCTCCTTCACACACACATAGTCAAACACCTGTATTTTCTCGATTTTTAGGATAAAATATCTGAATCTTTCTGCCACTTCATGCTAGACAGGTAGTTTCCATACAGTCAGAGTACACAGTCAGAGTACACAGTCAGGCAGTGAGCTAAACTCTGCAGCAGATTCTATCAGACCCCTCCCTGCCTGGTTGACCCCCACATCTTCTAAACTCCACACCACCAGTTTGAAACACAGACTTTCCATCCATCCATCCATTATCTATACCGCCTATCCCTTTCGGGGTTGCGGGGGGCTGGAGCCTATCCCAGCTACAATGGGCGAGAGGCGGGGTACACCCTGAACTGGTCGCCAGCCGATTGCAGGGCCACATGCAAAGACAAACAACCATTCACACTCACACTCACACCTACGGACAATTTAGAGTCATCAATTAACCTAATGAGCATGTTTTTGGTCTGTGGGAGGAAGCCGGAGTACCCGGAGAAAACCCACGCATGCACGGGAAGAACATGCAAACTTCACACAGAAAGGCCCCGCCTGACCCGGGGATCGAACCGGCAACCTTCTTGCTGTGAGGCACGCGCACTACCTGCTGCTACCGTGCAGCCCACACAGACTTTCCAATCCAGGATAATCCTGATGACATTACTGTGATGTCATCAGGGTTATTTTCTCTTATACTCCTTTAATGCAAACTTCTTTGCCATTTCAGCGGCTGTTAAAGGAAAAACCTCTCTGAACGTTATCAATCTGCCTGCAGCACTTCTGAGAACCTTATCGGTAATCGCCTGACCTCTCGTCACCCTTGGGGCTGGAACACTTAGGAAAATACATTCAGGTTTCTGATTATTATGAGCAAAACTCTTTACTGCCTGAATCGTATTGAGGTCAGAAGGATCCATTGTAACAAAGTAGTAATCATAGCATGACACAGTTACAAATGACCCCATCCATAATGTCAGAAGATGATTTAGCTGGCATGCCTGCAAGGGTCATTGCCTAACACCTAAATGACATGACTGATGATGAATTGCATGCTCTTTTTCGATGCTATAATTTGAATTATTGAGCACAATCAATGGCTGGATAGAGCTGAGGTGCCTGAGCTCCAAATGAAGCAGGAAGAGTTCATTTATCTGAGGATTTCTATTAAATGGCTCAGATAAAGGAGCTTTCGCTCGGCTGCAGTAGGTGGATTCCATGAGACACATTTTCCAGACATTACTCATCTGCCAAGGTAGCTTCTAATCGTGAAGCATTTATTTTGGATCTGAATCTGTGTCCTGCGTTAGCTGAATATCCACAAACTGTTTGCAAATAATGAACAATAAATGGCGTTGTGTTGTTATTCTTGTGTTTTAATTGACGCAGTTTGCCAGCGCTGAGGCCTTCATTGGCAGAGCTTACAGAGACAGAGCTCCTCTTCACTCCGCATGCCATTTTTGATGGTTTGTTTGTTTTGTCGAGCATTTTTTTACAGTCTAAAGAAAAAAAAAGAAACAACTCGAAATGGAAAAAGCTGAGGGTGCGCAGGACTGACCCCATTAGTCTGCTGAAAGTCCTTCACCTCCACCATGCCTGGCGGTTTTATTTTACTGTGCATTGCAGTTATGCAACCGTTTTTAATAACATTTCAGTGATTTGCAGCACAATTGAAAGCTCCATGTGCACAGTAGGATCAGTTCTAAAGCTGCACCACGAAGACAGAATATAGTTTTACATGGCAGTAAGTAGTGTGCAGATTCAGCAGGAGTGTTGACAGCAACCTGTTCAAAGTCTGACTGCAGATTCAGATTCCAAAACTGAAGCACCCAGCCTGCTGGTCACGACGTCAGAAAGTCACCAGATAAACTCGAGGGGTCATGAGATGATTAACAGGGTCGGAAAAAAAGAAAACACACACACATATTACTGTGATACCCTTATTTCTGCTATTCTTCTGTGATCTTTGCTCTGTTTCTGTGTAATCCTCTGTGGCCGTATAAAAAACTGTTCGTTTGAGAAGGAAAAAACGAGCCGTAATTTTCAAACCTTAAAATTATGTGAAGATTTTTTTGAAGTTGGGTATTTTTTTATGCTTTATTTATCCATGTTTTCAGTGATCTTATTTCGCTCTATGTCCCAGAGTTTCTCCACACGATGATATAAAAGCTGCTGATGCTTTTCTTCATTTTTCACTGAGTCTATATAAAATGTAAACTGCACTCAGGTTCATATTCCCTGGAAAGAGATACTGAGGCCATGACCTCTGTGTAGTTGCAGCTCTGCACATATTCAATGTGACAGGAGTTGCATTACCCACTTTTGAGGAGGCACAAGCCAAAAAGTTGGGGAACCACTGCACTCGAGGGAAATGTTGCAATTCTAACAGATTTCTGTCATTTTAGTGCTTCCTACAGGCCCGGCACTGTTGCTTTTCTGCTGAAAATACACTGTGTTGTATTGCTTTAAGACACATGTGAAACCATAATAAAAACATGAAAGGCCTCAATCAAACTTTACTGTCAGCGAGTTTCACCCGAGACACACATGCCCTTGGGCTCTGTGATGAAATGAAATGAAACCACTTTGAGGTGCAAAATGATGATAGATTTCGCTTTCAAAATTGAAATTTTGTCGAATGGATTATGAAATATTGAGACTCGGCAGAGAAAGAAATAAAGCACCTGCTCAAAAGACACAAACAAGGTCTTGAAATACAAGAGAGTGAGCAGCAATAGATCGTAAAATTGCCATCATTAAAGTGTCCTGCTTTTAAATAAGGCGCAGTCACAGTGATGTCCAGAGAGGGGCAGCAGTGTATGCAATGTGTGCAAGGAGGACAGGCATGAGTTGGCTGTGTACAGTGTGTGTGTGTGTGTGTGTGTGTGTGTGTGTGTGTGTGTGTGTCAGACAGTGAGTGCGGGGGATGGAGGAACAGCACAAACAGCAGAATGTATCTACAGTGTTTTTTCCATCTCGGTGCCCGGCAGCCTCATGTTGATGTGAGTGACAGCTGCATTCAGCATGTGTACAGTTTATAGCCTTTGAGTCTCAGATTTTCAGTGTTCTGACACTTGAATGACACACGATAAATGTGCAGTGTCCCTTTAAAAATGGTTAATTAACACGTGTCCGACACTGTTTCTGCAATTCATGATATTTACTACAGATACAGCGCAGATTATTTTACCTCGTTATGGGAAAACTCTAATTTTCAAATCATTCTCCAGAACTCAACCGAGCCTGATTTACATACGACAAGAGCAATCTACACAGGCGGCGTGAGAAAGCATGCCACTGGCTGTCATTTGCACATGGCTGCATGTCTCGACAAATTCATGTCCTCTTGAAGGAGCAGACCCGGAGTGACGAGTCGCTCAAAAGTCCTTTTCGGTTTTCTCAAGTTTAGAGCAGAGCTACACAGAATGAACTCAGAAAAACCTGGTTTCATTTTCAACAATGTGTGCAAACCTGCACTTCAAATATATGTTTGCCACAAGTTAGCAGGCTGTTGGTTTAACTGGAAACCTTCACCCAGAGGCCGATTCAAAAGATCAGATGGAAAATTAGAAGCTGGTGATTTTCTACATTTTAGCGACAAGAAAAGAACAACCATTGAACCCACTGACAAGTCGGGCTGCTACTTTTTATTCAAACAGATGCTCAAATTCCTAACATGGGGAATGAAGTAGTTGCGTTGTGGTCCAGCAGAGGGCGCTCCTCAAATCACCATTCGCTATCGACTGATTCGAAAGAAATTCCAATCATGAGGAAGAGATGACTGGTTGCTCTATATGATCCAACATATTCACCAAAAACATGTCAGATACTCTGAATTACATGTTGCTTTTGCTTTGCTTCGTTTTTTGTGACTCCCACAGACTCCCCCCAAAGGCTAACGTGAAGCCAGTTTGGGTCTTTTAATGGGATTTGTTGAAGAAAACAGAAAGATGCTGGCCCTATACTTTAAAACTGAAAATAATCCATAACAGCTAAACTGTACTAATCCAGCCATACTGTAGCTAATGTTGAAAAGAAGAAAGAAAGAAAAAGGAAGTTTCTGGGGTATCTTAGTCACAGTTCTTATCAGGCTGTAAAGTCCAGTCGGGCGTGTTTCCATAAATATTCTAACGATCAATTTATAAATCACAGACCAAGACTTTAACCAACATATTATTGATGATGTTTGCTTAACACAACAGTCAAATCCATTTAAATGACCCGTTACGATCGAGAGAGAACAGAAGAGTGAAGCCGCTGCAGCTGCCTCAGCACACGAGGAGAAGGTGCAGCTAGGATGGTGTAGCATTTACAGTACATCTACATCTCTGTGATGCCTCATAGACCTCAGCGGCCCACAGAGCACAGAGACCAGTGTTGAGGAGGATAGGATGTGACAGTATCCCTGCATCTGACTGAGCACCATGCTGGGGCTTCACGACACGCTGCTATCTCTATTGGTTACTTTCAGTCACTCTCCTGCGCACACGTTCACAAACACACACCAGCGCTCACACTTAAGCCACCCACTCGTTTCTCTCCTCTCCATCAGCCTCGATTCAGTCTGTGTTCACGTCAATCGAATGCCCCTATTAGAAGCCAAACTCCAATCAGGACTGACCAATATGGAAGGAGGCGAGGAGATGTGGACGGAGAGGAAGGAGAGGAACGGAGAGGTGAACAGGAAGCGGCTGAGATTAGACAGAGGGAAAGCAAATGAGCAATCAGGCTGAGTGAAAGAGCGAGAGCAGAAGTCTGAAGGAAGAAGAAATTGAAAATGAGCATCAGTGCGACGCAACGATCGCTCAAACCGGATAATATGTGGAGCAGAACTATCAGCGATCACAGTCACAGCGATGGAGGGATTTGCTTGGGCTAAAATAAACCCATCTGCCAGCCATCTTCACTGTTGCCTTAGAAACACGTGAGCCAGTTAACCACCAACTTTGAGGTGGACGGGTGCACATTGCTCAAGGCGCCAAGGCCACGCATTCTTCACTTCCTTTGAAGTACACCAATACTTAATCTCACAGCTAAATTGTTTGAAATGTGGGTCATGGCTCCAATTTTACTACAGTGTGTAAGACTTAAAAACCAGCCACAGCTCTGTATAGCATCAGCGCTGAGTCCCTCTTGTACCTTGACTCGAAAATAATCTTCCTGTATTCACTTCTCATTAATCTGAAGAGTTTCTGGACATGCTTCGTGTTAGGTTTCAGTTATAAGTAGCCGCAGGTAAACAGAGGTGTTGGATTGGGGTCAAAACAATTTGTCGAAGCTGCTGATGAGAAGTCCAAAGACGGATCAGACCGTTTGAGCAACTGAATGTTAAATAACTGCCGTTTCACTTCTTTATGAGCTCGTATATCATGCTGTTACGCTGTGACACCTGAAGGCATCGTGGTCCTGAGTGGATTGTTTCCTCTTCATTTTAGCTGTTTTTTAAGTGTGTTTATATGTGTGTGTTTTTGTCTTTTTTTGTGTCACCTCTCCACAAATGAAGGTCAGTCGAAGCCTCAGCGAGGACTGATCAAACCTGCTCCTGTTGTTCAACCCCACTGCACCTGTAAAGCTTTTCAGTCTCACATAGCACATATATCCATATATCCAGGTCAGAAAGTAGCAAACTTTAGTGTATTTGAAATACAACTGCCATATTTTTAACAAGCGTATTTCTAACTAGATGTCATTAATTCTACTTAAATGTACTTGTAAAAAGTTTACTTTATTGTAAGTGTATCATTTTAAAAAGTGTACTAAATTACAAATACTTTTATTAATAATAAAGTGTAGTTAGGAAATGTATACTCATTTTCAAGTCCTTTGTAAAACACTATTAGCAAGCTTAATTAAAGTGTGCTTAGTTGTACTGTAAGCGTGTTTTGAATTTGAATTTTCATCAGTGTACTTTAGCACACTTTGTAAAAAGCAAAGCAGCAAGTAAATTTAGCAACTATTTACACTTTAAGTACACTCAAGTGGTATTTAGTACACTTAAGTGTACTTTAAAGCGACAAAAATAGCACATGTACTTTCTTCAAAAAGTATAATGTAAGCAGAAAATTTTGACAGCTGGGCTAGCTAACAATGCTAACAATGAAAAGCTTTGTTATTTTTGGAGTTTGATGTCACACAGAGGTCGACAAAAGAGAGCAGAACAACTGAACTGTAGGTGTGCAAATGAAAAAAAAAAAAAGATCAGTTCTCTGTTATAAATGTCGTCCCAGTATCCCAGTATCCCAGTATCCCAGTATCGGTATCAGCTATCAGTCAAACCAAGCATGCCGCTCAAGTTGAATACAGAACAGGACGAGCACGGAGGGGCATCTGACAAGTGACCTCTGTGCAAGTTCTCCCTGCTGCAGTGGAAGCCAGGACCAGACAGACAGAGAGGAAGTGAAGGCTTTTACATGCTTCTCAAAGTCTGCACCTTATTAAGCTCTCCATGACTGACTTCTCCGTGACTCCCCGGGGTTCCCAGTGGGCACAAAGAAAAGAGGGAAAGAAAGAGATGAACTGCATGCAGAACGGGCAGCACTGTGCCCAAAATTTCTCTGAACTAGACATCAGTGTGTGATTACCATTTCGAGAGCAGACGAGTGTGTTCAGAGAAGCAAAGTGGAATAATCATTGGCCGGGCCTGACATGTGCAAGAGGGGCAAGGTTAAAGCCCCGCCAAGGTTAAAGCAGAGCTGAGTCCTTCGCGGCTGCAGCTCCATATATGATGAAGACTTTAAGTAACCATTCAAGCATCACAAGGAAAAACTCGCTCTTGTCCAAAAGATGTTCTCCAAAGATGGATATTAAAACTGAAGCCACGGGGTCCCACTTAGCAGTGACTGTGTTTGTCTGCCAAGCATTTTGTTTTTCTTTCATCACAGAGTGAATTAGAATAACTTCTCCCATGTTACACTTCTTCTATTCCACCGTCTGTTGAGCTTACTTATTTACACTCTGTGCTGGACCTTGGAAAGGGTTTGTCCTGTTTGTGTGCACTCAACCAATGCAATAATGAAATGGCCTTACTTACAGCACGCTGACAGCATTGGTTCAGTTTCTCTCGCCCTGATTTGAAGGGATACCTTCGGTTAGTAAAACCTCACATATAACAGGGAGTGATGCAGGACGACATGTGACAGGTCAAAACTGCCTGACCACACAACCAAAAGTGCCGCGGAATATTTATCCTGGCAGCCATGTTTGGCCAAATATCAACTGTGCATGATGGGAAAGCAAATGTGCCCTGTTTATTTGGACTGAAGCAGACGTGTATATTTGCTATGCGCCACCCATCCTCACCTTGCGTGGACGAAATCAGGGAGACCTTCACCGATGCTGCTTGACTCATCAAGCATTACTCATGTGCCATTCGTTGCCATTACTCTGCTTGCAGACATCTTTATCAGGGTTTAAGATTATAGCACTGACTCCGAGGTCTGATATACTTCTGACTGTAATCATAAAACCACTCCAACACAACAGCACCAAATACCACTTTACAGAAACATGGCATTAACCTCTTGTAAGGTCGGCAGCAGTTTGGAGATATTTAGAAATAAGCATTGATGACAAAAGTTGGACAGACTGCAGCTATGCTCTGATAAAATTCTAGTGGAGGGTGAAAAGTGGCTCCTCTAACAAGCAATTTGATAAAACATCTAACAAACCGACACAATGAGGAGTTCAAGAAGTGCAGTGGGAAAGAGCAACAACCAACTTTGCAGCAAACGCTGGAGAAGCAAAAGAAAATATCCAGAGAAAACCAACAGACGGTAAGAATAAGAGAAGCTCTTAGCCAGTGTGTTGTGACAGCGTGTCACAGAGACTGTATTACTAAACAGTCTCCCATCGAGCAGAAGGGGGCTTTGGGAATATCTGGGTCCATGAGCTCCCCGACAATCTCAGCACTCATCGGTGGACACCTCTGGAAAAGACTGTTCTGATTCATTCTGGCTCCTTTTCTTTGGCTTCAGATGTGATTTCTGCTTCAGAGACTTTTGACCAAATTCGAGGATCATGGCATCAGAAGTCAAAGAAGTGAACTTTAGCTGCAGCATCAAGAGATGCTTCCAAAACATTATCAACAGTATGTGAAGAAGAAACAGTTGAAACAGTTCAAAGACGTCTGTATACTGAAATTAGCGTGCTAACAAGCTAGCTGAGGTTCGTCCTATCTTGTAATACCACTTTGTACCTCAAGAGGTGATAACCTGATAGCACAGCCCCTGTAGTTTCAGCCGGGAGATGTATGCGAGTGGCGAGTTTGCCTCGATCTGCTTTAGCTTTTTTAGTCTAATAAACAAACAAAACATTTGGCTTATTCGCTAAGTTCACTCTTCTTAGTACACACTTCACTCAAACTCAACAGCAACAAAATAAAACTCACTCAAACTGTGGTCTCTTCACTGTTTCATCTAGCTCTGACTCTAGTTTGATTCTGCGAGTCAGATGTGAAACTATTTCAGTTCTAGGCTTCTTCTCCACGCTGGTGATGACCGACCGTCCTCTCGCTGCACTCCTGCTTCATTCCTCTGTTGGCTCCAGTTGGAGCCGCTGCAAATCCCCTCGGATTTCCCTGTCGTCAAACTGGTCTCTGTCTGTCTCTGAGTGTGTGTTTGGTATGGTAACGGTACTATTAAGTACTCTTAACTGGTCCTTGGTATTAGCAAGTCATTAAATGCAAGTACTTGGTCTGAAAAAAGCGGTATCAGTGCTTCCCTTCTGAAGACGATGAAAAATCTCAGTCTGATCATCTTCACATGAAACAATACGGCAACTAAATAAATACAAAACTTCAATTACCGGATTCCAACCTCATTCCATTTCTAATTCCAGCTCTGCAGTGCTCAAATCACCTACCCATAAAAGGCAAAACAAAGCTGGTAATAAGCTTGGACTCTCATCCACACGTTATTAGAAATGTGAGTATCAATAGCCAGGAATGCTGGATTTCATTTTACAGTAGAGACTTGACAGACACTACAGGGATCCTGACGGACAGACCTCGCTGTCAGTGAGTTCCCCTCTGTACAAATAAAGGTTGTAATAAAACAGGTAATTTCACAGTCATTTCTGTGATATAGCTGAGTATAATTGTATGCTGACTAACAGTAAAAACTGCTTCCCAAACATTGTGACATTTGAAAAGTGTTCTTTTGTGATAGAAATAAAGAGCTCTATTATATTAACAGACACCATTTTTGCCTCTGATTCACCCATTCAGACGCTCGCAAACACCAGTGATGTGCAGCGTCGGCCAGCCCATCGGGACCAACTTGGGGTTCAGTGTCTAATCAAGGATCAAATCACCAAGCCTGTGATTAATGGACGACCTGCTCTACCTCCTGAGCCACCGGTCGCTCCAGTAACGTTAATAATGTTAATTACACAAAAGGTTAAATCAATCTTAATCAAACTCACCAAAATTAGACATAATTAGCTGAAAGGGAACCCCATATTACCCAAGTGAAAACTGAATATTGCGTTTGAGCTGCCCTTATAAAATGTTTTCTATAAATTAAATGCTGAATAGGCGTACAGGCTGAAAATCACACACCCCCGACTCCTTAACCACCACAAACTGCAACGTACAGGTGTCCAAAATTTACCATCTTACTTCACTTATTTCATATAATTTTTAGTAATGTTTTGACTCCTGACCTGTGTTATGTGATTTCTTTGCCACAGCATAAACAGCCTGTAAACTGTAAACACAACACTGACATACTGTCTCCTTTTAAGTTGACATGGCTAACTTGCTAGCTGCTAGCACATGCCATTTTTGGTGTTGAGCAGATGAAGAGTAACATAAACACTGATTTGGTGTCATGTTTGTGTCCAATTGAAGAATTTAAGTCTGATATTTACTCTTCCGTTTGCTTGGTTTTGGTCTTAACTGTCTCCTGAGGGAATTTTCTGGCTCTTTAGCTGCTAGATGCTAGCTTATGTTTGCTAGCTAGCTGCTTACTTTGCAGATAGCAAACAGTGAGTTTTTGCAGCTTTTTTAACAAAGACAGTTGTCTTCTATGGCTAAGAATGACACTGATAAGAGCGGTCAGACTCAATGAAAGCAAAGTTGAGGGCTGAACAACCAAGAGATTGAGCTGAATGATGCTAAAAAGAGCTGAGGGGAAGTGCACAGCAGCTGCATAATTATCTGTGGGTTTGACACTGAGAGATACGTAACACATTTTACATTACACATAGAAATATTGCTTTAATGTAGTTATTGCTTTAATGTAAATATTGCTTTAATGTAGTTATTGCTTTAATGTAGTTTTTTAGCTTGTTTTTTGTTGTCACATTTCAAATGAAAAAAGAAACACTGCTGCTCTCCACTACCCATGTCTTTGAATGCAGATGCAGACTTGTAATTTCAAAAGCGTCCACCATTGCAATGTCACTTCTCGCTCAACTAGTGTCTAAAGCAGCAACCAGCAACTCCCACAACTCATTATAAAGAAGACCGGGGCCTTGTCTCGAAACTCCCTCTTAACCTTCTTCTTGCCCTGGAGTTGTCCTCGACTTGATGCGGCCATCCACAGAGAGCGAGAGCAGTGGTGAATTAATTCGGCCCTGAATGGGATGCCACTCATGACTGAGAAAGGACGGCAGAACAGAAACCACACAAAGACCCACAACAAGCCTGTGTGAGGGACACAAAAGACTGCGTTGTCAAATACAATGAATCTCATGATCACAGTGTTTTTATTTAGGTTAAAACACACTGCGTACAACCTAGAATTCTAGATATGAATGCTCATATGTGCTTTTATCATCACCGTACGGCCTCACGTTGACCTCATATTGTATCTATGATACTAATAAAATTCAACTGGACTAATTTTACATTGACTCATGCATGTTAAGCCACATTAAGCTAATCTAGTCCCATTAATTTAGTGCAGTCTTGATTGTTTTTCTAAATATATCTCTCTTCCTTTGTAGTGCGGCGTGTCTTCACGGTGAACTGCCCATGCTTTAAATTTCATTTCACCCTGACTTAATGTTATATGATTTATTTATGTCCAAACACATTAACGTCATTTACTTCCACTTCTTTTGCGTTGATTTTTTTTTTGTCCACTCTGCATGATCTCTTTATAACCCTCTGCTGCTTCAATTAAAGACACTTATTATTTTGTCATTAAATCAAACCCTCGCTTTTGCCTTAATGTTCTTTTATTGACACATTAAGTCTCATCACCATCAACTTTTGAAGACATTTTAATTCATTAAAATATCTAAAGCAGTTGTCCAATTGTTCCCTTCATGTGTGAACGTTTTCATTCGTTCTCCTTCTGTTGTTTTCGCTCTAAGCTTTTCATCCACACCTTGGAGTCCTGACAAGAATTTAAATTGAAGCTCTGTGGCCATGCGCATGTCTACACATCATATATTACATGTATATCATAAACCAGTGAGTCCACAGGGTTCCCAGTGTTACATCCTGACCAATTCTGGATGCGGACAGTACTGCATCACACACGCAAACACACACACATGGATGCATGGATCTGACTGATTATGTCTCCCAGTTATAAATATGCTTGCAGCAGAAGATTAGGCGAAGATGGGCTTTCACACATGATAACTGAGATTATCCTGCTGACTCCTCTGACGTCAGAACTTCTGATCTCACAGGAACTTGCACGATTCAACGTGACACCAATGAAAACATCAGCGGAGACAGACGCCCACACTCAGATTGCTCCTCCTCGCTGAAAAACAGCCCGCGCAGTCGGCCTCTGCGATACACACGACTTGTTTATGATTCACTGGACCACATAAAAACACACACCTGTACCTGTAGATAAATCTACATGATGTTTTACACCTTCCACTGGGTGCCACTGCTCGCACTTAGTGTTGCAGTACTTTAATCACAATACTTTAAACTCTAACGCACAATGCTGCATTGTAACATTTCGCTATTGGTAAAAGCCTTAAAAAAGAAAAACCGAGTCCATGAAACAAAAGTATGTCAGCTCATTGTCCAGTGTCAGAACACACTGTAAAGAGTGTTTAAAGTACAAAGGCAGAGAAATTTGGATACCTTAATGCTGTACATGAAGATATCCTCATTTTTCTGAATTTATGTAACATAAAGATGAAAATATTACCAGTTCAGGGGGTTTCCTTTAAAGACTTGGATTTGAGGGGTCATGAAATGTTTATGAAGATTTTTTTTCTGTGAAATATAACTGGTAATGTTTTTATTTTCATTACTGCCAGTGAATCCCACTGAAAGATTGTAATACTGGACATAATAACGGACAATACACACACTGGAGTACAAGACGTGAATGAATCCACAGCGAGTCTGCAACAAATGAATGAATTATTCCTTTTTGTGAAATATGTACTCATAATTACGCTGGCCATCTGCTGTACATTACATGGCCTTTTTTAGAAATTACATTATTTCTAAGTGACCCACTTTAAAGATTTGCATCTGTGGAGTTGAATTATTTTATTAGTTTCGGCCTAGTCATGGGATTTGTGTACAATAACAAAAATATTGAGTATCGCCAGCCTCGTCCTTTAATCGTTACAGTTAGTTTGACCTTTTCAGCCTTGTAACATTTATTCTTAAGAAATTGCTCAAAATTAATCCAATGGGAAATGACAGTCAGTCTGTGATAGAGTAGTAGACATTTTATCTTATGGGTCAAAACCCATAAATAGTCAAAGTGTGCTGGCCCAGACTCTGCAGCACTGTTAGTCACTATGTCTTCCTCAACTCAACACTTAACGTACTTATTTTAAGCTGAACCACGATCTTTCCCTTTACCTGATCGGGTTGTTTTTGAGCCAAATCAAACTTTAACCATGGTACTGTCAAATCAGAGGATGAGAAATTATGAGTGAAATCTTGAAATTTAAAACCTTTAACGCAAACTTGGAGGAGACCTAAAGTACAAACACACAAACCTCCAATTAAAGTGTACTCGCATGTGCCTAATATCCTGCGCTGTTTGTGTTCAGCGTGCCGCTGTCGGGTCGCTGTCACGTGACCCACATTGATCACTTCAGGGCTGAATGGATGAGCGTCGTATCTGATTTACCGCATGGGAACTCAAGCCTAAAGTTATGATGAAGCAGACAGATGATCTCACATTCCAATAAGACTGCAGGGCCTCACAGGAATCCAGATGTGATAGGCATCTCCGCAGTCAGTCAGTCAGTCAGTCAGTCAGTCAGTCAGTCAGTCAGTCAGTCAGTCAGTCAGTCAGTCAGTCAGGGCGTTTGTACATCAAGGTCAGCCATTCCTTCCATACTGAGAGCACACCACCACTCTAATATCATGAAAACCAAGCATTAACACCAGGTTTTTCAGAAAGTGTGTTTAGGAAACTGTTCGACCGCTGCTATTCAGCACTTACCTTACAGTCAATAATCTCTGAAGACAGTCATGGAGAAGCGATGTAATCCAAAAGGTGAGTTAGACAGCTGGCTGCTTTGATCTTTGCGCTTTGATGAAGTGAGGCTTTGGGAGAGCCTATAATTAGCAGCACAACTGACTGGTCCACTGGTTCTCCAGCACTTAGCAGAAAAATGACGTACAGCCTTCAAAATGCACTGACACATGAATGGATATTCAGTGGATTTTATCTGCAATTTGCTTCTAAGTTTGAGGAACAGAAGAAAAAAAAAAGTCTTTCAAAGTATAAAGAGAGACAAGACGGGCAGAGTTATGCCATTTAAGTCACGTAGCACCTTTTCCTTTTAAGTTTAAATGGTGAGTAATTTTACCAATCAGCAGATGCTGCTTTGAAATATCTTTTGTGAAATGAGCACAATGTCTCTGCGAATCAATTTTCAGACCATGAAAGGATTATGTGAAGGAATTATGACTAGAATAGCTGCACAGTGGAATAAGTCAGTGGTAGTGTTGTGGATCATTGTCCATATCGTTTAACTGTAATATCCTGGGTTAGTTTTCCAGATAGTCTTTCTTTTCATGATGGAAATGTGAGCCCTGCTGCATCCTTTATCGTTCAGCTCACAGAGGATCAGCAGTATAGAGGAATTAAAGGGGTGTGATGGTTGAGTACGACTTGTGATTTAACACAATTGACATGATTAATATTAAAATATTAATACAGTTACACTGATACTATACACTCAAGGCAGTACCTGAAGCTGTGCAGTGTTGCCTCTGAACCTGCTGAGTTTCTAAAGACAGTGAAATGTCCATAGAAGGGTGGAGGTTGAGGTAGAGCTCGGGGTCATACACTCGATCTCCATCCAACAGACCAGGATGTCCCATTAGAAACCAAAAGTGAATGAAACCTAAACCTAACTAGTTTTGAAGCCTAAATCTAACTAAACTGTGCATTTCACAACATTAGCCCCATGCTGGACAAGGCTTTCCTGCAGCAAGACTTTGTGCATCACTGGGATGAGAACATGTTGCTTTCCTGGAGCAGTCGCTGTGGATGGTAATGGAAAGCCTGGTGCATACAGACACACAGGGAACCTTTAAGCATCTGTATGGGATGCAGAGGGGCTTGACAAAGCAGAGTTTGATGCTCGGAGAATGAGAATGAGGTTGACCAAATGATTGCTGGTAAGAAAACCTCCCTGTAGGATCACCAGTGGTCCAAGTTGTAGTCCTGAGTAGTCCAGGTTTCATATGATCGTATTAGAATGGTTCTGAGGCAGAATATAGGATATCTACTGGTCTGGTCAAAGGTAAGGGAAAATGAAGGCGAAGTATAAAACTATTACCCCAAATTTCCGCTCTATGAGCCATTTCTGTTTACAGAACAAAGTCCTTTCAGCTTTGACCAAAAATGGTTTTAAGCTTCACGATGGACGCACTCACTTTTGACTTTACTTCCAAATAAAGATGTAGATAATCAGGCAATTAATCTGGGAACACTTCAGCCTCACATCATCCATGCACATTACAGTATAGGACTGTTTTTGCAGGCTGTGTTTACACGTTTTCAACACACAAGGACATGTGTAGGTGCCACATGGTGTAGAATTTGATTCACTTCCATCCTGAACACATCTTTAGAGACTCTGCTGGTTGTTCTCCAGCTGTTCAGCAATGACCAGATAGGACAGACTGCACCCTTTTACATTTCGTGACAAGTGGGACATCAACACAAGCCTCATATTTGAATATTTAAACACACTGGGGACTTTTCTTAATGTGGCAGCTAAAAATTTGGGGCGACCGGGTGGGAAGTGAAGCACTTTAACGGAGCTGTGGTGAGAAGTTTTCCCACCTTCTCAGTTACAGTGTGTTTTGGCAACTTCGCCACCCAGGAGAGACAGCAGGTGGACAGAGCTGAATGCGCACCGTCCAGGCCCATTGGCTGCCACTCTCCCCTCGTGGTCCAAACATGAGGTGCACAAAGCGATCGGTGATCCATCACATTTCTCTCACTCCCTTTTCAAATTCCTCAGATGCAGGAACACCTGTCTCAGGGCCCGAGGCTGTCCGGCATTTAACTTTATAAGAGTAATGCCGTCATTAGCACGCAGACTGGAAATGTTCTAGCATCAAGCACCACTTGCAATGGCTCCACTAAGCACTGAAACTCAAGTACATGTGGACATATTTGAGCATGTAGCATGTCGTTCTGTGGCATCTGTTGGGCTCTTCATTAATCTGTCGTTTACTTTATTTAATGTGAGGATTTTTATGCACTGTAGCACTGAATCTTAAAAATATTTTTTGCGACAAATTGAAAATATTTGTGCTCATAGAATCCAATATGCAAAAGAACATTACATTTATAAAGTGCTAATTTCGGGGCTTGGGTGAAAACGGATGACTTTGTAACATCTGCCAAGGGACCAATGATTAAATATAGCCTTTTAAGCTGACAGGCACATTTACAGAAATGTTTATTAATGTGTGCCATCCCAGTTTAATAAACCAATAAATAAATAAATAAATTGTGCACCCACAACAAATTTCCTATGTTGGAAATGAGACTCATTTTACAAAAATTGATTGGACTATATGGGAATATGACTAGTTGTGAAGACAAAACTTCAGACAAGAAGAAAAAGATGCAAAAAAACGAACATTGTGGTAAAAACTGCTGCCATGTTTATTTTTATCCTGTATCGAATCAAACCCTACCCCCTAACCCACCAACGGAAAGCTTGTCAAAACAGCATCAGCCTTTATGATGAGACTCAATGATGAGATTCTCGCCGCTGGGAATGTGATCTTGCAGAAATCAGACATATGTCAGGTTTTCCTCCGCTTAATGAATAACAGAGATAGCTACAATCAGTATGGAATTTGGTATGAGCAGCATTTACATCTGTAAACATGAGCAGAAAGGCTATCTGTATGCGTACATACACATGCAATTTGGTGGGAACCATTTCAGAAAGCCTTAAGAATGCATTTCTTATACACCACCAGGCATTTGCATAAATATTTCAACCATTCAGTATGTCTCCATGTGTTTGGAGTGAAGCAAAAAAGAAAGTTAATGGTGTTTTAAATTGCACTACTACTTATATATATATACTGTATATAGCAGGCAGCTGATCTGATAAACCCACTGTACGCTGCACCAAACTGCAGCTAGCCCAAGTTAGCAACTCGCTGGTGAATATGGTTGCGCAAACTGTATAGCAGCAAAGAGTGAGACGTTTTTCTGTGGAGTTGGTGGAGGCCAAAACAGAGCTGCAATGAGACTAATCGCACTTTTACTAGATTGTCAGACACACGATTCCGATCCAAAATTGAACTCCAATTGTGCTCCTTGTCTCGTACATGTGTGAACAGTCAAATGTTTGCTAACACATTTTATGTAAATGCATTCACAGCTTGTGGTGCTGGCCCGAAAATAGCCCAAAAAAGAGATCTAATTAATGCTGCTTCAAGGCTTAAGCAGCATTATCAACAGTATGTGAAGAAGTAATGGTTTGGACGTCTATGTTTTCTGCTGCAAAATCATCTACTGAAGTTAGCATGCTAACAAGCTAGCCCTGGCCCCACTTGTCTTGTAATACCGCTTTAGTTTCAGCTGGGAGATGTATGCGAGTGGCATCTTTGCTTTTTCAGTCAAATAAATAAACAAAATAAACTCATAAAATATTAAGAAAGGAAATATTCTTACACACATTTAGCGGGAAGCAGCTACAGCCGAAGACAACTACAGCCAAAAGTTTCGTTAGTCTGGCGATATTTGTTTGGATCAACTCTCGACGTATGACCAGTTCTTCAATATTGTACCCTTAAATAATCATATGATACAGTGGCTCTATGTTTATAGCCAATAAGTGCATGGTGCAATGCTGTATTCTGATTGGTTGCACTTTGAAACTGATGTTTGAGCGATTTGAATTTGAGCATCAGGGTTCAGGGTCTTTTCTTGAGCGGTGCAGTACTATGGGCATATCATTGCTGCTGAGCCAGAAATGAAAGGTTCTGTCTGATGATAAACCTTTGCCGCCTTGCTCCATCCCGACCAGCCACCCGGTCTGTCTCTGACACCTTTCCTGTGCCGGCCCTCCTCCCCAAAAGCATCTTAAGGCTGAGAAGATCTTTGCTCTTTAGACTCAGATCATCTTATACTTAAGATGCTTTGGGAAACAGGGACCAGGTCACGTTATCTCCTCTTGATCCTGCTTCCCAGGCGGTGGAATGACCCTACAATTGCAGTTGCCATATAAATGTCACAATTGCTTCTGGGATTTATAATACACATATGAGCAAGGGAAAATAATGTGTAACTGAGTGGAGAGGATTTGCCCATGACTCTGTGTCTGATATGAAGCTTGACCCAGGTTATTAAGAGGGTAATACACCGGCTCCCAAGTTCAACTGCCCTCCACTCATCTGTACCTTTTCACTGGTTAACATAGTAATGTGATGGATCATAAGATGTACTGGACATTTCATGGCTGATTACATTAAGCTTTATAGGATAATGCAATGAAACTGGCAACTGCTTCAGTCCTATGAAACCTGATGAACAAGAGGGATGTCTTCAGAGACTCTGTGGTATGTGCACTGACACCAAACGTACACAGCACTAATAAAAGTAGATTTCATGTGTTTTTGGTTGAGTATTTGACTGACATTGTGTTGAATCAAATCATTACTCAAGAAAACATCACCATCATAAAGAAGGTCTGGTATGGCCACCTTTATATTTCACAGATTGACTGTCTGTGCAAATACAGACTCTACCAAAATCTACCTAAAATAACTGAAGTGAGAAGCTATAATCTCCTTCATATTGTATTTTAGTTGATTCAGTTCAAAATGAATATACAGCCTCCATTTAGTAAGTGGAGATATGTAGATCAACGAGCCACCAATATTAAATCCATTGCCTGAAAATGATGGTCTGTTATTATCTGATGATTATCCCTCTGTCTGCTGGATGGCACAATCATACTCGACGCCTTTTAGCACATCCATCAATTTCAGTCTTGTAAGCAATGATTAACGAAGTGGAAACTAAACGTTAAAGCAGGAAACAAATGCATAGTACAGTGGAATAAAAGACAAAGACACAGGATGTAATAACTGTTTCAATGTTACATTTCAATTCTTACCCATTCTATTATTAGAATTCTATTTATTATTGTTTTAACAAAGCTCACATGTATCACAGTACTGTATAAGTCCTTTACTTACTGTAGTATCTCAGGCAAATGGAGATCTCAACTTTCCTGACAGCGTACCACACATTTTGTCCAAGTTTTCGTACATGGTAGTCCTTTTGGATTCTCGCTCACATGAATGGCATGAAAATAATTGACTTATACTGCTTTTTGAAACATTTTTTTGGACCTAATGGCTGAATTTCTGATAGCACAGAGTCATGTAATCGTTCACAGCCGTTCCTTTTCCAATCATTAAACAGTGTGAGGAGAAGTCTTCTATGCCCAGCGTGCCTCACTTGACCTGCAGATCTAATGAAATCGGTGTCCTAGGGGCTTCGGCTAAACCACCACACTAAGTAAATCGCAGACGTGGTAAGCTTCAGGTAACCATAGCAACAGTACGGCAGCTTGATGCAACATACCCGTTAATGATGAAGACATGACAAGTTGAACACAATTGATCTTTTCTCTCTTTCAGGAGAGTATTTTGTACTTACATGATTTACCACAAGACTGTCGACACAGTAAACAACAG
Organism: Chaetodon trifascialis; assembly: GCF_039877785.1. Classification (NCBI taxonomy): domain Eukaryota; kingdom Metazoa; phylum Chordata; class Actinopteri; order Chaetodontiformes; family Chaetodontidae; genus Chaetodon; species Chaetodon trifascialis. Next base: position 3,741,678 of record NC_092057.1, read on the forward strand.
ACCTGACAGAGGAAACACCTCCACCATGGCCATTATCTCGCTACATATAAACTTGTAATGTGTTTATTTCGCCGTCACATTTATTGCTCATTTTACTGTCACAGTTTTTTTTCTTGCATAATCTAAACTGAGAACTAAGTGAACCTAAGTAATGACTTCTTTTTGTTTCCATAACATTTCCTTTAACTAATTGATTCTGATGAACAAAAGGTCGTTCAAGTCACACACTCCCGCCTCTTTACTGTTATCAGTATCTAAGCTGATCAGTTATTTAGATTTAGAGAGAGCTTGTAGCAATAAACCAACATTAATCTGTACTGTCAATGCACCACAGCCAGTAATAGAGCACACATGTCCCAGAGAATTTATTTTCAGTGTGATATGATGAGATCTTATAACCCTCGCTGTCTGTGCGGCCAGTAATTTGTCGTCCCCTGGAGAAATCAGAATTATATATCGTTATTATCCGGCCTGAGTCACCAAAGTGCAGTATGTAGGTCACAATCATATTTTTGTGCAAGTTGTTTTCTTGAAGACTTGTCTTCAGGAAAAGAAAATACTGGGTCTTTTTCAGTGTATGTCTTTGCCAATGTGAACTAACAGATATGTGGGAGAGCAGAATAAAATCTCCCAGTGCTACTTGTTTTGCACGAATAACTGACTCAGGCCTCGGGCTGACCTCAGCATAAGTAATAGGCTGCAATATCAGGTCACAATTAATTCATATTGACTGAACTGAATTTCTGAAGTGTCATTAAAATATACATATTTTCTATTTCTGCATCAATATTTAATATTTTGTTGCATGTAAAATTTGCACAGGCTCTAAATAAACAGAGAAGAATAATAAAATATGGGTAAGAACCTTCAATATTTTTGAGTATATAATTCAACATGTGATAAGAAATAGGCCTCTCCATGTGGTGGATTGATAAAAACTGTTCACTGAATTTACAGAAAATGTGCCACATCCTCATATGTGTCATTATCTGCATATAAAATGCATTTTATCAATGGCAGCATCTCAAAGAAGGCATTTAAAAAGTAACTAAAAAGCAACTAATTACAGTAAGGCATTACTTTTTGGTGGCAGTAATTTAGTTACTTTTTTGTGAAATAACTAGTAACTGAGTTGGGCCCTGATTATCTGGGCCCGCCCATCAAAACCAAGCCAATTACTTTCCTCTGGTGCCGGGACTGCATCTAAAACACATTAATATATCACAGAGCAGCACAAATACTGCTGCACACATATGTGTCATTAACACTAATGAGGCTGACAGCAGATGTGCCGCGCCACATGGGAAAAATGTCTCTTCCGTCTTTCTGTCCGCCGGTACATCCTGTAAATGTCTGTCAGCGTGCCGCCTGCCTGCGGATCAGAGGAAGCCGGCTCATCCTCTTCTCCTGCTCCGAGCACGCCTCAGAGCTCTGGACTCCTCTGGCTGGTTACTGCCGTAATTGCGAGTCATAGCTGTTGTCACGTTTTCCCCAGTGACTCACTGTCTGCCATTGGTAAATGCTGGATGCTCTCCCCTCTCGTCCTCTCGCTCTTCCTAAACTGGTCATCTAAGCTCCACCCGGGGACGCGCCGCGAGGCATGATCAATAGGTCACACTTGAGGAGAGGCTTTCCCTGTTTCTCTGCCGGCTTCTCGATGCCGGCTCAAAACAGACAAATACCCTCTGCTAGTTGTGAAAGATTTTTCCTCCTGGTGGCGTATCTGTCTCGCTCTGCTGTCTCTTGTGTCCCCGTCCCAGTTTCTACCTTTTCCTCCCTCCTCTGTTTTCCTCACGTTTTCCTCGCTTGGCTCGTTTCTAAGTGACAAGCCGAGATTGAACAGAGCTTATGAGCATTATCCTGAAGCTGTTCTTTTCCACAGCTTTCTTTTTTTCTTTGTTGAAATAACTTTTCACAGGTAAACAAGAGGCAGGGTGAGTAATTGAAAGACGGCGCTGCAGAAATCAATGTCAAGGCCGGAGGAACTAAACCAGAGACCTGCACTGGATATTGATTAAGAAAATGACTTCTCTGCTCAGCAGTTTTACACTTCTTTAGACTAGTTTACCTTCGTTACAGTCGGCTGTGCTTATCAAGACTTACCTTTAATGAGGGTAGCTGCATAACGTATTCCTATCCCTTTATATTAGAAGCTACAAGGATCAAAGCCAGGGTGACCTGAAAATAGATCTAAAAAAAGAAAACGGAGGCAGTTGAGGGAGGGAAATGAGAAAAAAGCAAAGATTTGTCAAATGAAAAAAACATCCAGAAAGGTGTTTTGCTTTATTTTAATTACTCCCTGACACTGTGTGGGCCGATGTATCACAGCTTGTGCTTGCCATGTTGGACCAGTGCATTTGGCACCAGGCAGGGAACAGTGGGAGCATCATAGCATCTATCTGAGGAGCGCAGAGGGCTGAGAAATCATGCTGGGGGAAATTAGCAGAAGGTTTTTCTTTTTCATCGTGGCTTCTGAATGGCACCTGAAGTGACAGGAGGAGGTAGTGAGCGGGTACCAGAGGCTAGATGGTTAAAAAGAGCCTCGACACCTTCTTCTGAAAGTAGGTCACGAAATCCTCAGGAGAAAGGGAGAATCAGGTAGAGCCAAGGAGGGAAATATAAACACGTTTTGTAGTGTTTCAAAGCAGAAGATGGGGTTTGAGAATGGCGACTGACGGACGTGAAGATGGACCAGTTGAATTTGTGACACTTCCTGTCAACTACGTAGATCATGCACAAGCTTCCAGCCAGTTAAAGGAGAAGTTTGGCAAAAGCACTCGTTTGCTGAAAAAGTCCTTAATCACTGAAAAGATCAATCAGGGCTGAGAAGGACCAAGGACACGTCCTGCCGAGCTAGCTGCGCTATTGAAGCCATGTGTCAAAGAGTCCCATAAGTAATGTTCAGGAAAGAGAAATGACCAACCTGGCAACCCCACTGAGTCAACAGGGGGGTTGAGATGCTCTGCACAGCAGTCGCTCTTTCAAGAAATAACTTATTATAATATTGTTTTTCTAATTATTCCTGCACAAAGCTGGGCCACGTGTCGGTGATGTGATGTTTGTGCTAAAGTGGACTGTGATTCTGCTCTGGCTGTAGAGAGATTAAATTGATTTTCTATCTGCAGATCAAAAGCAGGTAAAAGGTCAGGTGGAAATGAGGAAACTGAAGAGTGTGAAGGAAAAAATCTAGTGGAGGGGGTGAAGTGTGGAAAAAGAGTTGGGCAGAGAGCCTGAGGACCGGCTTTATGATGAAGGTCAAATGAAGAAAGAAAATCACAGGAAATTCAAAATATCAAATGTAAGTTATGAGTAATGTGTAAGTAAGACTGGGTCTGTTTCTAAAAAACTAGGCATGCTAGCTCCATGTGAGCCAAATGCTAACATCAGCATGCTAACATGCTTGCAGAGACGATGCTAATATGCTGATGTTGAGCAGATGTAAAGTTTCATTGTTTGAATTGCACTGAAACTGTGTGCAGAGTCCTGTTTTGTGCAGCGTATGTGAATGGCTTTGGTGAGTGGGTGGCGTTAAATCTAGCAGCAGGGTGGCTGCAGATTGGGTTGTCCACCTGTCAGAAGGTCGTAGCTCAATCCCCGGCTCCTCCAGTCTGCATGTTGAACCCCAGATTGCTCCAGACACTGTGTCATTGGTGCGTGGAAGAAGTTAAATTAGACTAGAGCATGCTAAATAAATGTGATCCATTTACCATCAACTGAAACTGAAAACTGTTTTGTGCTTGCTATCAAATGCTAGCATGCTAACACACCAAACTACCATGCAAATTTAGTGAACATCATACCGTACCTGTTAAATACCAGCATATTGTCATTTTGAGTGAGTGAGATAGCTGACGTTAGTGTGTGACGTTAGCATGCGGCATAATGCACAAACTGATCCCAATACAGCTGCACTGAGCCGTTAGCATGACCGTCGACTCTTCGTCCTGTTTGATTTTTAGGAAAGTTTGACAAAGACTCTACAAGCCATTGGCCTTTTCTCTCTCTCTCTTTCTTTTTTTAATCATTTATTTATTTATTTTGATCATCCGCTCAGATGTAGCACAGCTTTGTCATTGATTTGGATTAGCACACACCCACCCACACACACCCACCCCCACACACACACACACGCAGCCATTTGAAATTCTGGAGTTGGTCTGGTTGCACTCGGTGAGGACCTGTGCGCCTCCTGTTCTTGGCAGCTTAGGGAACAAACTCCCTGAGCTGCACCTCCATTGTTTCAAAACCGATCACTCTTTGAACTGTGCTGATGTCATTTCCCTCAGGAGACCTCATTTCGGAGTGAAAACACTGGGAGAAGAAGTGGTTCCCACGGCTCGGCCTTTCAATCACTAATCCTCCTCAGACAGCTCCAGATCGTGGGTGTGTGTGGTCTATTGTGTGCATACAGTATGTGTGCATGTGTGCGTGGGAGGAGGATGGTCCACAGAACGCTAACCTAGATTATGTTTACTCAATCACGTGATGAGGGGGCTTCACCACTGATGATTCTCCGTCTAATTTAAGTGTTTTTAATTCAGACTTTCGCGGAGCCGTTAAGTGTATAAATTAATGAAAATGAGCTCTTCCTGTAACGACCTCTTGGAGATGCAAATGTCACAGCGCTTTTAGCGAACATTTCGGAGCAGTTCATCTAAATCCTTCTGCAAATTCGAAAAGTGAGTGTTGTAGTGGAAAGAAAGAAAACTGGAAAAGTCCATAACAAAAGTGGTATTTTGTAGTTAAGAATCAGTGCAAAGAACTCCAAGAAAATAAATAACTCTGCTCTCCAAAGACCAAACCTTTGTCAATGAATTTGTGTGCTCTGATCCTTGTGGGCCCTGTGGCGTTTTTAATCAAGCACAGTTGTGAAGGAGATGTGGGTAACACGCAACAGGGACCCTCATCTGGACTCAATCCAAGAACGTTGTGGTGGTGTAGACCCCGAACACCTTTGAACTGTCCGGTGGAGTGGAGGCGTGTTTCAGTGAGCAGCAGCATGAATGAATTCTTCCTCTAGAGTAGAAAGAGAGTCAGGAACTTCAACATGAAGGTCTGTTTGAAAAAAGTCTTTTCTTTTTTCCTTTTTCCCACCTTTCCACCTCGACCAAAACACTGAAAATGCACACATGGATGGAAATGACCCTGTTTGTCCGAAGGCCACAACAGTTTGTGTATTTATGTTTGTGGGAAAACAGCATCTCACGCAGCCTCCAGAGTAAATGACACGCTGACACGGTCCGATGTTGAAAACACTCGCACGGCACCAGAACCCTCCATGAACCGCCATAATGCTTTCGCCACCTGAACACGACATGCAATTTGAAGCGACATGCTAGCAAAAACAAAACACTTGAAAAAGAGCCACAATGATCACAAAGGCAGCTGACACAGATGGAGAGGACGAGCGTCTTTTCAGAAATGCAGAACAGTTTATGTCCTCAGCAAATTGCGTCCTCCTGCCGTAAGAATGTGCCCATCTTCATCGTTTTTACACTAAACAACATCACGCTGTGATGTGCGCAGTTCAGGAAATGATTCTGCAAATTAAATCGAAAGGGAAAGGAAATAAATAGGAAATGCAAATGATGAGCTTATTACCCTTCAAATGGACAGAAACTTTCTGTCCCTTTTATAATATGTACTTTTTATTATTACTGAAGTTTTAATCACATTTTTCAGCACTTTTTGCAGCCACTTTGTGTAGAATTAAAACATCCCTGACACCTGTGTCCCCCACTTGTGATATTATAAAAGACGGTGCTGCAGACAGTAAAACATGCTGCTGCCCCCTCCTCTACGGATTTGAGCTGAAAGGCTTGAAAGCATTCCTGGGTTTTTTTCTGGAACTGAAAATAAAGAGCTCTAAATGACTGACACCGCATGAATAACACAAAATGAGTGCAAATTCCTGCCTCTCAAAATAGCGCCTGTACACACACCTTCAAATTGCACGTGATGCTGGTACAAAGGGAAAGCTAATTTATTTCATACACTGACCAACATTTGGTCCGCAGTAATAAACCACAAAAGACGGATCCATTCATGTAAAGGCGAAGCCTCACTCATCCAGTTTGTTCAGTCACACATACATAATTTTCAATACATTTTCAATGAGGGGTTCACTGTATGAACGAGGCTGATGACGCAGCCGATTATCGTTGCCCAATCAGAAGAAGCTTCTACGCTTGCTTTGGTTAAGGTGGCTAAAAAACAGTGCGACCCTGATGACAGCTTTAATCAACGCGCTTCATACATGGTCACAGAAATACAGAAAGAGAGAGGATGCATTCTACACAATATTTTTCTCTTTATGCGCAGCTAAATCTGTGATCAGAGGTCAAAGTTTGCCATTTTCTGACTGATCAGCCGAATAAACACTAAAACTACGCACAACATTAACGTTTCATACTCTGCCTGTGGACTTTGTAATCTACAGCAAACAGTACGGAGGTGAGCAGTGCTAAATCTCCACAGCGTCAAGTCCACTGCCCTGAAATATAAGAGGACTCACTGAGACAAGCTGCAACCAAAGCGATGCAAACTTTACGGTGAGAGGTCACAGGGCAGGCGATTTCTCCTCAAGCCATCTATCGACCGAGCCGTGAAAAGTGTTGGCACAAGCAAGCAGTGGTGAAGAAAAGTGTGTGTATTTGTCTAAAAAAACTGCCTGGCTAACTATGCAGGGCTGAGCAATGCAAAATAAAGACTCATTCGGAAGGTGACCAAACAACGGGAGAGTGGAAGTGCGTATTCCTGACCCAGCAGTGTGGCACACTTACAGCTGATGGATGTTTTAAAGTTTTTTTTTCTGGCCCTGCACTTGAAAGGCCACTTCAGGCTAATGAGGGTCACTGATAAAACAAATGGCAGAGGTCAGGAAGCGGGGTGCACATTGGCACAGTGGGGGGAAGATTCTGGGTCAGGCAGCTGAGGAGGATTAATTCATAATGCGCTGTAACTGGATAAGAGCACGGGCTTCTGGGTAAAGACCAAAAACAGAACGAAGGAGGCAGGGTGGTGAAAAGCGGCTGGGCTTATGTGTCCTTCCATTAGTGTTCAAAATATGGTGACAGTGACTGAGACGACAGCCCGTTTTGCTCTAAAACAGGTAGCTAACGTCCAGGTAAGCTTCCCGTAGTGCTGGTAAGCAGGACCTGTGTCATTGTAAAGGAGGCCGGATTTCCATGCATGCATGCATCCTTTTAGTATTCCGCTTATGCCAAGGTCGAGCAGCTGAGGTCTCATTTTCATACACTCCCACCCCTGGCAATGTCAATCAAGCCCATGTGAAGAGGAGCAGTGGGATGGAGAGTGGGAAGGGGCACGGGACAAGACAAGACAGAGCCTTTCCATTCTTAATGGCCAGATTAATAATAAATCCCTTGTCTAATTATGAAATGGTCAAAACTAATGAGATTTCTGCCACCCGTTTTCTAATGAGCGTATTACCAATTCTACTCACTCTGTGTCTGTGCCACACAAATGATAACATCTGCATATGTCACGCTCCTTGAAGCCTGCACAACACATGAATATGAAACTTTTTGTTTTGCACACGCTGTTCCTGCTGCTAACAGGTGTTCAGGGAGGGAAATAATGAGCCTGGTCCTGCATGTGTTTCTGCGAGCGGCCGCACTCGTCTTTCATACTGTATTTGACGATCTGGAGCTCGGCAAACATCCAGTGCCCACACGCTCGGCATCTCCACCCCGCACTGTTTGTTTTGACAGGTTTTTTTATTTTAGTCCTGTCTTATTTAGGCCTCTGTCAAATGTCCTTGTTAAACACATCATTGTCTTTGTTTAATCAGGTGCTATCAATAAAAGTCTGAGCATTTCAGTCTCAACAAAGTCAAACAAAACTTTAACTATTCTACTTTTTTGTCACCAGATAATATTGAACATTTCATGTGAAAACAATATTTTTTTGTTATTTCAGTCAATTTAAGTTTTTATCATTTCTGATGAATAACAGGTTGAATGATTAACAATGCAGCTTTGCAGAAAGTGTCTGGTCAATCAGCTCATCTGCTTTAGAAACTTGCTTTTTTAAAATGAAACTACACATTTTGTGGGTTGTTTTTAAGCATCTTCAGGAGGAATGAACGGGCCTGGCTCTGCTTTCTGCAGGGCAGGGACTAACACAGTATTGGGTCTCGGGATTTGTTGGCGATAAAAATGACATGCTGACTTATAGTTGAGCTTCAAGTCCAAAGCAATTCCAAGAGCAAAAGGTCAACAAACTGCTGGATGAAACGCAGACGAGGAAATGGCTCGAATGCTTCCCCCAATACGACAAAGACAACCAGAAAAGAGAGCACTGTGACCGGCAGGTGTATATGCTGCAGGGCTAATGAGGTGATGAGGGGCAGGTGTGTTGGGAGGGGCAGGGTCAGGTGACTGGCTACGGGGACACCTGGTGGACAGATGCATGAAGTGCAGGATCTGAAGGGAGGATGCAGGAGGAGGCAGGAGGAGGCAGAAAAACATGACTCCTCTCTGCTGCTTGCTAAAAATTAATTTGATAATTTCCTTTTAGTGGTTGTTCTGAATCTTTCTATCATATCATGCAAGCTTCCTCAGCAGACCTTCAACAACAGCACATGTGGTTTAACAATAGAGAAGAGTCATCAAGTCAGTAAAGTGACTCTAAATGTCCATTATACAACAATATATATCTAAAGTTTACCAACATTAGTCACAATTGGTCATACAGGAAATAAGGCTGCAGCAGCAGTCGGCTGACAGATCTGTTCGTCCAGGCTGGCTGATGCTTCTTGTTGGCAAGTTCCTCCCACAGTTTACCTGCTTTTATAGCGTCCCCTTTAACGCAGAGCGTCCTTCACGGCCATGGTCACACAGAGTAACACTCCACAGCGAAGGGTTAGTGGGTAGGAGTCAGTTTGGGAAAGCGCCTGAGTGTTAACAGCAGAGCACTGGGCACGTGACACCATGTTTGGACAGCTGGAATTCAACCAGCAGCATCAGTATTTAGACCCTCGGGCTCACATGCAGCAGATGATCCGATGACCTCATACAACACGGTATGCACAAAGCCAAAAACATATAATTGATATAATGACCACCTGTCAGCACACTGTGGTCTTCACATGGATGAGTCAGATGCGGCACGCGGAGCATGCGGACACATGAAGGCTGCTGCTCGTTTGACTTATTAAATCTTGTTGACGGTCAGATGTGTGTTATTCAGCGTACTTAATTTGTCAAGATGAAGGTGAATTTGGTTTGTCACCGAGCAAACCTCTCCCTCTCGGCAGCTTGACAATCTGGTGAACTGCTCTGTTAAAGAAGAGTCTTTTTCCAGCATTTTGAGGACATACGCTGCATGAAAAGAGTCCAATCTGGATGAGGAAACATGAGCAAACACCACAGACGTTTGGACTTTTGCTTGTTCCCCACCACTGATCCAGATAAATACTTGATTTTGGGAACAGGCATCAGGTTTGTGTGTGTGCATCAAACACTGCAGGGGCCATCCAGGACACAATGTCACTACTGACATTTGCATTTTACACCTAAGGGATGCTCTGTTGGACTTATCTTGTAGAAATTAAAATCAAACTTTGATTGGCTGCATTTGATATAATGGCTGTGAAACCCTCTATGGGGAACCTCACATTTTGGCTAATTTCAGATGAGATTTGACAAGATATACCTTTATTAGTCCCACAGTGGGGAAATTTCAGTCTAATTTCAGTGATTGACTGCACTCAACCTATTTCCTTATGGGTCCACTGGATCTATGTCATTTACATGGACAGGCTTCAATAAAACATGTTTCTTCATCTTTGATACATACACACACACACAGACATGCACAATAAGCCCATTTATTAAACAGCAGAAAAAACAAAACCATAAGTAAATGACATACAACAACAAATACAGTGAGAGGTGTATTTCACTCCAAACTGGATCCACATGAAGGGCTGCAGCTTTACGCCGGCAACCAGAACTCAACCAACACTCAAGGAAGGCTTGAGTTGGAAATTTCCACATTTGCCCATAAATTAATGTCTGCCGTGCATCTGGGAGGTTTGCATTTCACACAACTCTGATCTGCTTATTCCCTCAATAAAGGAACATTTTATCTGATATTATCTTACATATAGTCAATAAATTTAATTCATAGATTTACAACCCGGGCTGACATCATTTGCAGCTCTGAAACGCTGGAAAACATTTTGAAAATCATTTGGATTTTCATTATCAGGCAGCTTCCTTCTGCACGGCAACACTTAAAGGATCTACAACCAGTATTCTGTGTCAGATGATCTCTGGTGAAATTGGCTTCCATGTCACAATCTTCCCAGGGGTCAAAGTTTTTTGAATTAAACGTCTCCTCCTGCCCCACGCAATAGTACCACTGAAAATCCCATCATTCTCTGCTTGAGCAGATTCATAGAAAACGAATGGGGGGCAGTGTCTCTGCCTAGCTCACTGCATCTGGCACGGCCCCACAGACCGACTGCTGCAGATTAGTTTAGACGGAATAATTTCTAAGAGGTTGAAGTTCAGATAAATGGATGCTGTGTTTTGTGTGTGTGTGTGTGTGTGTGCAAAAAGAACCATTAATTTCAGTAAGTCAAATTAAGATAACAGCCACTGAGTAATTTGGGGAAATTGGCAGAGACCTATAATAAAAAAAAGAAGCTTGGCAGTGCTTGTTACCTAACACATTATGTAATGGTTGCTGTTCGAGGAGTGTGTGTGTGTGTGTGTGTGTGTGTGTGTGTGTGTGTGTGTGTGTGTGTGTGTGTGTGTGTGTGTGATGGACACTGGTCGATGGCAGTCAGGGTAAGCAGTGGAAGTGCAGCAGATGTTGCACTGCTAAAGCTGATGATGCATTGTGCCCATTAATACATATGAGATGTGACTTTCTTCGTTACGGGTGTGCAATGAGCTGCACTCAGATACTTCACAGCACCATTCATAAATACTGTATCCACATTCATCTTCGTCTTTAAAGCCACTATGCTGATCAACTGAGTTTATGGTGCATGCTTTAAAAGAACAAAGACACACTGTGTGCTGAAATCCCACACAGAAAAATGCGCTGTCAACATTTTTGATTGAAGCACTTGGCAGTGTAACTTGATTTCATGTGTAAATGATGTACTTTACCTTGTGTGTGAAGAGGCATATGCAGGGTCCATGAGGAGGTAAATTATATCCTGCTGCAGTGCATAAAAGCAGAGCTGAGCGGGTCACATCTGAAGTACTGGCTGGTGAGCAAAAAGCAACGCGACCCTCCTGTTGTGCAGCCACACAGCAGCGGACCAGCACACTGCATGGACGGAGGATTTTAATGATTCCACACAGTCCGCGTGAGTTTAAGTAAGCATAGTGAAAATTCTGCTGAACAACCGGCTGCAGTTGTTCATTAGTCAATTTGTCAAATTACTTTGCAGAGCTTATAAGCAGAGTAATATTCACAGCCGCACAGTTAGTCTGTGACTGCAACTTGCCAGTTTGTTGAAGCAGGAAAACACAATGATTCACACGATGAGCACAATTAATATTCAAAAAGCACAAATAAAATAATAAAAATGGGATGTGGTGGTAAGGTTTCTGTGTTTATATGCACAAATTATAACACAATCAAACTGTCAGTGAAGCAGTAATAAGTCTTGTGCTTGGGTGCACAGACTGAGCAACCTTGGTAATTATCCTGTTTACATGGTCTAAAAAAAGACTTCACACCCACCAATAACCTCTCCTCCACTTTGGTTCACAGCGGGAGATAAAAAAAACACAGGCACAGGTGAGGAGTGATGCTGGAATCTGCTTTGCTCGGAAAGAGAACAACCTCCGACACGGAAAAGTCACACAAGTCGGAAGCTCTGGCTAGATCCGTCGACCGAACGGGGGCTAGCGTCCATGTTTTCCTGTGCAGATGCACTGAGTCATATTCTGATCAGAAGTTGGGAATAACGACACCAAACTATCGACTTTCAACTTGCAGTGGACTGCAGCACAAGTATCGCTGTGGCTCACTGGTGGAAAGCTACAGTACGTTTTGCACAATGAGCCAGCAGAGCCTGTTTTTAACCATCGAGTTACACAGAGGAAACATGTGGGTTGGTGCTTCCCTCCAGGATCTGACCAGTGCTGACCTCCCTGCAGGGCGTTACTGAGCCTCAGGTGCAGCCATGATTTAGCATCTAAAAAATATGTATAAGATTGGATTATCTTCATTGACAACATGTCCGTCTATCCACATATCAACTCTTGTGCGGTGCGGTAAAAGGAATAGTTGGACATTGCAGGAAATAGACTTATCCGCTTTCTTGCTGAGAGTGAGATGAGATGATTGACATCACTCTCATGTCTGTATGGTAAACATAAAGCGGGTGGCTAACACAGCTTAGCACACAGACTGGACACAGGGGGACAGTGTTTATGCTAAGCTAAGTTAGCCAGCGGCTGGTAGTGGTTTCAAACTTAGCATAAAGATTTGAAAGTGGTGTCAGTAAACTCATCTAACTCTTGGCAAGAAAGAAAAATATGCATATTTCCCAAAACATCAAACTTTTGCTTTAGATTATGGAACTGGAGACAAGGCAACTTCATGCTAATTTAGGATTACTTTAATAGCCAGCATGTCTTTGGTGAGAGGCGATGTGCAATATAAAAATACATGTATTTGACCTGACGTTAGCTTAAAGCGGATTTTCATCCCTTCAACATTCAGTCCGTTGACACGTCACACACAACAAAACCGCACTAAGCACTGAACAAGGACACAAATGCATCTTTCACACACATTAGTCTGTTGGTCTGAGACATGACACAAACCAATGGCGCCCCAGTTGGACATTCTACCCAATCTTACACCACCCTGACCTCCATGCCTTCACTTTCCACCCCACTGCATAATGACACTTCCTGCACTGGCACTGAATGTTGGCATCGGACGTAAATTGTGTGCTGCTGAATCATCCACCACAAACGTAATTCCTAGGGATGCTGGGCTGATTTAACAGAGAGCATATGGTTCAATTTGAAATGCCTTCTGCTGTTTGAAGTACTTGACCGTCGTTCTTGCTTTAATCCCCACTTCACAGTCTCCACCAGCGTCGCACAACGTTGTTTGTTTCCAGCTCGCATCCATGGACGAAGCCCCAGAAGTTTTTATGTCGTGTGTGGTGTTGCCAACTACAGGCATCAAGATGCTTGTTAGATATTTGGTGATATTATGTAACACAATTTATGCAGCAATGCTTGGTGTTACTTTATGTGTTTGGCAGCCTGAAGGAACATGAGGTAGTTTGCCTTTCACATACAATTTACTGAGCTCACAGTGTGTCCACGCACTTTCTAAACACATCTAACAGTTTTTATGTCATCTTTATCTCCAACACTTTATTCTGTGGAAGGAGCTTTTTATACCTTGTCCTACGATATAACAGCACGAAGCAGACCATAATGTAAAATGGCACATAGAAAATTAACAGCATCATCTTTCTAATTTATGTGTGAACAGCTGAGTCATGTTTTTTTCATGAATGAATGAAGTGCAATAATTACATTGTTGCATGCGTGCAACACTTTGTGATGAGCAGGAGAGAGCGTGCTTGTATTCATTTGTATCTTTTACACTGACAGGAGTCTCATTTCATTCTGCAGCTTTAATCTTTAAAGCATAGCGTGTGCAAACACCTTCTCAGCAGAAAATCGCCCTCGATGCTGCCGGTCATCTCCATCTTTTTCAATTCTTTCCTCGTCGAGCTCTACATGCTGCGACATCTGTTCTCTGCCTCATTATTAGAAGGTATGGAGCGAATGTCAACTTATTCCTACTCTGCTTTTAGTATTACATAGATCAAAGATGAAATTAGGTGTCTACACAGTAATTGTGTTACACAAGTGGGTGTGTTACGAGTGAAAAATGAGACGATTTCAACACCACAACAGTCAATCTATAGTATGACTTGGGATGTGGAAAGCTGATGAGGTCATTATTCATCATCTCTATTTTCCTCCTGTTCCCTGTTGTTTAGTGTTTTATACCTCTTAATAAGTTTTCTATCGACAGCTGGCAGCGCTCGCACACACGCCGGTGCAGAGCTCCTGCTGAGTGCTGGCTATTCTTTGGTGTTTGTGTGTATGTGAAAGCTGTCCTGTACAGTGCCTATAACGCAAGGGGCGGGACTGGGAACAAAAATCAGCCCAGGAATTTGCTGTCAGGTGGCTCCAATTTGATACACCGAATTCAGACTGACACAGCATTGATTAACAAATCATGAACTAAAAAAACACGTTCTGGTCATTTGTGTTGTTCGCATTTGGCTGATACGTAAAACGATGTTTGCACACACACCTGTTCCCGTAGACATCCCTGCAAAGACATCATGAGTAGCGCACCTCTAATTGGATCTGTGCTGGTGCCTCTTTTGCCTTTCTTGTACAGATCCATGTCATTTTTATTGCAGGGCTGCCTATCCAATATGATATGTCCCACAGGCAATAAAGGAAGGAAAAACTGATGAATAGTCTTGAGGAAAATAATCATATTCACATGGTTATTTTACCCATTTGCAGTTGAAGTTGATGATTTTTTTTTATAAACTTTGCATAAACTTCTCTAAATGTTGAGTCTGACCTTGGAAATGGTCAAACCTGCACTGAAACCCTGAGGTTAATAAACACATTTTGTACTCTGATTAGTTCATTTAGCTACTTCACAGCACATGCCATGTATGACAAAGCACCTGCTCCTGCCCACTCCTCTCTGATGTTTCTGCCTCTTTACCACCAACCTCATCATTCATCATCACCTGCAGACTGATTAAATAAATCCATTATCTCAGCACACTTTGTGGCATCAGCCAGCATAACCTTTTATTTTGTTGGAGCACCTTCGCTGCACCGCCGGCCACGAGTTAGCTGTCCATGTTTTGGCAGCAAGTGCTAGATACTTTTAACCTGCGCTTGATATGAACTGCTACACTCTTTCAGCGTCAGCTGCGATGGCAACTACTACCTACTACCTGTTGCAGATTGCACCATCAGTCTTGACATATTGAATATCTAATGCCAAGGTTGGGGGAAAAATAACAACAACACTGTGTGTCTGTTTACACTCATGAAATGGAAGGAAATAAAGTTGGGTCACCTTTATTGAATACAAAAGTTCGAACACGCGTCTGTAGAACGTGATATTAGTTCATCTAAGTGCAACTGAGGACATGACAGCCACAAGTGCTGATGAAAACAAACCATTTGAATTCAGAAGTAGAATATTCTTAGAAAAGTGTTTCGTAAGTGCAAGGAAAGGGATTACTTTGGAGTCAAGTTCAGTGAATGAATTCTTACTATAAACGAGTCTCAAGGCTTTTAAAACGATGGCCAGTATTTGTCCCGCAGAATCAAATTGTTCTGTCAGACATTCAACCTTTTTGTCCTGCATAGAAATACCTAAAGCAACACTGGAAAGTTGATGTTTTGCTGTTCAAACATCCTTGAGCTTTTGCATTTTAAAAAACCTCTGGCGTAAACAGACGCACACTTGTGGTTACTGTACTCGTACACAGGACGATGTTCGGATACACACCCTGAAGAACAGAGTCAGGCGTCCTAGCACACCCCTGCTGGGGGGTGTAGAGTGGCGTTGACAAACAGGGATTGAAGATCGCCCTCTGCTGGTCACAGGAAACAAGCGCAAAGAGCTGACTCCCGTTTGCAAGAGGAGACCAGTAGTGACCGGCTTTCCATACGCAGGCACAGCTTTAGGCAGGTGTTTGACCACTTTGAAGACGTTTTCTAGAAGTTCTCAAGCTGTGTAAATGATTAATGATTGAAAATCTTAAGGTTAATGACTAAAACTCTTAACGCCTCAGTCGTAGTGATGGTTGTTTTTAAGAGGGCTTGACTCTCGCCACATCAGTTTCGCAGTTTGAGAGAAACGACCACACACATGACATCTAGCAATGTGCCTGCAAGACCTGAGCAGTTAAATCAACCTCTCTGATTAAAAGCGTTCCACATCACAGCCCTGGACAGAAGTCAAGGAAACATCGATCACATTAAAGGTGATGCCAAAGCTTTCTGAAAACATGGCTGTTGCTTATGATTTTTGGTGACTCCTCGCAATCAAATTGAACATATAGGGATAATCTTCCTGCTTTCTCTTCAGGAATCCACTTTCATTAACGCTGAAACATCAAGGTCTGAGTCAGACAGAGAAGCTGCATGTTCAAGACACATCAGCGCTTGAAAAATGTCTGACAGGAGAAATCAATAAAACGCTTCTCGAGCAGAGGTGGTAGATATATGACAGGCTTTAAGTCACAATAAAATGCATGGGGAAATGGTGATATTACCTTTTCAGACAGATGTTATATGGAACGCTTCGACAAGTGAACAGACGGGTAAAACTATTCTGAATATTTATTAGAATTTTATCAACTTTAACCAAACCATACAAATACAGACCCATGTGTTTCTGGAATAGAGACATTGTAGACCACATAGTGGTAAAACTGAGTGCTTGGACCACACTGAGCATATATATGGTCAGTGGAGATTATGCTGCAGGAATGGTTTGAGGAGTTTCTTTGGACTTTCTGATCCTCTCTTTTTCTGCCGTGAAAATGTATTACCATTGGAACCGACATAAATTCAGGCTGACCATAGCAGCTGTTCACTGTGACGGATGAAACTACCAACTTTTAAACCTTCAACCTGTCAAGCCTATGGGGCTAAAGGGATATATTCTGGGTGAGGTATTCCCTTCATGCCTGGGTCTACTGTATTTAGAGTCACTTGCAAAGATCGCCCGCTTTTATTTTTTGGTTTTGTTTTTCATTTCCTAAAGTATCACAACCTGCTCTATGATGCAGAGCTATGTAACTTGGACCACATAAAAAAAACAAGGCTAGATGGATAACAAGTCAACGTCCTCCCACTGTGTAACTGGGCTGTGCCAAAACATTAGAATCATGGCCCTGTTTTTGTCACACTATTGAAATATAGCACCACGCACAGCAGTGCATGAAGTAAATGGATTACTGAGGCGGCTCAGTTGTCCAGAATTATATCTGCAATGTGTGAAAGTACAGAGGAACAGTTTTCAATGCAGTAGATTTTGGTGGCATCACGATGCATTCATGCACAATATTCAATGTTGCATTCATAATTCTGCAGAATCTGGAAGATGCTGTGAAAAGAACAACTTGCTCTAGTCGCTCTTGTTATCCAGTTTGACTATTACATGAAAACTACCACCTTGCTCAGCAGCAGCAGCAGCAGCAGCAGCAGCAGCAGCAGCAGCAGCAGCAGCAGCAGCAGCAGCAGCAGCAGCAGATGGTATTAGACATCCTGCTAATTTTGTTAATTAAATTGGGGGCATCTTTTTTATATTCTGTGTTAATGTGTGTTTCATAGCTCCTTTTGCGATCGAGCCAGGAGAGGCTCAACCAGGTCTTGTTACAAACCAAATTATCACCTTGGGACATTCACTGGAAGAATACGCTAAAGTTCACACTCAGTTTCTCACTTAGTTTCTCAGCTGTTGTCTGGAAAGTCCACAAAAAGAGACGTGAGCAAGTTAGACGTGAACAAGTTAGAGGACAATTTACCTTCACTAATCTTATCTCAGTTAAAATGGATTCACACAGACTCGTTTGCTAATGCTGAACAAAATACCCCCAAATAAGAGAGGAGAGATAATACTATCTATCTGAAAGGACCACTGCTAAACCTGATGGGGGCTGCAGATGATTGCAAAAGGAGGTGGTGTTCCACATATTGATTCCACATGAAAAACACACAAGCATTGCATTTAAAAACCAAAACAAACAGGAATGGAAAGCACAAGGGCACACTTAAGGTGAATGCATGCAAAGAAAAACAACAGGAAGCAGAAGGCACATCCTACATGCTCCTGAGCTTATTGCCACAACAACTCACAGCACGGACACAGTTACGGGCTGTGCACTCAGCACCTTTAAGGTAGCAGGATTGAAGTTCTGACATGATGTCGGTACTGGATTACACTTAGTTTATTCACTATGTTCAGCTCCTTTTCTTTCAGTTTTCTGTTGCAGTTTGGTTACGTTTAGGCATCAAAACTACTTGTTTAGGTTCGAGGTTAGGGTTAGGGTTAGGGTTAGGGGTTGGGGTTGGGGTTAGGGTTGCTTTTTCCCAAGTGGCAAATCTGTGACATCACAACAACGTGACTGGTCAGTTGCAATGATGATCCTGGAGCAGCTTAATTATGATGTCGTAGGAACAACACCAACACAGCGCTACCAGATCGTGGTGGATCATGGTACTCTAGATATAGTAATCAGGACTCAAGTCTGTCTTAAAACACTGATGGTTAAAATGCAATGAAATCTCAAGCAGACTTAAAATATTAACCAGTGAAAGATGACAAAAGCAGCTTAAATAAAAAAAGGCAGTACTAGCTGAGTGAGTCTGCTAACATGGGTCAAACAAAGCAGCAGTGGCCGTCTCTATCCTTGGCTCCTTAAAACACTCCCGCTGTCAGTAGTTTGCAGGTAATATCTCAGCCCCAAACAGAAAGTCTCCGCCTGGTGACCTGCAAGCCTTTACGATGGGCACATTTAATACAGAGGTAGCACAGCACACAGTAATGTCTCGACCAGGGACACCGCAGGGACAGTGGCCAATTAATTGAATTGGCAGCATTGTGCATGTGAGGCAGTGAAGTGAGAGTGTGTATTTAACCTGCAGGTTACACGTTATTGTGAAGAGCTTTGTATAGTAGGGTCTAACGGTGCCATAAACTAATAATTGATTATCTTTTTGACTTTTTATAACAATCATCATGATGTCATGATGATGATTTACAGGTTTGCAGGTACATAAAGCATATTGAATTAATGACATGTGTGCTAAAAATAGCCGCAGTCGTTCGTAATGGTCACGTGTAATGACAGCCACTTTGGCCACCTCCTGCCTCGTTTATGGCCAACTGTCAGAGTGCGAATAAAGCTTGCGCACGTGCATCTAGTTTGACCGTGGCTGAGATTTATAAAACACAACTATGAAAATAGACGGCTGCATAATTGTGCAGAAAAAGGCACTTGCAGGTGACAGTGTGCATGAGTTTTTGTGTCAGGTGTCTTTAAGCTGTCTGCGATATGCTTCACCGGCATTCCTCATGCTTTCTATAAAATAGAAATATGAGGTTTTTCATGTCACCTTGGTGGTTAGTTGCATAAGTATAGACAATTAACTCACTAAATTAATGGAAATTAATGGGGAAAAGCCACTGGGCTGTGTGGCTCATGTTAATTGATATAGATGGCACCCATTTTGCACTCTATGTTTCATATTTCGGGTGTTAAATATGATCACCTTGAGACTTCACACCTCCTGAACATCAATTTCCTCTTAGGAGAACCTGGTCTGGATTCTGTCATTGCAAATCATGGCAGGGAGGACACATCTTTGAAAGGAATTAGCTGGTTTGATTGGCCTGCTAACACGATACTCCTCCAACTGACAACGTATTCCCCCTGCACATATTGCCTGCTTACTGCCGAAGCAATGTCCTCCAATACTCTGAGGAAAAGTGTGTGACGGGTGTGTGGGAAGGTGGACGACCAGTACATTCAAGACTAATATCTTGCAAAGTCACCTGAGCTCAGATCTTCATAGCTGTTTTCTGTTAATATGCAAGCTGTATACATAAGTTTAAGTGATTAACAAATCGTCCAATGACGTTCAAGAAGGACCAGGTGACAGCATGGGAAAGCTATAGCTTCGGACAGAGTTACTCACTTTGATCTGTTCAGATAAAAGTTCTTCAAAGACCTGTGAGTCCAGCACACCAACCCCCAGAACTGCAACCAAGTTTCTATCTGCTCTGGATTTCAGCGTGGCTCATTGCATGCACATACATGTCCACGCACGCACGCACACACACACAAAGTCACATATGCAGACACTTGAACACAAGGGCATCCTGTCAGAAGTAGATCCATACCAGGTCCTGTGCCAAAGCCCTGGAGCCATGAGATATCTTGTGCAGAGAATTTATTTGAATACATTAGCCAGTTTATTTGGCTCAAATGGCTCTCAAACACAGCTCAGAAGTAAGTGCAAATTATTCATTGATGTGATAAATTGTGCTGCTTTATCTTAAGCAGAAGACAAGCGCAGAAAAAAAAAGAGGGCTTAGCTTTGCAGCGTGTCCTGTTGGTCACTTCACATGTTGTATGTGAGATTTTCTGCCCTTTGTGACAAAATCACATCGAGCAAAATCAACAGAAAGGCTGTGACACCTTTACAACCTGCGATGTTCCTCTCTGTGTCCTGGGATGGACACAAAAAGGAAGGATGCAAAACACTCAGTGTCAGCAGGGCCAAACATGGCCATGCACACGTGACACATATTGACATGCTTACCTTACACTTTACCACCCCTGCAGCTTTGCCCTTGCACGGACCGTCACGCTTTTAAAAAAACAGCTAGCATGCTCCCATTGCTGTCGCTCTCTCCTCCACGGTGACATTGGTTTGCTGACTCATAACATCTATGACTTTGGGAAGGATAAGTGGTCGTTACAACTGTCATACTGTGAAGTGCAACATGAACCAAAAGGGATGAGGAGAGAATTTAAGGGCCACAGTGCATATGGACCACACACACTGCTGACTGGGGTGGAAAGGATGAGCTAACAGCTGCAATATAATCATGAGCTGCCTTTGATTTACAAGGGTATGACATGTCAGAGACGGTAGCTGTCATGACACCCGAGCTTCCAGGACAAAGGAGAAGCCAGGTCCATTGTTTTGCCTGACCGGGTTTAAAGACGGCTAGTATGATGGAAGGTTTCAAACTTACGGCAAAAATGAATTATTGTGTTTCTTGGTTTGATTATCTTTGCAGCAGCAGATTGAACCAATAGGTTGTTTGCAGTCACGTGACATTAAATTCAGATGGATCGCAGGAAGTTAAAGCCGCAATGGATGAGATGAAGGAAAGTTCTTATTTTGCTAGTTTAGATGAAACAAGAGAAAGGTACAAACAGAACATCAGAACATATGTTGGACGTGACCCTTACATGATGAAGAGGAACGATTTTTCAACTACCTGCTCATTCAGACGTCGGTCGACTCAAGAGACCAAATGAAAGCACGCAAAAGCACGGAGACGTACAACTGTTTTGTTAGTGGTTGGGTCTACGACCTCGGTACCAAAGTGCTCTGGGATGACTGGCGTTTCGTTTTTGCTCGAGTGTGCAACTTTTGTTGTCCTGTACATCAACCTACCAACAAATATTCAGCGCCACAGTCCTGAGTGTTGACATTTACGTTACAGTTGTTTGCTAGGTCAACCACTCGAAAAGGTCCAGTGAAACGCCACTAAAGATGTGGATCGTCTTTAAACAAGACAGGGTACGTTATTTACGTTCACCTGTCAGTTGTTCACCTGTTAGTTGTGTTGCTTGCAGCTACTACTTTAACCTATCACCATAGATTTAAAACAATAGCTAATATTACACCATTTCCACCATCATTTGACTTGGCTCATAGACACTTCCTGCCCTCCGTCTACAGTTTGCGCCACAACAAAAGAGTGACGGGACTTCATATGCAAACAACCTATTGACAAGAGGCACCAGGACAAAGATGGCACTGTTCGGTATGTGCAGTACGTTACTGCAGTACGTTACCCAACATCACAGGTAGTAACTACACCATGTACTGTATTTACTAAAGTAAGTAAGCAAATGCTGAAGGTTTAAAGCGGATGAGAGGAGCTGACATGATCGGCTGTTATTAAATCTAGCAAACTAAATGATGGAGGCGGCGGTAAACCAGCAACTCTCGTGTTCTACGAGGTAAAATTATAGTTTTTATCAGTGGAGTCTGTCTGGGACGATGGCTTTGGAGAGAGTGACAGTAATGCTTCAGGTCCCGTTGGAAGGGGCTATGCGACGGTAAAGTAAAGCAGTGAAAATATTCTCAATATGGCGCATAATTATGTGATGATGATGTTTTTAGCTGGGCCTTTTGATTGGCTACATGTTGCGTGTACAGCAGTGCGTTGCTGCTCCTCTAAAGCGGGGCCATCTGCTGTTGGTAATACACTGACTAGTGATGAATGTGTGTAGCCTCTCCTCCAATGATCTCTTTAAACAGACAGACTACTGCTGTATTTTTTGTGGAGCTCTGCTCAGCATCACACACAGGCCAGCAAGTCACTATTCTAACTAGCTAATTAATGAAGCTGTCAATGGCGCATCAGAGGCAAAGCCCGTGGGAGGAAAGAGGGGGGCATGTTCTTCTTTTGAATATCGACTACTGTTATTCGTGTGGATTCAAGGCACTGCTGAATGATGTGGAAGTACAGCACGGCGGCTCTCTGCTGCTCTGTGAAAGTTTCCCTCGTTTGATATGCGTGGTTTTTGAGAAACTGGGAACTTTTCCTGCAGCTGGGGTAATGATTTGCATGTGCTGTTTGGACTGTTCTTTCAGAGCAACGTCCCTCAAGAAAGAGACAAATGACAAAGGGGAGACGTCTCTGCAGATGCTGATGGAAAAAAGGACGCCGTCATGACAAAGTTGTTTTTTGCTCTTTTTTTTAAACACACAGCAGGACTTTGCTCTTTCTCTCTGTCTCTTCTTTTCACTTGTGTCACCCACATTAACATTTCCATGAGACACCCCCCTCCTCTGTTCACCATGTATACTGCTGCTAATATCAAGGCCAGTGGACTGCGTGTAGGTGTGAGCCTTCCTCTGTCACACGCTGAGATAATTGACGACCATCAGCGTAAACATCCATCCCATCTTAATCCAAACAGTATGTGTGTGTGTCTTTACAGCTCCTTGGTTATGTTTATAACGCTGGCGAGCTGCATTGTTATGTTGTCCCATGTGTCTGATTTTCCAATAACAGATAGAGGGTATAGAAGTTAACGATGAGGCAGGTGTGAAGCTTAACACAGGTAACGCTAAGAAGCGTCTTCAGTGAGCAGACGGCTGAGAGCTTCAAAGCCGGGTTTGTATCCACTTCAACAGCTGAGGAAGAGCTTTGCTTTGGTAGACAGCTTATGGAAATCTACACACGAATGCTTTTGTGCGGATCTCATTAAAGTTCTGCATGTTTTTCTCCACCAGCTTTTGTGCCGTTAATACTTATTAGTTTAAAGAGCGAGCAGTGCTCCACTAAAGTTCGCTTCAAACGCTGCAAACCTGCATTTGTGGAGAGATTATTTAGCAGAAGCAATCAGCACCGATCTGCTCTCAAAAGGCTTTGAATTGTCTGCAGGGCCCCAAGATGCCACCACACACCGTTATTTCAGCCACAATGGAGTTTGAAACTTGGCAGTGGGCATCACTGGGCTCTGTGTTCAAACATGGCACGGCAAACGAAGCCTTCATCAGCGGCTGAGAGCTGATGGCTGATAGCTTTTGTTTGGCCTCAGTTCAATGTGAACATGAACTCAGATGTGTTTGTGAGCCTGTGGCTATTGTTGGAAACCAGTGGGAGGAAAGAATGGAATTTGTAGATAGGATAACTTGTGATTGGATACCCTCACTGGTTTAAATCAGCTGGTTATTCTTTGGTGAGTCTATTTTGCTTTATGCTGCATCTTTCCTTCTTTTATGGGTCACGGGTAGAACACATGAATGTGGTCTAAGATCTTAATGGAAATAAATGTTTGGGCTCTATTTTTATGAATGTAGAACACAGTCAAGTGGGTCCTGCCCAGCGCGCCGAAGATGTGCCAAATGCACTTTTGGTATTTTGGTAGCCTGGTACACCTGAGGCACACTTGGATGAGACATCACATTCACTACATTCACCCCCTTCACACACACGGACAGTTTAAGACTCTAAGTTTAAAATATGAAGAGCAGCTCAAATACACTAACAAGAGCAGATGATGATGGTTTCTAAATCGGAATTTTTGGACATGTTGAGGATCTGACAGCAGCCGTGTTCGTGTAATACTGCATGATTTTACGTCATTACAATGATCCATGCTATCACCATCGTCTCTTAAATGCCACCGTAGTGACAAAGATAAAAATTTCTGAATTGCTGACAATCTGGGATGAAACAGTTTCCTGTTGAATCTTCAAATTGCAACCAAAAAGTGATCCTATTAATAATCTCCAAAACAAATCAGGCCTTTTAAAACAACACACTTTACTTTCTGGGAACATCAGTATAAAATCTGAGTAATCTCTCACGTGTTGCTCCGCACAGCTACGTCTCCACCTGTGTCATAGTTAAAAATGCAGAGCTCCAGGTGACACTTTGGACAGACTCTTTAAACAATGACACACACAGACATTAAGCAGCCAGTGTTGGAAAGAGACACTGGGGAGGACTGTTAGGGACGGACAGAGACATATAAATTTTCATGGGGCTGTGGGAACAGTCTCCTCTGAGTGTGCTTGTTGGCTAGCAGTAGAAAGTGAAGAAGAATTCATCAAAATGACACGTTTGAGGTGCATGAAGGCTCAGAGGTTTCTGTGTTTCTTTCCTGGTTGCACAAAACTTAACCAGCAGATCTGCTGTGTGTAATTGTGGCTTGACAGAGGCAACATCACTCAAGGTGAATGGATGGAACAGATACCTGCTCCGAGCAGGTGAGCAGGTGAGCAGTGGACCGTGTGAGACGCACTCTTCGCTGGCACTGAGACTGCGATACACCGCTGGACAGGCATCGCCACACCCTCTGCTGTGCCTCCTCTGCACAGCAAGTCGAGTGGAGTAAGCATACATGGAAATTACCTTCTGGCACCTTCACTGCAGAAACAAACAGAGGACTGAATCATCTGCCATGCTGCCTTTTACTGCCAGTGTCACGAAGGATGAGCACCTCAAAAAGATGGCCTGAAAAATGTCAACAGCTCATTAAGGACGATTCAAGACTGAGTATGTGACAAGCCAAGCAAACATTGGATTTACGTTCTGCTAAAGTACTCAACATACTAATATTAGGAGAGAAAGCCTCAAAGATGAGGACGATCTTACCTCTGTCTAATACACTATGCAGTATCTCTGTGAAACTTCCCCAACACTGCTGAAGTTGTTCGTACCTTTCAAAAACAGGTGTTGGAAAAGTGACGCCTGTCTTATAATCAAGGTCGTCTTATTTTGGGGCCGATATGGTACTTAAAAAGATTTCCTTTGGTGGTGTGATTTTTCACAAATGTTACCCAGTCCGTGCCTGTGAATCTGCGGGCAAGGAGATTAACAGAGCATTTACTCCATCCATCCATCCCGAGACGTTCCTGGGCCAGATGGGATATATAATCCCTCCAGCATGTTCTGGCTCTACCTCGGGCTGTACTCCCAGTTGGACGTGCCTGGCATACCTCCACATGGAAGCATCCAGAGGCCATCCTGATCAGATGCCTGAGCCACCTCAACTGGCTCCTTTCAATGCAAAGTAGCAGCAGTTGTGCTCTGTGCATCCAAGCTTCCCTATCCAGACATCCTCTCGTTTCAGTAATATTGTGTGACTTTGGTGGACTCTGCTGGTCAGAGATTAAAGGCTGGGACGTATATTGACTGCTAATTTGGTTCCTTTGCCTTTATCGCACCCTTCTGATTGCAAATGTGCAATTCACTGTGTAAAATGTTTGAATCTGTCTCTGCCGTTTTACAAACTGCTTTTAATCAAGGGAATCAGCTGCAGCACAAGTAGCTCCTCAGCAGTGTTTGATGGTTTTTCCTGCCGCAGACGATCTGCAGCTGCTTCGAGCCGACTCTGCGACAGCTCCGGCCAAAAGAAAACACAAATGTCTGACCTGCCAGTGGGAACAGAGCCAGACTGCGACTGTTCGAACCATCGATGCCAAATCCTCCCAATCAAGATTGAGCGCCGCTGGCAACTTAGCACATCTGCTCGATTTAACTTTTCAAACCACACTGGTGAAAATCTGCAAATTTGTTGAGCGTTTGTTTTGGGCCAGATATCTGTTCTCGCCGTTCACGCTGATTTTATTCACTTTCCTGTCGATGAGCCAAATATATGTGATCACACAGCGTTACCCAGCGAGAGCAGGGTCCAGAAAATATGGTGATATTTAAACAAATGTGCTCACGATGAAGGTTTTTTAAGCTGGAGCAGCATTTTTCAAGGAAAAAGAAGGGGAAACAGTAGAAAGTGATAAATAACAGACGACAGGCAGACGGTCATGTACAGGTCAGGCTTTCCTTAATTTTCCAGGATAGTCACACTTTGGATAGACCTTGCTTTGCCAACAGGTGACAACTGTGGGACAGCTACTCTAACAGTATGTGACTGAATGAGTGAGGATTTAAGAATTATAGTGTTTTCTTCTGGATTCATCCATGTCAAAAACAAGCGCCCTTTTTACCCCGCTAGAAAAAAATCCTTCCCATCAGGACGCACAGGCTTCAAATGTAGACTGATGGTGTAAACCCCCTTTCAGAAGCATGGACTCAGACGGCCACTCATTGTTTACTGAACGCTCCATGATGCAAGAGTCACCCTACAGTCACCCTACAGATCAACTTGGAGATTTTGAGACAGGTTGTCCTCTGACATGCCACTTGGGACAGTTGTTTTCGACTCCAGTTAAACTACATGAAAGTACTTGAGGAGAGGAAAAGTTGATCATCGTGGTCTCCTAATTACTCAACTTGGGGACACTGCATGGGGACTTGTTTCTAGGGAAATAAGCTGCTTCTTGTCTTGCCAATATACGGACAACAGGAGAAATTAACCACCCAATTAGAACTGAGTACATGTTGTGCACTAAATACGGCTTCAAACTTCAGGCTGGTGAGAGTCAAGAGAGCGCCTGTGCTAACCTGTGAGTTTACTTCAGCCTTTAATAAATTCAGAGAGCATAATTCAGGCTCTTTCCACCTCATATTTACTACGCAATCATGGATGTTTTCTCAGTTTTGTTCCTCTCAGGCATCCTGTATCTGCAGACTTCCAGCCTGTCTGCTGAACTTGGACCCTGGATTCCACTGACAGTGCTGAGTAAGTGTGTTATGCATTATGTGTAATGATGGCTCAGTACCTGATTGTTTAATTAGCATTTTGTACGTTCGCATAGCATCTTGGTAATTAGTATTTTGCTTCACTTTTATCAGAATGTTAATTAGAGACATTGCACTATTTCCTCAGAGGAGTTCTGCTCTGCAATTACGTAACACTTCTGTGCTTTGCATATACAGATGATGATGACTTTATGTCTCAAACTGGCTGACATGCAAGCAGGCGCAGCTCATAATTGAACTGAGAAGATGTTTTTTCATTTGGTTTTAGATTCACTGAGTTTCATTTATGTGATTGGGCGCCTCTATAAAAGCTGATGAGCGCGAGAGGAGTGGAGCTGTCTGAAAAGCGCTCTTAGACAATCAATGACAACCGAATGGATTCATTTTGATCTGAGCTGCAGTCAGATCAAAATGAAACAAATGGGAGTTTGATCTCAACATGTCAGCGTGCTTTACCAGCAGAGTGTATCTATGTAATATGACATATTTGGTAGACATGAGCACCACTGATTGTTGCACATGTCATCATGTCTTTTGTAACAACACTGTTTAATTCAGCAGGTGAATCATCTGATGTATGGAACATGTCAGGACTTTTCTCCAGCTGTTTCCTGCTGCTGCGTGCTGCCTCCTCGTCAGGTCTTTATCTTTCTCTCTAACGACAGATATGTATAGGTGGCATACATACTGCTTTTCCTGCAGCTGCACAGTACTTATCATGAGAAAATTGAGTTCTGCTTTCATTAATTCTTCAATTAAATTGCAATAACTTACAGTATATCAGTGGCATCCCCCGTAGCAGCTTTCATTCAAGCCAGTCTGACTTTTAATTAAAAAACTGCCGGCAACTATTACCTGATAGGGCAAGATGATAGCGTGTGTGCAAATGCACGTGAGATAGGGATTCTGACTCTGTATGTATGTGTGTGTATGTCCGGATGCAGTCATTTGCTCCCCTTGCCATTACAATTATGGCTGCCTAATAGAACACCATTTAATAATATACACAAGTAACCTTATACATTTAATTTAGTGGCAATCTTCTAAAATGCATCAGCCCAGAAAGGAGCGGGAACCGAGGCTCAGCATTGGTTGGGGAAAATTAAAGAAAAAATAACTGTGAGGATGTTAAGTTGCATAACACTTCTTACATCTTTCTCTTGACAACCCCTCCCCCCCAAAAAAAACATCCAATGAAAGCTTGCAGTCAGCTCGTTACACGGTCTGAGGCTTGTTGAAATGTCCCACGGTTTGGAGAGTAAAAACCGCCCGTTTCTCCTCTCAGGCACTCCCCCGACCTGTGGCCCTTGACTGATTTTCAGCCAAAACCCAACACAACATTACAGCAGGAACAACAACAACAACAAAGTCTGGCAGCCATTTATATAAAATTCCCAAGTTATGAATAATATTTGAAATTCTGCTTGGGTCAGTCAGCAGCGTGGCCGTGTTGTTTTGCTGACACAGGTCCTCATTAGAACCAGCTGCTGATTAAAAACAAGCCCATCTCGTCATCCTCCCACCCCCCCGCCACCCCCAACCTCCCGTCTTCTCTTCCTCACGCTGTCCTTCCTTGTGCTGTTGGTTCAACATCAAAGGGACCAATTTGCATAGAGTGAGAAGGGCGTACTGAGAGCCAACCTTGTTTAGCTAGTCAGTGTTCTGGTGGTGCTTAATGGCTGCTGACAGATGAAAGGAAAACTGTTCCACTACCCAAACCTCATAAGTACAGCCTCTTCTTTTCAAACTGGCATCATGAAAGATAATTTTAGTGAAAGTGAACACGCTCATAACTACCTACAAGTATGCACATAATAATCAGGGGTTGAGAGAGAACAATAACACAACCACTTCAGTCACCACTCACAACCTGCGATGAGCTCCTCGCTGTATAATTTACCTGTGTATGATTACTGGTGTCATTATCTTGCTTTCGCTATTAAGTGCAATTTACCACTTAGATCATGAGCTGGATGACCACAGATGGCTATAATGATAATAACTGATTCTTAACTAACATTATTAATACCTGACTGCAATGTCACCTTAATCACAAAGGCTGGGTTAATTCTGAACACGAGCGTTTGCGTCTGCATGTCTGAACATGTGTTTACAAGGTTGTGGATGTGCACGTTTGCTATGCATGGCTGCTTTACATTACCTGTAATGAGATTATGGGTTCTGTCTTCATGTCAGCACAAAGAGTGGCAGAGGGAGCGCTACACAAGTCGCTGTTTTCTTGACCTTGAAATGCTCTTTCCCTGTTCGTAAGGCGTTCTCGTTCCCTGTGCAGAGCACACATGCGCAAGATGGGGGGAAGAAAAGAGGGGGTGAGCAGCGAGACTTTGCATCAGGTTTTGCAAAAATACGTCATAACCAGTGTTATAACCAATGTGTGGAAGTAAGGTACTTACTTACAGCAATCTCATCAGTAATGAGTAGTGTAAGCAATAACCATTTTAAATTCAGGTCTTACATTAAAGTCAATAATCCCAATGCAAATGGGAAAATATGACAAATGTATCCTTTGTGACAGTGACCAAAGTTGACCGTCATAGCTGAGGAATTGAAGGAAAAGTCGGAAAAAGTGTTGCTAAAGCTGAAACTCTGCAGGCAGTGTGCACTGGGAACACTCAGAGTGTGTACATGCAGCACGAATATGTTTGTTTTCTCCGCCCGCCTCTCACCAGGAGTTAAATGAGCCAATCACAGGTCTCACATGAACGTTGCATAAAAGCTTATTTTGACTCCTGCTGTGTTCTGGAGCGTTGTCTAATAAAAGACTGAGAACTAAGAGCTGAGGAACATTATCATAACTCTCCATCACTCCGACGACTTAGCTTGTTTACTGGGAGTTTGATGGATTCCAGTTTGATGTTTCACTGCTTTCAGACCCGTTAGCTCGTTAGCTGGAGGTGTGTGGATGCAGTTGGCCTCTACTTAAAGCAGAGAAATGCAGCCCTGTAAGGTGTCTCATTTATACTGTGAGCTCTGCGCTGGCTTGCTAACACTGGCCACAGGAAACATTGCTTTCTTCACTGCATGCATTGTGTGTGCAGTCACTGGCACTGTGTATTCAGCCATAATATCTTGTTTTCTATGTGTTACATAAAGAAAATGTGACATGCGGGCAGGGAGGGTTTGGAGTTGGATCAGTTCTTAAAGTCTGCCTCAAAACATTGCTCACATTTACATTTAAAGAGATTTTGTTTGCTGTGTTTCTCCTTTGTGTACTTACCACAAAGAAACCCTCTCTTCACTGTCAGTGATGGGGGCGAAATCCACAGTTTTCCTGGTGAGCTGTAAAGTTCAGCTGAAGCTAATATGACGTGTCAGCGGCCTGAGGTTGACAAATCTTGGGGAGATCTCTTCCAAAGTTTAAAGGCTAAAGTGTGACTGAGTGACTGATTTTCCACCCTTGAAATGTGGATAATCACAAGAAGAAGAAGAAGAAGAAGAAACTGCTGCAGCTCAAAGCATCTGACGTGCGAGATGAGATGTTCAGCAGATTCGAGGGGGGAGGACTTCTCCTTGACATGATGATTTTTTGCCATTTTCCTCAGCTTCTCCTGTTGAAATGAGTCACGAACGGCCTTTTAATACACTCATTTTGAGAAGTTTTACTCTTTTCTGCAGGGAGAATGTTAATGACATCAGCTACAGCATCTGTGGGGTCCGTCGGAGGGAGGAGGATTCTGCAGAGCTGCGGGAAACATTTGGTCTGGCCATAAGGTGTGCGCCTGAAGATCATGGAAATAACCACTGGAGACGTGACTCACCAAATGTTCTCTTCATCCAACAATGCAGGAGGTATTTCATGTATTTTCTTATGGTCTGTCTGGTGGAACACCAGCAGGGTTAATGAAAAGGAAGTCGTGGATCAAACATTTCATTTTCTTATAAGCTATTTCTGCAGTCAGACTAGAAACCCTCACTTAATTCTCCTCCTAACAGAAAAAAAACAAACAATATATTGAGTCTTGCCAGTAAATGAAATGCATGGTCATGAAAGACATTCTGTAATCAACATCATGGGTGACCTGTGAGAGCCTGCAACTATATTTACAAGCTCTCTACAGTGAGTGACGGTGTCTGTTTATCTATATTGGCCTGATGCTGATAGCCACTAGCTTGATTTAGAGCCTGCCTACAAACGAATGAGCAGGTTGAGCAATCTCACTTAGTGTTTTTCTTTTTCCCCTCTGGGTTCTGACCGTACCAAAACCATTTTACCGCCTTTACCGTCTGACCTCCATCAATATCCAACTCACTCCATTAGCAAGCGCATAATCACCCCAGGGGACGGGAGGGGTCACGTTTTTAGTGAATCATATTGCCTTCCAGGGCCGGTGTCAGGCCACAGTGACCACCGCTGAAAGACTGAAGACCACCATTACGCCGGACACACATGATTCAGAATTTTAAAGGCATTGCGATGTCGTTATTTGGCCGAGACAGTTAACTGGAATTGTATCATTTCTGTCCTGGGAGATTACAGGCAGTGATATCCTTGACCTCCTGCAGGACTCCTCACAGGAACCGCCCTTCAATAGATAAGGCAGACTGAGGGTGAAACGGTGATGGAATTGGTGTTAAAGGCTTGTGTGTGTGTGTGTGTGTGTGTGTGTGTGTGTGTGTGTGTGTGTGTGTGTGTGTGTGTGTGAACAGATGACCTCCCCTGCTACAGTCCTGGGTCACTCCGTTTGCAGTTGAGGCTGATTTTCATTCCATAAATCCTCTCGTTTGATGGATTCATCTAATATAATCTCAGGCGAGAGAGTGGCAATGATTGCAAAGGTCTTTCCCATTTTGCTGGGATAACAAGCTAATATTGATTTTCCTCTTTATTTCCGTAACCCACTTTTGGATTAGCTAAACTTAGCTAAAGAGCCCTAACAAAGCATAACAGGCTTACCCTGCGTGTTGAAGCAGTGTGCGTGGGGCTGTAGTAACAACAATACATCGAATGAGTTTGCATTTTCTCTCTCAGAGCCAAAAATACATGAGCAAAAATGTAAAGGATGGATTAAACAGAACCCTCTAAAATATCTGCACATGTTAGCATATCTGGCTAACTAACTTACAGGAGTGACACCTGTACTTCCAAGGCCACCACACTATATTATTTATAGGTTTCCAGGTTATGTTAAAAAAAAGAAACTCTGCTCATGACTAACATATCCACTTTGTAGTATTTCTCCACTGTTCATTGCATGCAACAACCCTGATTCCAAAAAAACTGGAACTCTGTGCAAAACATGCACAAAATGTGCTAATCCTCTCTGACATATAATCAATTGGAGACGGTACAATAAAGACGATGTATTTCACGTTTTACCTCATCAACTTTTCCCCTGGGAAAGCAGATTTAGTTCCCAGACTTTCAGCTCAATATCGTGAATCATGTGCATATTTAAGACCTTTTGGTTACCTAGTTACAGCTGATAAAATCTCCTAGCAACAAATCTAATTTCAGCTGTCACTGGTTGGAAATGTAGTCTGAAAAAGAAAAAGAAATGTTTTGTGTATTTATGTCTGAAATCAAGCGGCCATTATTTCCAAATTTATGATGAATTTTGAGTCGTAGAACTGCCGCTGTTAGCGCTGTAAACTGCACAAAGATGTGTGAGAATAGAAGACACCTTTGGTAGAAGCAACACAGCTGCAGCCAGGCTCACAGTAAGTGCAGGTTTCAGTGGACCAGAGTTCCCCGGTGCTGTCTTATTCCAGACCCTGTGGGAGGCCTGCAGATGCAGGGTCTCAGGGGGGCTACAATTTCCAGGGGCACCTGGGAAACACTGAATAATCTGCAGAGTTCAGCAAGAGACATAACACTAATGATAATCTAGCCTTCAGTGATGTGTGGGCCTGTGATATTTGGGGCACGATTGAAGCCATCACTCCATTTCATATGGTAATGTGTTGGTTAAATAATCAGTTCATGAATTTTGCTCTTGGTGAAGGACAGTGTGATCATCATAAAATAACTGACAATGAGACTGACAGCAACAAAAAAGAGGGACTGAGGCAAGAGGCCAGTCAAGCATTTAATTACAACCACATGACACTAGACTCACACCGACAAAAGACTGGTGTATTCAAGGAAACCATTGTTATTAGGCCAACAAATGGGTCTTTCTCAGAATTCCCCCTTGATCCTCTGTGATAAATTAGGTGTGAACTGAATCACTTTGATTTCAGTTTGCTCTGTTGATTTCAGTTTTCTTTGTTTGCAGTTCTTTGTTGTCTCCAATTTTCCAAAACCATGACTATGAGCTGCATTGTCTTAATGAAGGCGTCCAGTGTTTATATACATATACAGTACTGAGCTGTCCAATTATGTAATATTATATGTCCATTATTCACAGATTATGTCTGTCTATAATAGCTGGGCTATACTATGTCGTCCCTGATAATTAGGAATGAAATGAATGCCATGTCTGGTGCATATTGTTGTAACCATTGTCTGCCTTACGCTTCTAAAATAAGATATTCTGCAAACAACAAAAGAAAACCAGCGATGTGCAATGACTGATGGGTAATCTTGTTTGTCAGCTTCCAGCAAACTGATGAACTGTTGCTCATTTCTTCCCGATCGGTGTTGGGACGAAGGCGTTACAGTTATATATTTTGTCTCAGCACTAATGAAGCAATGTTATTAATAAGATACCTATAATATCACAGGTGCTATGACCCAGAATGCATCACGGCTGGAAAGGAAGCGTACAGCAGCTCTCAGAGACGTCAGTGCTTTACTAACATTGCATGAACTTGCAGATTGCAGAGTTCTTCTTCTTCTTTGGAGTTTTACAACGTTTGATATCCATATAAGTCCAGACGCATTACAGACACTATTATACAAACATTAATTAATTAATTAAACTTGGCAAACTACACATTCCAGCACAGCATGATGGGAAATGCAGGCCTCTGCTGTAGCTCCAGCTTTCAGCAAACCTGGCTGCAAAATGTAGAGACATATTTTTTCTTAGTGCCTTTTTATTGGCCGTCAACCTTGCATTTACTCTTGCACTGTCGAACAAATAGACTGGAAGTGTAAACACAAGCTTCAGGTTTGGTTACGCCTGTGAGGCGGTGCAGAGATTAGCAGCATACAGTAACTGTTACATGAAACGTGCGAGTAGTGTAATCAGTAACTCATTAATCTCCATAGACAGTATTAGTGTAAACTAAGTAAAGTCCAGGTCATGTTCCAAGAATTCCAGAATTTAGTCCGTTGTTCTCGAGCAAGCTGGGTTTATACTTGGACTTTCACCCACTGATGGCACCTCAGTTTGCAGCAGCCCAGATTTCAGTCAATTTCCAAACAGTATCTCTAAAGCCACCATAGACCTGATGTTTAGTCACATTTTGGAGGAGGTGCATGTTGGATACAGCGTGTCCTTCTCTCAATGCACATCTATAAATACAGTGTAATGAAGACGTATTTTAACGGGCTAGTGGAGGACTCAGTTGCAGTGCCGGCTGATTTATGGGGAATAATATATATATGTATATATAATATGGGGAAATGGACAACCGGGGGACACTGTACCATACTGAGCAGAAAGCCGGCTCAGACGGAGTTACTGTGAGGAGAGCCGATCAAACGCGGAAATCACTGACGGATTTCTCAGAGGAGGAATATGCTCTTTAATACCACCGAGGCGGTAAGGTTTGCACACCCGCAGACACAGGGCTTGGACGGAAGGAGTAGTCAGGAACAGGCGAGGTCAGACACCGGAGATCAGTCTAGTAAAGAACGCCGGAGAGTCTGGCATGACGCAAAGACAATCTGGCAACTGGGAAGAATGACAGCGTAGCTTAAATACCCTCCTGATGAGCCTCACAGGCTAGGTGTGCAGATAGGCAGGTATGGGGCGTGGCTGAAGAGCTGCAGCACTGGTAAGTGCAATGCTGGACTGTGACACGTGTATCAAATAGAAATTGTGTCTAGTCCACTGTTGCAGTCTATGGGGCTACAGGTGAATGCACCGGCACTGAAAGTATGTGCAAATGTTAAAGCGTCCATTATTACTTTAATTATTACTCCTTAAAATTGGAGTTAGTTCTAAAAATGTTAGCATTAATTGAGCCTGCGTACATGATGCTGAACCAGAGAGGATTTCACTGAGAAGATCTTATGTCTCCATGATGATACTGATAATAATACAAAGTCTTGCAGCAAAATTGGTGTGCGCCCAATTTAAGATCACATTTTAATGCACACAGCTGTGATGAGGGCAACTGTATTTATGTTTTACTTTAACATGATCCTTCCCAATCTTACACACCGTGTCCAAATGCATTGGCTCCGCTCAAAGCTTAAAGGTACTCAGTCAGAGTGATTTAATGAAGTTGAACGCGACCATGTCCATCACAGATGTCACCTGGTAATAAATGATATCTCTGATAGGGAAGTCTGGAGGATTGCTGGTGATCGGCTTAATTATAACAGATAAAATCTGATACAAATTACTACTCTAATTATTACTAATGAGATTGTGGGTCTTCAGCTGATGTTTGACAGGACAGATAAATGTCCATCTGAGGGAAATGGCCTGCTGTCCTTGACTTTGCAGAAGTAAATTAAATATAGAGCTGTCTTGGTGTGATTGGTGATGTTTCAGCAGACATATGGCAGACAAATGAAAAAGAAATGTAATTGAAAGGAGAACTGGACAGTTAAGAAGATTCAGTGTTTTCCTTGGAGAGGTGCACCAAAGCATGCGACAGGGTCTGTTGCATCATCACCGCCATACAAATTCAAATCTTTGGTCCTCCCAGGGAGGCAGAGGATGATGAGTTTTGAGTCTCAAATTTCAGCTTTAAACAAATACGACCGCATGGTGTGATTGATACCAACTATACAGTACTGTATGTATGTATGGACCACGACCAGGAGGTGATATAGTTTAGCTTGGCTTAATGACAACAATAATAATAAACTCTATTTCTATAGCACCTTTCATACAAAAAAATGCATCTCAAAGTGATTATCAACAAATAAATCACATGCCCCAAGTGCTTCTCGTAAAGAAGAGACAGAATGAACATAAAACCAGGGATAAAAATTAAGATGGGGAATAAAATCCACTTGATAATAAATAGAAAAGAGAGTGGAAAAAAAGACAACGCATAACATAATATGGCAAATAAACCCACTGACTAATAGTGATAAAGTTGAAAACCGTTCATAAAAAGCAGAAAATCTGCCCATAAAAGTTAAAACACTCGCAGCGGTGCATGACCGTGAGGCGAAGCACAGACGTTTCAGGCCTTTATCAGGAAGTCAAAGCTACTTCAAAGCTAAAGTGAAGACATACGTTTCAGCTTTCTTTAAAATATTAATGAGCTGCTTCCCCAAAATCTATAGCTAGTTTGTTATAGAACTTTGGGCGTAATGGACAAAGGCTGAATTCCCAGTTTTCTTTCAGTGTGTCCGGACAGCTCCAATTAATCAGCAGCCAATGACTGAAGTGAACAAGAGAGTTAGCAATGTAGCTTGATCCTCTCCCATTAAGGGCTTTGTGACAGACCCAGCATGCACCTGCTGGTCACCTGAGCATTAAATCAGTGATTAATTAAGGTTGATGCAACCTCTTTTAAACTATGCTGAGGTAGAACAATGCTAAAAGATACCCATAATGATATCATTCTGAATCTTAGTGCATCATTGTTGTACTGTTCACAGACTGCTCGGCTCGGCCCAGCTGAGACTGCACCCCCGGCATCCCCCCGGC
This sequence comes from Chaetodon trifascialis, assembly GCF_039877785.1. Lineage (NCBI taxonomy): Eukaryota > Metazoa > Chordata > Actinopteri > Chaetodontiformes > Chaetodontidae > Chaetodon > Chaetodon trifascialis. The sequence continues at coordinate 3,778,424 of NC_092057.1, forward strand.
GCTCGGCCAGTGAGCATACACACTCATCATGATTCAACGTGTGTGTTTTCCTGATGCCACATAACAATACTGGAGCCGACCCCTTTTTCTCAAACAATAGCGAGCACTTTCGAGTAGAGGACGTATGTGTTTACTTTGTATTTCTGTGCTTTCAGAAATAACGTTTGCATTCGGCTGTAAATGACACGCTGTGTCTTGTTTGATTGCTCTGCACACAAATAGAAATGTAAAACTGCCTGTCTGTTGTTCACAAAGAAGAACTGGCTAAATGTACAGAAGATTTAAGATAAGCGACAATAAGTGTTGAGCATATTTTCACAGCTAATGACTGAAAAGTTCACGTTTTTTGTCTTCAGTATTCAGCAGATGCCTGGTTGACTTGAGTCAGACGATTGGCTTGTTCAGTCAAAAGCATTCAGAAAAACACCCTTAAACACACTTCCACCTAAACAACTGCATAATTTCCAGTCCATCATACTGGATTTGACCCAGTTCTTCACTAATTTTCTTCCTTCAGATAAAAGTGGTGTCTAATTGCTAATCTGCTTGGCCTTTGGAGCCTCACAGAATGCAGTTACAGAAAATGGCTTCTTTGCCTCGTGATTGACGCCCTCAAAGGCGTCTTGCAGTGGATGAACTAGACGAGTGCTGGATTTCTCCCAAGATGGCAAGGCAGAGAAATCTAATCTGGAAAACAATGGCATAAGATTGGCTGTCCCTGTGAAATCATTGTGCAGTCTTTGCTGTACATATGCAAATTTAAACCTCCTTATATTTGAGTATGAAAAGGAAACCGGTTGGTGGCCACCTTAGGACACTTGAGGAGAGTTGGTTGCACTCAGCTTGTTTTAAGAGGCTGGGCTTTTTTTCAGTGGCACTTCGTGACAATTTGGATTTTTGTTCTCTAAACTTTCTGTGCAAAACTCCATCTAAAACAGCACGATGTGTGGAAATTATAATCTGGAGTCACACACAAGAGTAGTCAATTTCAGTTGTCTAAATCTGACAGCAGAGAATGAAATGCAAAGTTACAGAACTCACAAAGCCTTCAGTGACTACTGTTTTCTTCAATTCTGGTACTGTTTTCATTGCTTTATTCATTATTTTATTCTTCTTCTGATAAGTCAGGTTTGGCCTTCCGTACATGGTCATTGTAACTTGGTTCACTTTGTCTTTCTTTGTCATATTATTTTTGAAGTATTTTTTAAAAAATCTCATGAATGAGTACAATATTATACTGTACTATATAGTATAAATTAGCAAGAAATTAAAACAATAATGTTAGTGAGTTTTGTGTAAACTGACAAGTTTGCCTGAAAACAGAGATTATCTTAAAAGCTTTAATTTCTCACATGATTTACACACTATGAAACTACCAAAACTGTATGAATACACCATGAAACTGAGCAATACATACAAACAAAAGCATTTTTGTGAAATGTATACAGGAAGTGACATCAATGTTAAAATCCAGAATGAAATCCATCAAACATATATATATATATTTTTAATTCAACTCAAAATTGAAGCAGACTTCAGCTTAAATTAATTTTGGTTGTCAGCTGATTAAATTTACCTTCCATACATAAATCACAGTGTGGCTTACATTGTCTTTCAAAATGCTCATTACAGCAGTGGAAGTAAGGAACCTCATGAACTGGCTGAGGGTGTGTTCACTATGCACTTAATTAACCCTTCATTAACTTTTTAGTTTTTATTGTTATTTTTTAATGCATTCATTAATTTTCTAATATGCCAGGTAGTAACACAGTTATTGTTGGCTTAAATTCTTACATTATTTCTAATTTTATTGAATTATTGATGTATCTCTTGGTAAGGTTTGGACCTCTGTACCAGTTCAAATGAAATGTGTGTCTTCAGTTATCCCAAATTCACCTCAAATCTTTTTTTCTGCGCTCAAAGCATGTTTTCATTTACACATTCACAGGCGTATAGTTTCACAGAGGATGACCGATCAATGGAGTGATCGCAAGAAGATTAGTCCAACAGGCAGGCAAGCTCAACCTGACAGGTCTACAGGAAAATCAAAGAAAACATGGGCAGGTGGCTTCCTTAATCTGACAGTGGCTTGATGATTCCATTATTATTCTGCTGAACATTGTCAGGCGAGGCACATTATTCTTAAGCCTACGTTTACCTCGATCTGAGGATATCTAGGTTACGGTCTGTTTGTGTGCACGTGCACGTGCACTGAGCCTGATAGAGCGAGTGTTGGTGGAACACAATTGGCTTCCATCAAATATAAGATGCTGTTTGGTCATAATCTTCTTCAGCGAGAGTCATGATCTGATTTTTTACAAACAAAACAAAAATGTGGGAAGATGTGCCACATTAAATGAATTTTGCTTATGGAGCATTTTATTATACGGAAGTTACGAAGTGATTTACAGCCATGCTTGAACTGGAATAGTCCTCTAAACCAACAGCTGGCACAGCATGCACATGCAGCTTGTAAAGAGGAGAACTGTTTTGATGAGCGATAAATGACTAACTGATGGCCTTATGTTTACACCAGCTGATTTTCTGACGCACATTGTTTTAAGTAAGAAGAATTAAATTACAACCAAAAATAAAAACATGCTCATTAGAGGAAAGGATGACGGCACAGTAAACAGAGTTTGTATACGACATTGCTCATTTAATTTTTGCCTTCACAGTCTTCTTTTACTCTTTGAATGTGCCATCTGGAAAGATTCTATTTAAACCACAGCAACACCAAGCTGAACGTTTTCCCAACAGTGATGCCGTGTGAGGTCTGCAGGGAACGAGACCTGAAGGACTCAACCAGATGAAGGCAGTAAAACGGCATCTGAAATTTCACCCTCCTGTCAGGGTGTTAAGAATGAGGATAGAGCCACGATATGATTAGCCTAGCTTAGCATAAAAACTGGGACTAAGGGGAAACAGTTAACTACTATCTACTGTAAAAAGCTTGAAGAAATCCTGGGCAGACATGGGAATCAAATCAATCTGCTCATAACAGAAATAAGAATATTTCCCATGATGTTGTACTATTCCTATGAGTAACTATTTTTAAATTACAAGGTCAAGCTAAAAGTATTTTGGGGGGGACATTACCTCATTTTTCAACAGCTGCACATGAACAAAAGGGGATTTTACCTCCTTCACTTTGGTGAAAACAAAGGAAGTACACTCTATGGGCGGCACCTGTTCCACAACATATAAATGTCAATTACTCATTGCGGATTTCAGATTTCTGATACCTCCTATTGTACCTTAAATCAACATTTTCATTGTTTTCACTTCATATTTTTTGTGGGTCATTGCTATTTATCAAACTAAACTTCTCAAGAGGCTTAATGGACACACACCATCAAACAACTAGGGCACATACAGTAAAGCATAAAAACTAATTTGTTATCCAATATAAGGAGATCAGCTACTCCATCTTAGAATCACGAGTGTCCTCTACAGTATATCCCTACTTCATCTCACTGTCTGACAGTAATGAGCTGAAAGGGAAAAAAATGGAACCGTGATAGATTGAGTGGCGCTGCAAAAAGGGTCAGAATTCAAGGTTGTTATTTATGCTTTTAACAGAGAGCAGATTAACCTGGTGCAAACTGAACATCCTGAGCCTCACAGGTGTCAATCGCTAGTAAAAATGACACCAAAATTTGACCATGGCACAAATTTAACAGCACAAATCTGACCAAAGCACAAATTCTGCCTGAATTTTGCCCTCTTACTAAGGACTTGTCTAAACGTGCACAAATGTATACGGACAAAAAATTGCCACAAGAGCTTCTTTTTATGATGATGATCTAATGTCATGAAGCGAGCTCCCCAGAGGAAGTTCTTCCTCAGACTGATCCAGAAAATGAACATCTAATGAAAATGAAACTAATGAACTAACTAACTAACTAACTAACTAACTAATGAAAATGAACGTAGAACCAAGCATACCCAAGGTGCTCCATTGTCGCTATGTGGGAATAATGAAGCGTAAGGTTAGAAGGTGTTGCATCAGAAGTTTAGTTAAGTCCTGAAATAGTCCACATCAACTATCCTGGTGTTGTTTGACAAGTACACCACAATAAGGAACAGTGTGCTGAGTGGAGGTGACTGGCAAAATGTTCTCTGAGCATAAACTGGAGGACTTAATGCATACTCAACATGAACAGTCTACTAGATAAGATCATCCAGAGAAGATGAGCCTCAGAGCTTACATATTTCTGTAATATAATTCGGTGTTATAACCATAAATAGATTCTATTAAAATATTTATTGATCGTATGCATATTACATCTTTGAAATTTTAATAGTGGATCCACAAGAACATTTACTGTAATCCACTGAAGTAAATTTTTGAAGTATTTGTACTTTTGCTACTTAACACTTCAGATTTTCTACATTTAAGGGAGAAATGTTGTGCTTTTCACTTCATTAATACTAAATACAGAGGAGAAATATTAATGTTAATAATTTCAACAAACAAGGTCTTATCACTACTTGTCACTGCTTATTTGCTTCTACCAGCAGCAGTAACGGTGATGGAAGTACCATCAAAGTCAGTACTAAATGGACCGAACTATGGAAAGTTGTCCAAAGTGCCTCTTGGTGAGACAGCTTTTAGTCAAGAAGCCCCATATTATCATGTAGAAGAACTCAGTGACCACCTGAGGGGCACCCGGCAGAATATATGTCGATGTAAAACACATCAACTCCCATTTTCTGCTCATGCAAGTCCATCGTTCACAACACCTAATTTCTTCTCATGGGCATCAGCTTCGCAATGACACAGACTTTCCATTAAGTCTGAGCCAACACTGTTGTCAGGTTTCTGTGTTGCTACTATCCTACCAGGAGCAAACATGCCTTAACACACAAGGCACTGACAGCAACTGTGCTCTTCACACAGGCTAGCTCCTCTAAAGGTTTAATGTCTGGTTTTCCAGTATGGCATGGTAAAAGGCATTATTTAAGGGTGCTGGAGGTGTACTAGTTCACCTTCTCTGTTACCATTCTCCCCTGAAATATTTAAAACTGGTCCCCTGACAAAATAGTGTCCATATCTCATAGACCAGTACACGTTTTATTGAGCAATAGCACCTCTAACAATGTTCTGCTAAGCTCTGGAACAAATACATTGCATTGCTTATAGCTGCTTCACAATAAAAGACTCCTGCTGGTTTGCAGTTGGAAAGACTTCATTGTGAGTCAGCAGCAGCAGCAGCAGCAGCAGCAGCAGCAGCAGCTCTGTCCATGCCCTCTACAATGACACATAAAAGCATTTTCTGATCTGATGCCTCTAATGGCGAGATGACATAATTTGTCCGTGACTTCCAATGTGGTTACAGATCACGGTTGAAACATAAATCAATTTTTGGAATGTGACAATGCTATGGCGAAGGTTTGGTTCGGTTTAGGAAGAGATCACGATTCAGGCCAAGATAAGTACTCTGTTGAGGTTGAGGGACCGTAACAGTTCAGTGCAGATATTCCAAGGCCACAATGAAAAAGTGCATGATCATGGCTCGGCTTGGCAAAGCAAAGGAGGCATTTCCTTCCTGCTTTGAGGAACACAAGGTCGTCTGAAAAGTCAAATATTTATATGATGTATAGGATTACATGTGCATGCCTGCCATTGTAATTTGCATAATGTCTAGAAAACTTTTGTGGAGTTGAGTACTTCCTGAGTATGTTTTCAGAGTCATTGTTGAGTGCACCTCTGTCTTTATTGCTTATGCATTTAAGGGATCATACTAATACCAAGAAGCGAGTTCTGCTGGTTTGCTGGATTTATTAAGGTTCATGCAATTTAGGAGGGTCGACTTTGGACGGGAAAATTTTTAGGGTCTAAGAAGCAGCTGCAAATTTGCATATGTGCATTAAAGAGTGGTTGTGGTGGGAAAGCGAAAATTTAATTAACCCAGCAAGTAGAAGTCAACAAGACAGCAGAATAAAAGAGAGAGCGCATCACAAAAAGTAGGCCGGAGATCTGCACTGCTCAAATATAAAATATGAGCTTTTTAGGAAGTTCTTTACCACTAAACAAACTGTATTGTGCAGTGAAAAGACTGACCCTCACTGAGATGCTCTCACTGCACTCCTGTTGCTTGCTCTGTTTCATGAGTTATCTTTTAATGTCGTTCCAGTTCTTTTTCAGTCTCTTACACATTTGTTTAATGTCTCCTTCTGCATTAGTTTAACAAGTCTTTGTATACATACAGACACAGCTGCAGTCGCAGACAGCGTAATTAGCCCTGGCCTTAGTAAATCACGTGCTAATTTTGCATTGACTGCGAGTTCAAACAACAGAGGGGTCATATTTGTGCTTCTCAAACCTGGAAATTGGTTCCCAGTTATCTCAGATTATCATCGCTCAGTTCTGTGGATCTGAAATACAGATGTTGAATTTTCATACAGTGAAAAACCAGAATCACAGACACAGAACTTAGCTCAGCTACGCATTTTTGACTGGAGGATTTAAACTGTTATTCTTGATCTTATTCACAGTAGATACAGTTTCCTCATGGCACCCCACCCCCCTTTCACGCCACCATGTGTACCTCCAAGTCAAGTATCCTCCACTGTAAAGTCTCATTTTAGCTCTTTTGGTCTGCATTGAGGGCTGAGACGCATCAGAATTTCTTTCAGCTCTGTTTACACTCCTGCATACGTGGAAAACTCGTGTGTCAGAGGGCATGCCGTGTCATTACAGCAACCGAAATCTGTGAGCTGCTGCATAACAGCATATTAAAGGTTTACTGTATGATCAAAGTGATTTAGACGTTTACTCCTTATTTTTTCTGCTGCTGTAAAAGATGTTGCAAACAGAGGTAAAGCCTCATTTGTTTGTTGTGGCGAAAAGCTATTATTACTTTGCAATATTATTATATTACAATGTAAAAAGGAAACAAATCTTTGACACTTTAGGCCAGTCCTTCAGGCACACCAGGGCACTTCAGGAACCTCTCGAAATCTTATTCATACACCTCTAATTCGTAACAGCAAATTACATGGATGGAATTATTCTGCTGAAATTTTTGTTTTGTTTTCTATCAACACACCGAGGAAACAGTGTTTATTAACATATCCAGCAAGTCTCAAAATGTTGAAACTGGTGCTGTCAATCGATTAAAATATTTAATCGCAATTAATCTCATGAATGTCATAGTTAACTCGTGATAAATCGCAAATTAATCGCACATTTTCATCTATTCTAAATGTCCCTTGAATTATCATTTTAATACTGTTATCAACATGGAAAAGTAGTAGGCTTGCTTTGTGCAAATGGTTTTTTTTATTGATAACAATGTGTAGTGTTATATTTCACATTCTCACTTTGAGCAGTCATTCACATTTGAATGAATCAAATCTCACACAATTTAACACTGTCAATAAACAGATGACAAAAAATAAATACTTGGTTATAAAAAACCCCTTCAACAACCCTTTCTAAGGGATCAAAACAGGGTGATACAAGATAAAGTTAAAGCGCACATCATTGTAAACTAGGACTCAGCCTATAGTGCAGTTAAACCATGGCTTAAACTTTCCTTTCTCAAGTTTCCTTTGAACATAAAATCATCCACATGCCTCTGTCGAAAGCCATCCAATGTCGCCTGGTTTTGACAAGGAGGCGGCGGAGAATTCACATTTGCCGTGTGTTTGGCCATCAAGTGGTATTTCAGACTGGATGTGCTGCGGTGATAATTCAGTTCACACCGACAATACACACAGATAACACAAACCGGTAGCCTACGCTTTTACAGCTAGCCAGCAGAAAAGAGCAAACACGTGCGTGCCCATTGTTTTGTTTCCGGTTTACAATCGGATCCTGTAGTTTTTCCTTACGTTACTAGCAGTGGCCACAGCTTATAAAAAACTACAAGTTCACGAAGTCACAAAGAGCGTTAATCTCGTGATTAAAAAAAATGATGCCGTTAAAACTGATTTGCGTTAACGCGTAAATAACGCAATATTTTTTGACAGCACTAGTTGAAACATATCTGGAAAAAACAATATTGGCTCACAGCTACTGGAAGCATTATTTGACTCTGATGGTTATGTATGGGCAGTGAGAGCACTTGGTTAAGGTTCGACAAATATTACTTTAAATGAGTCAACATTGACTTAGGGTTAGCAATAGGGTTACAGGTTAGCATCACGAGGCAAGTTTACTTTGTCAACCTTTATTCAACCAAAACCAGTCTTTTCCCAACCTTAACCAGAGCACATTTGATACCCAATCATGACCAAATGGAGGACATTTGAACCCCTGTGTCCAGTCTTAAAAATCTGTGCTTCGTTTGCTCGTTGGTACTAAAACACAGCACCAGAAAAACGCAGCAGTAAAACAAATTAAAGAGAATTTCTTTCAGACAGGGTTGATACTACATCTTGTCTTCTGTTTATCCATCTCACAAACGAACAAACCTTTAATATCATGTGTGTTTTTGAGCCTGTTGGAACACAAACAGCTATTAACAAATGGCAAACTGAATTGATTTTATTTATGTGTGTGTGCTCAGATAAGGACCGCGACTCGCCGCTCATGCAGTAGAATAAATTAAGCAGCCAATTTAAACGGCCGTGTGCTGTGCATGTGCATCCAGCTGACAGAGGACTGCGAGAGAATGGCGAGTTCGTGCGAGAGGGAGATACAGGGAGGGAGGGGAGGAGAGGGTTGGAGACTGAGGGAAATAATTCTGAAACGTGCACGGGAAACACCTCTATTTTTAGCACATCTCCTCAGAGAGCAAAGCAGAAGCATGAGCTGAATGATTTCTGCTGTGGAGAGTGGGAGCGGGGGGCTGTGGGAGTACACGGATAAATAAAACCGCCTTTATTTTCAGCTGCATTCATACATTTATGAACCTATATATGAACTGCGTTGTTTCTTGCCTTCAGCAAATCCCATCCTTGCTTTTTGTTGCTGCTTGGCTTGTTTGCAAACGGCACACAAAACGTCTCGGCGTGGTAGAACCATATCAGTTGTGGCAGGTTAAGGACACACGTGTGAAGCCAAAAGAAGCAAGTGTGTGTGTGTGTGTGCGTGTGTGTGTGTGTGCTGGGGTATGTTGCGTGTCTGCAAGCCGGCTCGTGCGCTCACGTCCATGAGAGTGACAGAGTCGGTGTGTTGCTCTGCTGTGAAATATCCTGAAATGGCTCGCCTTCAGGGGTTTGTGAAAGTATGAAGCAAAACGTGACTGTGTAGTCAGTGCTTCACGACTGAATGGAGAGGAGGGGGAGAGAGACCGGGGAGGATTTGAATGAGAGGGCAGGTAAAGGAAGAATGGGGGAAGAAAATGAGTCAGACATTATCTAAGAGAAGGAGAGGAGAAAGACGGTGGGCTACAGAAAAGTGAAGGAACTAAGGAGGAAGTGGAGGCAGTGAACTGCAGGAGCTAAGTCTGTCACGTGCGGCGCTTTTCAACGTGTCAATTTCTGCTGGACCATTGTGGCTAAAAATAGAGTGCATATAAATAGACGGCGGTCTCATTTTTACTGTCTGAATGACAGAACGGCCACAGTATATTTATCCTATCAGTTTCGTAGCTCTGCTATAATCCACCTCAATCAAAATGATGAGACTTTCAGGCTTTCGTGCTGTATTTTCTTTTAGACTCCTGCATCCCACAGCATCACTGACGCCAGGTATGTGAGGATGTGTAACCTGAGGGGGAAAGATATTATGTTGACAGGGCATGTTTAAATTGCTTTCTGGTTTTGACTTTACCTTTCCCAGGTTTGACTGTCTGCAGGAGGTGCAGCACGAGGCGAGCGCTGCATTTTGATGGGAGTCAGTGGAAGAACACAGGAAATGGTTCGTGTGCAGATACTGAAACTGAAAATCCACCTAAAACCGCATGAAAAATAAACATGCAAACACACACAAACGTTAGGTTTTCATCAGTTTTGGGGACAAACCCTAACGATAACCACTACTTGCCTAAACCTAAAACTAACCCTAATCTTAACCTAAACCTAATCTTAACTGAAGTCTTCACTGTAAAATCTTTGATTTACATTATGGGGACCTCACCCACAATAAGGCGAGTCCCCACAATGTGACTGTATAAACAGATTTATGTCCCCACAACATGAGTATTATATGGGGCCACCCACACACACACACACAGACACACAGACACACACAGACACACACACACACACACACACACACACACACACACACACACACACACACACACACACACACACACACACACACACACAGACTCACAAAATGACCTCTCAGCTCTGGCGGTGTCTAGTCATGAAAGTGGTTTGAGGTTATTGAGGATTTCACTGTTCTCAGCTTCCATTTATTCTCCTGTTTAACTAAAGCCACAATTCCACCAAGCATTCCAGTCCAGTCCAGTCCAGTCCAGTCCAGTCCAGTCCAGTTTGTTACACATTAAAATGGTTATTTTTATTTCCATAGGCAAAAGTTCTCTCTGTTTTTTTGTTACCCCTCTGTTGAGGTTTCAGGCGAGCTGGGCTGATACTGAACAGTGGAGTTAAAAAGCTGCAGTCAGTTTATTGATCAGAAAGAATCGGAGTAACCAGAATTGTCTCCTCGTCTGCGTTTTGATTTCCAAACTCTCCTGTCTTTGCCAGCAGCCTTGTGTCTCTCTGCCTGCAGCGCTTCTCAAACAAAGCTCATCTCGGCTGTAAATAAACGAGCACAAACAGAGAGGAAAGGACACGAAACGCTGATGTGTTGGTGTGTGCGTAGTTGAGCGAATGAAGGAGCGCGAGAGGCAGAAAAGTGACGGTAGATGCGAGCCGAGCAGAGGAAAAGGTTGGCAGTAAGTCATCAGTCTGGCAGTAAATGTACAGTCCAGGTTACAGTGTGTCAGTTAATAAACGCTGCAGTTTCTCAAGACCGAGAAAAGTCTCATCTGTTAGCCCTGAAGCTCTGCAACAACCCTGCATACAATTAAGAAGAATACTGTCTGCAGTGGAGATCTAGGTATATGTAGGTGTGGGTAAGGTACAAGGGCACTGTATCGACAGTGTTTGGTGGAAATGCAGCTAAAGAATCAGACTTAAAACATGGTTTAATGGTATCAAAACCTCCTTAAATCCTCATCCACTGATGTGCTCCAAATGTTCCAAAGATTCCCAACACAGCTAAGCTGAAATGACTCCTTTCAGAGGCACTGCAGCACTGACGTGCTCGTGTGGCGACTCCTTTCTTTCCATAAGTAAGTCACATTAACAGCACCAACAACGGCATCCCTTGTGAATGTTTCACCTACACAGGAGCATTTTCAACAAGCTGAACAACAAAACAGGTTGTCACTGCCTGCTGAAACGACCCACGTGAGCGTTTCGTGATCCGGTGCTGCCTGTTGGCGTGATGAGTTTGTATGTCAGTGCTTTCAGAAACGCAAATGACCTTTTCAAAAAAAAAAAAAAAGATTCATATCAGCGTTTTCTGATCTGACACCTGGCTCGGTTTTAACGGCATGCCACTACCCCAACCTTTAGACAATAGTCATGATTTGCAGGTCACTTGTCAGGAAAATGTAAGTCGATTTCGGCATTTGATCAAACAGCCACTGATCGTCAGACAATCTAAGCTGTACCTGAAAATCATCATCATCTGTGTTGCAAACTGCACAGCTTACAGTAATGAGACAACAAAGTGTGCTGACGGAGTTCCAATGCTTAAAATACAACACGAGATGGAACCATTATGAAGAAATGAAGCCAACTTCTGCTTGGATTTTAGACTCGTTCACAATATGCCTTCTCCGGTGCGAAAAGCTGTTTTGCAGGCTGCAAATCAAACATTGTAGTGTGTTAATACTGCCATATTGTCTGTGAGATTTACAGAGCCAGAGCATTGTTGAACATTGAAAGGGAAATCATACAGAGCAGTGCTTTTACATACCACATCTCTGAACCTTTAACATTTAAGCGTGCCCTGAGCTGAGGTTTGCAGGGAGATGTCATGTCTCCTGCTTACGTGGCCTAGAGGTGCCTATGGAAAGAAAGAAATAACATTACATGGACTGAGCCTTTAGGCACTTCACAAGCCATCAAGGTTTGCTGGGAGACAAACCGAGCCCCAGAGAGCGGGCCCTTTCTCTGCAAACGGGAGGAAAAACGGTAATGCAGTTGCTGACAGACCAACCCACCATTTCAACCTGTCAGTGAAACCGCTGATGTCAGCAGTGTCAAAGGATGGACAAAGGTGAAAGAACATAACTCAATGTCCTTGTCCGAATAAGCTTTCAGGCAAGGACACTGTGCTATTCCAAATGACAAAAGATGGTGTCCACAACACTGACGAGAGCAGGCTCAGTCCTGGGGAAGTACTATATAGGACAAGTTGCACGGGGACAATCCTCCTCAAAACTTTGGAAATTAAATGTCATTTCAAAACGGAGCATAGCTGGCGAGATCAGAGGAGTCCTTGCTTTGGCTTTCTCGCTGTGGCTAGCAGTCTTAAAATATTCAAGAACACCACCAGAGGACGAGGAGAAATCCAGACCAGAGAGCAGCCTTGGATCTAAAGAGTCTTTTTATTTTTCCCAAAGAGAAATTTGGTCTGTAGAATATCAGAGGAGGAAAAAAAAAGATGGTATCAAGATATATATTATATTCAAGAATAATCTGCCTGAAGCGACTAAAGGCACTTTGAAAGGGGCATGACCCTCAGTGACTGATGTAGGGAGGGAATCCCAGAGTGAAAGCCTTTACCGTTATCTTTAGAGAAGGTCAAATAATGTTCTCTGTAACACCAATAATTAGTCCATCAGACAGAATCGACTGAACTAAAGCCGGAGTGGGTTTAAGAGGAATTAGGCATTTTTTGCAATGGATTCAGCTCAAATTAGCAAACAGTCTTTGAGAACGACTGGAAATCTCAACCTCAGATTGATTAAGAAATTTCCTCGAGTTATCCACAAACATTAAGAGAAGGAAGACTTTGAAAAATGAGGCTGAAAGAACATTTTTGCCCATTGACGGTTTAAGAAGAAAGATCGGATTTGCCAGACAACACTGTGAAAAGACAGCTGTGATATAATATGTTCTACATTTATGGTAATCTATATTTTGCATCAGCTATGTGTGATGTGAATTCTGTTCAAGGAACGTGGAAACAGCCTCAGACACAACCCTGATGAAAGATCACTAGAAAGCACTGAAGAGGAGCTGTACTTTAATTCAATAACTCTTTGTTGCACATAGTGGAAATACTTTGGTGCTCCTCTGCCTTCACTAAGTCCCAAACTCATGAGGCAACAGATACTTATCTGAGGGGATATGCTGACAGGGTTGGACCTGGTTTTAAAAGGACTAATATTCATGGTGGAGGAGCGCAGATCATGACAACTACTTAGTAAATCATGAGGCAAAGGAAGCAGAAAATACAGCAGAGAATGTTACTTGGACTGAGGATATGAGAGAAAACAGCGTCGATTGTTGCTTGAAATGTAAATTTGAACACAAAGTGTGATCACACACACTTAAATCTTCCGAGACCAAACAGGGAACGTTCAGTTGAAGGGTAACAGCTAAATTAAGACGAGGCTGCGGCCTCAGAGAGGCTGTTTGAAATTAAAAGAGCTGAAGACGTCTGAATATCACCACTTTGTCATGATGCAATAGAGGCACAAGGAGGCTAAAAATTCAAGTAATTTACATATAAATGCAGCATCATATTTTGGGGGGTGGATAATTAACAACAGAGCAAAGTCAAAGCAACAAACTTTGACGTCAAAGCTTCTCAAGTGGTCGTTGCTCAGGGACTACATCTGAGCGTTAAAAATAACAGCCGGTTCACAAGCAGGGCCCCGACTGCAGTTACATTTTTGGATCTGTTTTCTCATTAATTCCTGGCGTCTTGCATGACCTGCTGTTTGTGAGTGACACTGTCAATGTGCAGGGCGTGAAACGCGGGAAAGCGCTTTGTGCTCAGCGGTAGTCGCTGTGCATTTGGTGTTTCTCGTGTCTGGAGGCGTGAGGCGCAGATGATTCCCAGGTCTGCCTGAATACAAAACAAAGAGCCAACTCCGAGAGGGCTCCATGCAGTCAAATTGTGATGGAGCGGCTCCGTCACTGACATTGGGCAGCGCACTCACACACATAGGCACGCACATACGCACGCACATAGGCACGCAAGCGCTTTCATTCACACGTCCCTGTTCACTTTCCCCGTCTTTTCAATAAGTAATTAAAAATATCCCATAGCCATTTCCCTTTTCTCCTCCGTTTCTGTAGCACGGCCAAGGGTGCACACTTGGTAGTTCTACCTCTGTTCATACATATATTTCCACATGTATTCATACCGCCATGTTATCACCTGGCATGTGGAGGTGTGCTGCGTGTTCATCCTGCTGTCTCCCGCTGTCGTACTTTGCTTGGCCAAACAGGGGCGTAACTGATTGCTGCATTAAATAGTCTGTCCTCGCGCGTTTTTATGATCATGTGACCTACGTTATTATTTGTTTTTTGTTTGTAAAGTTAATTTTATGATGAATTACTAAGGATGGTTAAAGGGGAACATTTATGAAAATAAATACTATTTTTGCTCTATTTATAGTGGAAGTTGGGAGACTATATATATGGATAGGATTAAAGAAAATGCTGAATATGTTTTTTTTATGTGTATACCAAGCCTAGTGGGAGGGGAACTGGTTTAAAAGGAGGCTGCTCGGCCCTGGATGGAGAGTCTTGGCTTGGTTACAGATGAGGTAACGTTGCTTGATCTCCAGACTGTGTGAGTTGTTTCTTCGGAGGAAAAAATGAAGGACGTTTTTTTTTTTTTTTTGAACTTTGGTCTATTTTCTTTTTGTCTGTTTTTCACTTTTTGTAAATATGTTTGCACCTTGGGAGGCCGGCAAATAAATAACACCAACGGTATCTTTTCGACTACGCCTGTGTTTTAAAGGAGAACCCCGTGACATAAATTAACAGTTATTCTCAGACTGGCTTTATTTACAGTTCACCTCACTGCAGAAATTTTTGTGTACTTTTTCACTGCAACCCAAAGTTTGATGCTAGCTCCAGCTACATATTTAGCAGACAGACATGAGATTGGCATCAATCTTCTCAACTCTCAGCAAGAAAATGCACAAGCGTTTAAGTTTCAACTCCCATGCCGTCACTTTGCAGTAGAATTTAGAGCCTTTGTTATGCAGGGGACAAGGATGGAGAGTTTTTGAAATACGTAATTAGTTTTCATTTCATTCCTGTCTTTTGACATTTTTGTTCCTTCAATTTTCCATTTCCATGCCTAAATGGATTTCCTCTCACTGAGGCATTTGATAAACTTAATTAAAAAACAAAACAAAAAAAACATCAGAAACATTTCATCTTGCATTAAATTCTATTCAGAACTTCCTGGAATTGGTCTTCTGTTACAGCGTGCAAGCACAGCCTGAGGCGCGTCCTCCTGAAAGAACGCATCCCGCATCTGAAAGAAGAGATCCATCCAGACATTATCTACCTGCTGTAGCTGTGATCTCCACTTTGTGGGTGAACTGAGCAGGTCAGTGAAAACGCCCTGCAGTTTTATCTCTGGGGGATTCGGTGTTGTGGTCGGGCTTGTGCCCACCCTTCACTGCCACTGCATTCGGTGCCGTCCCTGCGCGATGAGGACGGGTCTGCTGTTCCTCCCTGGTCTTGCCCCGAGCCTGTTCCATCCGAAGCTGTTCTGAGGTGTTTGTGTGTCATACTGGTCTTTACACCGTGGCACACACACATGTGCAGTTTTCACTGTGTGAAAGGGTGCAGTGAGGTGTTGCTGGCTTGATTCCACCATTTACTGCGGTCAGTAATGGCTCGGAGTGTGGCTGTTAACGACACACAAGGCGCAAGTCATCCCAGAGATACTGTGCGAGGCTGCACGTCTGTCGGCTCTGTACAGTCCATTAAAGGGCACAGCTAGTGTGAAACAGAGAGAAGGTTACTCATTGTAACCCTGGCTGTGTAAGCACAGCTGGGAAGGCTACTTTTGAAATGTAATAGGCGTCCCAGTTCCCCTCTTGAAAATGTAATAAGTAATGTAACAATTCAAATGACTTCAAAGGTATGTTACTTTTTACATTTGATTACTTTTCTAGTAAATGTTTTAAACTGAGCAACAGAGCAGAAAGGTCCTTAAAACGTAAATTCCACTCACTACCTACATCATTATTCAAGGAGGTCTAACATTAGCAGAGATTTTCTATCAAAGGACTCGTGGATGGAGGTGCAGCTGTGCAAAACAGGTTTGCTAGCGAGCTAACAATTAATTTGTCATGAGTGAACATGTAGCCGCCTGGACAGGCTCCGAGCGACATGTAGAGCTACATTACATCTTGTTTCCTCAGGTTTGACATCGAGCATTTCAATGGTTCACTGCTGGTAAACTAGTTTTACAGTGTGCAGTAGTATTAAAGTATTTTTGAATTTCAAGCACTACAAGGCATTCTTGCGACCATCCGGCTTAACGAGGTCAGCTGGGCGCAGGCGTGGCAAACTCAGGTTGCCAAGAGCAATGCGCATTGACTGATTGGAAACAATTACATTTGTCATTGAGTTGCATAAACTCCCCAACTTCGTATGCAGGCAGACTCTGATGAGGTCAGTGTGCAGCTCTGCAGATGCAGATTGATGCTGCCGTGGTTTCTAATTGCTCAACACAGACTCATCCTCAGTGACTCAAGTAATTATACAAATGTCATTGCATTGCTCTGCAGAGGAGTTTCAGCTTTATAGAACTGCTAATGGAACCAGAAGTGTGAAGTAACTGAGTGTATTTTACTGAACCACTCAGTTACAGCTGCACCTCATTACAGTAGCTCCTTGACACTTTATTCTACGACACCTGAGGGTGTTTTCAAACCTTCAGCGCGTTCATTTTCCCCTTTGGTACAAGCGGTTTTGGAGGATCATCACCAAGTGTTTTGTCACAAGTTTTGACCTCTTCAGAAGATATCGTCTTATCAGCCTTTCTTAGATTTGTCTTTCCTCTTTTGTGGTTTCAAAGTTTGTTTTGAAACACGCTCAGTGACAAAAGTTTTACTCGACATGAGCCAGACAGTCCTACGCACTCTGACCCTTTGTGTCTGACACAAGGCAAGGTGTAAAGAGGACATATCTTCGATACCTACGATCATGCCCTGAGGTTGGGAATGCTTCTGCAGCAATTTGAAGATATTTGAGATGCAGAATAACACACACACACACACACACACACACACACACACACACACACACACACACACACACACACACACACATGCACAAAGACTGCTAGCTATCTTGCAGCCAAGTTACTCCCTTCTTAAGTCAGCTGGTAAGAGACATAATCCTCAGACACACTCTTCTGACCATTAGCGTCTATGACACCGACCCTGGGTGAGTTTGTTGAAATGCTTCAGGAGGAACAAGTTTGCAGGACTGAGGGGACACAGGGGTCAAAGAAATGAGAGACACCATCATGAAAAGAAATAAAGACAGAGACTGAGTAGACATAAGCCCAGAGGATGAGGAGGGAAGAGAGAGGTAGCAAAGGGCACATGTCCAAATCAGAGAGGGCAGATTTTCAAAAAGACCTTATACAATGCACAAAGTACAGAACAGGTCAGTCAGAAAAGTTTTGTTTCCACAAAATCAGCAGCTTTAAGTACACGGAGTGGACTTCATATCATGAACACCAGTACAAATGAATACAATCCAACATGAAAGTCCTGCATTAAATATTTTTTGGGTAAGGTTTTTAAAAAAGACAAGAGATAAATATAAGTAGGTTGTAAATCAATAAAAAAATGCTGCTTTTATTTCTATTCTGTTTTACCGTCTCTAGGGCCTCTCATCTCAAGAGAATCAGCATTAGCCAGTGGATTAGAGCATTTAGCGACCATCATCAACCCTCTAGGAAGCAGCTGGTGGAGTAACATCCGTCTACTGAGAGCGAGCGTGAGATGATAAAGATAGAGTACTGTCTGTACTCAGATTAAACTGTGTGTCTGTGTGCTTAAAGAACATTTTAGTCGCTGGTCCTTCCTAAGCTGTGTTCACAGTAAGATGTGGAAAACAGACAGAGGAGAAAGATTTGAGATGATAGTTAATTAAATCACACATGATTTATGAAGCGTCACTTTGTGGTCACAGATGGGCGACTCCTGGTGTAGTCCCAGAGAGACGGGGGACAAAAGACAGTTTTAATTATGTGACCAATGAGGTTCTATAGTTTTAAATTTTTCATGTGCAGCTCTATAATGCATGCTGCACTTTGACCTCTACAGAATAGTTTTTGTTTAGGAGAGGAGGAGATCATATCCCACATGAATGTTTCAGACACCGAAAAGCCCAAAAGCAAACAATGCTCACAAAGAACGGCTTTCTCTTTTTAGAAATCGGACCGTCCACACAGTGAGTATCACTTTAAAGGGAGATATCATTTTTCACTTTATCTCCACATAACAGTTCTCAGACTCACTCCATTTGCAGCCTTGACAGTGAGTAGTCTTCTGTATGTATCTCAGCTTTCCTTCCTGTCCATCAGTTATGCCATGTCTGGTTTCTGTGGACATGACCCTCATTTCGAGCAGTCTGCCACATAAGTTTCATCAAACGCAGCCTCCAGTTGAACTGCAAAATCGAGTCACTAATAGCTTTCCAATGCTGGGATGGGTCGGGTCAATAAAAGACTTCTTCAACAGATGCTCTTGAGCATCCTCTCTCCGAGGAGACCTTCTGCTACTGCCCTCCTTGTTTTTCCTTTTTTTCGTTCTTGGCTCCATCTAAAAAGGTGGTTGTGGCCTCCAGTAAGAAGAAATGAAGTCAAATGATGTAAATGCTGTATGGGCAACTCTCAGCAAAGATTAGGTCAGCCAAGACTTGTCCTTTTGTGTATGAATGCAGCATGAAATCTGTTTTGTGTTGCAAAATACATAAAGCAGTTGCACAAGCACTTGCTACTTCATCTTCATCAGGCTTTACTGGAGAGGACTGGTTAGAAGGAGCCCCTGCAGAAAATGTAACTGTGAGTCAATTTATGAAACAAATTAATGGCTGCATGTGTCCTGACTCATTCAGTGGATTCATTTGTGCCCAATGTCAGACAATCAACATGAACAGATGCAGTCTCTGCAGGAAACCACCCAGCTGTGCAACAACAGGTGCTGCTTCAAATGGCATATACCCGAGCCATGCGCGCAGTGGAATTGAAACAACAAGCTACCACAGTACTGGTCATTGTCATTCCTTGGTCCCAACTATTCAAGTCCTAGAATATTTTCTACTTGAGAAGCATGTCCTGCATTTTGCCTTTGAGCAAACGATGATGAGTTGTGGGTTCTCAAAAGGCCAGGAGGCAGGCCCAAGGATGAGGAAGAATAGATCTCGGTCTGTATTTGCTTCAGGCCCAAGAACATGAACTGTCCCTGTGCAACTGAGGGACTCACCGGAGGCAATTGTCACCAGGAGATGAAGTCCTTGTGTTGCTCTCATCTTCAGGATACAAATTGCTGTTGCAACTTTCAATGAAATGTGGTGGTCATACATCATGGAATGGATGTTGACAATGAGGTCATTGCTATCTGAAAGAGGAGGGACAGAAAAACATTAACACCTTCATCTCCTTAAAGAAGGTGGTAAGAAGGCAGAGTCTGTCTCTAGACATTGAAAGTGTGTTTTCTCTTGTCCAAATTACATTAAATTACAACCTGTTCTCACTCCCAACTTGTCACGTACAGATGGTTCAGGAGCCCTTGGCATAATTTTTTTGAGGCACTGATAGACTTCTATAGACAGCCCCTTGTCCCTCCCAATGCATCAATACACATTTGGAGACAGTGTGATGGTTGGACTGATCAAGCACAGGACTTTCATCCAGGAGACGAGTTTAGCAGTATAAAGTACATAACTAACGTACCTATTTTAAGCTGAACCATGATCTTTTCCTAAACCTAAAAAGTAGTTTTGTTGCCTAAACCTGCAACCATTTCACACCGTTAAGCACATTGTTATTATTGATCTCAGCAAGCTTTATTTTGAAAGTTTAACCAACTTGACGACAGAGCCCAATCACTCTAAAGGTACCCAGTGCCTTGAAAAGTGACACCAAGGGGTCCTGACCAAGCCAAGTCCATATGTGACGAGTTAATGCTAGCATTCAGCCACTTCCCAGCTAACGTTACCCTTTGATGGTGTTACAGGATACGACAGGAATAATGTAACTTAACTCTGAAATATTGATGCACATCTTGGACACTGGAAGTAAAGTGCACTGGATGTAATCAAGCTTGCAAGGTAGCTAACATTACCTGTCTTTCTGTCTCTTCAACCGACCTCAGAAATGTTCTGCGTCAGCAACATTATGTGACGTTTTGCTCACTGTGCAACACTCATACAGATTCCATCAACACAAATTGCGTCGTGGCAAGATGAGCCTGCTTCGTTACACTGCGGGGTTACTTTACATTGTAAGCTTCATGACATTGATACACACTGGCCTCACTTTTATCCCTGTGTGCTTTGCTACAGAGTTGTACCCAAAGACTGTCCTTTTAAAAATACACCTCCGTCATTCTGATCCTAAAAGTCGTGATATCGTCTGCAAAAGGAGAAAACACCATCGACAAAGCTTGGGAAAACCCAGTGAGAATGAATCCGTCCCCACCTCCCTGTCTTTGTGTAATTTCAGAGTATTAAAGGTTGTGGCGTGCCTCTGCTCCTCTGTGAATTAACCGGTAATTTGTCTGCAACAAGACTGAGGTTTTAAATATTCTCTCCTTTTGTGCAAAGGAAGAGAGGAACATCAATGACTACTGAGCAGATTAAAGTTTGTATAAGCTAATGCTTGAATGACGATGAAGGGAATGCCATTTCGTTCTGCGTCAGCAACTGATACATCACAGACATCAGGCCAGTGAACACGTTTATTAAAAGCTGAATTTCATACAGTACATTTGACTCAACTGCCTGCAGACACAAGAAAGACTGTAACACAGTGGAGGAACAGTGTATCTGGCAAGAAATAAGAACTTCCTTGTCCAGAAGTCTTAACAGTGAATAATTTCTCACACCTCTCCTTCACCTCGAGTTCTGCAATCTTGACAAATCAGTCTGGTACGGATAATCTCCCATCACAGTATTGACTTCATAGCTTATGTCCTATTTCTGTGCAGTCACACTCTATACCGCCTCTCTACAGAAACCCTTACGCCGCCTTTGCCAGTGACAAACACACTAAACCACAGAATGTAGTATGAGAACTTGCATTAGACCTCGATTGCTAAAACATGCATGTGTGCTTTTAAGTATGTTATTGAATAATTCATTGTTTGCAGACATGGTGCTATTTTTAAAAAGTATGCCAAAGTTAAGTCGCATGGCGCTCCAATGCTTTAAATATTTACTATTTATGCTAAGTATATTTCATCTTCCTTCCACAGACAGACATTGTCACTGCAAAGGTAAGATGTCACATAAATGATACAAGGATCTTATTTTGGCCCTCCGGGCCTTGTAGGCTTGTCTTTGATCGTCCTTTGACCTTTTTATTTTCTCAGCGGTAAACAGATAAACAAGTTTGCAGGGCAGCGATGCTGCCGTCATGCATATTTTACCCAGTTTAGTTTGTTTGCATAAGATTTTAACACCAAGGAAAAAATGTAAAATGACCTTCCTATTCAATCATCAGAAACATTATACAAGACGACAGAATAAAGCATCGTGCCAAAAGCCTTTGGCATCTCAGCGGTCTGGGTATTGTTATGGACTGTGCTCCTCATGCGATCTCCCATGTTGTCTTGATGGACAGCTCTGAGACATCACAGTGACAATCAGAAAGAAGATGAAGTGACAGGAACATCCACTTGTGTGCATGCACGACCAAGAATGAACAACACTGCCTCTGCATGTCCGCCCGTGTCTTTCACACATACGCGCGTAAAGATCTTTCAACGTGAACTCTTCAGTAGTGTTCATGGCAACGAGCGAGCAGAGACGGGAAACTGTAAACTGCTAAAACTGTGACAGGAGTGCAACTTAATTCAGGCGATAATCCACAGGCCAGAGAGAGACCATTCTGTAGTGCTGCTTTGGGCAATGTCAAGATCACTAAAAGTAAGAATGGAAATGAACACTACGTTCATGACTGCATGGACTGAATATGTCAGCGCTAATTAACTTTACACGGCACAAAAGGTTGTTATGAGTGTCGGTGTTGTGGGAATAAAGTGGTATGGAACCACGTGCCACTTAAACAGCACCTAAATATTCTGTGGAGGGAAAGAAAATTGCTGCTCTGACCTCCATGGGTTGTTATGTTCAAGTGTCTTGCACATCCGACCAGAGAACTGCACATAAATATTATAGCAGCAAAAGCACAGGTGGGACCAATAATGTTAATGATGGCTGTATTCCAGTTAGGTGTCCCAGTGCCCTGTCGTTGTACATGCTGGCTCACTGGGACAATTAGCTGGAGAAGAGTCATCATTAACATTATCAGTTACACCTGTGCTTTTCCCACTATGACCTGTCAAAAGGGAAGTCCCAAAAAATGTAGATTTATATGATGTACAGCACACGGTGCGAAAAGAGCTATTTTCACACCAAAGTTAGTGCATACATGCAGGTTTTTTTTAAAATGCAAGTAAACCTGTTAAAAATAGGTGATTTACTCCTTTTCCATTAGCAGCAGATCACAGTTGGTAAGTCTTAAACATACCAGAAAACCGGGAAGGGTAGAAAGCAGCATGAATCCTGTTTTCTGGCTATTTATGAGCCATCCAGAACTTTAAAGTGCGGCACAGTGAAAATTTGTGGGTCCACCCGGGTGTCATGCTTCCTTTACTGCCAGTCAGAGCTGGAACCAATGAATACCCAGAGTGATGTTCGAAAATTTATTAATGGATAGCCCCTTGAGATGAACCATCTTGTTTTCAAGGGGGTCCAACAGAAAACATACAGAACAATACAACAACACAGTCACAAACAGCATACACAGGCTCTCAGTTACCACCCCACCCCCACATCATTCCCCAG
This sequence comes from Chaetodon trifascialis, assembly GCF_039877785.1. NCBI lineage: Eukaryota > Metazoa > Chordata > Actinopteri > Chaetodontiformes > Chaetodontidae > Chaetodon > Chaetodon trifascialis. The sequence goes on from NC_092057.1 coordinate 3,801,413, forward strand.
ACCCACAGTACCCACACAAAGCACGTGGTATAGTACCAGCCATAGCAATAATGTCGACATTAATATCAGTATTAATAGTAATAGTGATACTATGTAATGACATCAATAATATAACACACCATTACTACACTGTCCACAGTACAGCAAAAGCACTAATATACAATAATATGCCACAAAAAGTAACAGCAACAGCAACCACAGTAAAATACATCACAACCATTAAAAGCAGTTACATGATGTTTTAAGAAGACAAAATATGGAATTCTTGAAAAAGCTAAATGAATTGATTGTGCGTATATTGTTGGATAGAGAGTTCCAACCTGATGGGGCTTTAAATTTGAAAGCACGTCTGCCAAATTCTTTATTAGTTTTAGGAACAAAGAAAAAGAGTTGCTGAGTGTGTCTGAGAGGGTATGGTGATGTGAATGGGATTAAGTATTGTTTAAAATAGGACGGACAGTTGAAGTGAATGCATTTGAAGATGAATAGGAAGCCAATGGTAATGTCTTCTTCTATTGAGAGGTAAGCAGTTCAAAGATTCATACATGGAGCAGTGATGACTTCGATATGGGCACCTCAAAGTAAATCTGCATAGACTATTGTAAATGACATTGAGAGGTTGGAGATGTGTTTCAAAGGTGTTCTGATAGACAATGTCAGCATAGTCCAGAATAGGAAGTAATAACTGAGTGACAATTCTTTTCCTGATCTGAAGGGTAAAACAGATGTGTGATGTGTGATGTGAGCCGAGAATGAATGCCAATCGTGCCCATTTCCACCGAAGACAAAATCAAGACGTCTGTGGGTTTTGGTAGATTTTCTGTCCAGTGTGCAAGTGGTTTAAGTTTGCAGCACAAGCAGGAGTTTAAGCCTGCGTGTAGTCATTCTGTAAATAAGAAGGCTGTTTGTAATGATCATCAACACATAGCATGAAAAGACCAAAACGAACAATGCGTTCACTAACTGTGTAGCCAAAGCTGACACATCTGATGCCGGGAAAAATGTAGAAGGTCAAATTTAAGAGTCATGAAGCAATGTGCACACACACACACACACACACACACACACACACACACACACACACACACACACACACACACACACACACACACACACACACACACACACACACACACACACACACACACACACACACACACACACTGCATCCCCTCACTGTGCTACAAGATAAATCAATTTAGTTTAAATGTCACATGGGCACAAAGTATCCTTCAGAGACATCTCATTGACAAGCACATGCAGTTTTCACTCGTCCATTCGGTGGCGGAACAATGCAAAGCTGGCAACACACAGAAATATGACAGAAGGCAAAGGGCAAATTCAGAGAGTCAGAGGCAAAACCGCGGGATGTGTGTTTCATTCAGCACTCAGACGAGCATCACAGGCTCAAACCAGCTTAATTAGTTCCAAGTCAAATTTACACTTGGTGGCCATTTAGTTTAATGGCTTTGGTTACATCCAGCCTTGCATGTCTGCATTAGTGTGTACAGAAAAGAACTAATCCACTGATATGAACAAACCAAAAATCAATTGTATTTTCTTAAAAGCTACACTTTTCAATAACCATTTGAATAAATTGTTCCTGAGCCTGCAGATTTGTCTTGCCTGTCCGACCAGAGGTTCCCTTTTTCCTGCTAAGTTTTATTACTTATGATGCTTTATTACCAGACTGATGGCAGAGAGGTGACAGGAAATGAGGGGAAAGACGGGGAGAATAAAATGCATCAAATGTCCCAATTTGAAGTGAAAGCTGGGACATCGTGGTTTATGGTCGACACAAGACAGCTGGCAGCCAAAAATGGTTATTAATGAACAATTTATCTCAGACAGAGCTCTGGCTTCGAGTGTCAGACAGTTTCAGATTTACTGAACAGGAAACCAGTTTTGGTCTCACAAAATAAGGTACAGCACAGCTATTGCCTTTAGATAATTAGAATAATGAGTGTTGTTCAACGTGTGTTTACAGGAAGAGAGAATAAACAACAACCGTCGTCCCTGACACACGGCTCACCTCTGCAGGACCGGACGAGGACAGGCCTCTAGAAACGCTCCCTACAGGTTTAAGATGAAATGTCAGAGTTAAGTCAGGACAAATATACTAATTTCACATGCTGTGAGAGCATGGCTGACCACAGCTCTGCATGCACAGACATAATGTAAAGCATGCACAGAGGCAGTGACAGCATTATACAAACCAGAGGTTTTCAAATTACTCAAAGGTCGGCATCTGAGGTTTATTCAAATTGAGAGGTCTGGAGCGATAACAAAATTTTTTTTAGCCTTTATTAAACAGTGGGGTGAAGAGGCAGGCAGGAAATGAGGAGGAAGAAAGGGGCATGACCTGCAGCGTCGCCGTTCTATGGCACGCACTGTAACCAGTCGGCTACCAATCAATTAATCAATTACCTAACGTCACTTCTCTTGTGATTGGGCCAGCGTGAAACGGAGGCTGACAGGGCTCAGACAGTTAGTCCATATTCGTTTCTCGCTCAGACGTATTCTTACACCTACATTTACACTAATTGTTGAAATTGCAGCCTAGAGAAAAGTAGTTTTAGCAATTTAGGAGCTGATGGCAAAATCTGATGTTAATGTGTGAACCCGACACACAAGCTGTCTCTGACAGTTAACGTCACTATGACAACAATGTCAACTGCAGATCAGCCGCTTTAAAACCGCATTCATCAGGGAGCGGGAGGCTTCACTGTTTATTGGTTAATAGAAAATGTATTTCTGAATAGAAACCATGACACTTCACTCCATATTGCAGCCTCTTCACACTCTCAGGTGTGGGCTGGGTCTGGACTTTGACACGTCCAGGTATGAACGGGTCCTGGATGAGAACAGTATCACGAGTGTATTCATTTGTAGAGGTGTGCTCGGACTGGTATCATTAAATTCAAAGCGTTTTTACTCTTTTCATGCTTGTCCTGCAGTCACTTTAAAAAATGGCATCAAAATCAAAATTCATGAATTTTCAGGTACTGTCAGATCAGTGCATGTGCATATTTTTTGAGTTGAGCTTTGCATCATAGGCATTATTATGCACTCACCCTCATTTTAAATTGGCTTTAAAACACGTGGAATAGACTGTTTTTGAATACACTGAGTAATTTTGAGTAAATAAAACACAAGTTGCAGCTCACCTGAAGCGTCTGGATGACGGCTGTTACAGAGCAGGCACACATTACTTTCACAGCACATTTCCACAACTTGACAGGCTCTTTCTCCAGGCCTCCCCTCCCACACTGAGTGGCCATAAATGTGCTCTTTAGCTGGTGGTCTGAGAAGCATCGGACACCTTTTGTGCACATTCATCAGCCACATCCCTGACAGAGGCGTAACTATATGTCCTCAGCTTCTTCCAGGACACAAAAAGCTCATTCAGAGGTGTGAGTTGAAATGATTTCACGAGGCATTCCCAACAACCCCTTTGCTACACATTTGATTTTATGTGGTTTGTGCATCAGCCTCTCCCGTCCTCCGATGCAATATGCCACCACATCCATCTATATGTGGGTGTCAGGTGTGAGTTTGCTGACAGGAAAGCAGGAAAAGTGGCTTTCCTGCAATTCAGTTTGGCCTGCAGTGAGTCCACCTCATTCACACAACATGACAGGATTTCTAATAGCGCTGCTACATTTAATTGCTCCAACCCTGTTATTTCCTTTGGCTTTAATCGACAGTGATAAAACGTGACTAGCGTAAATGTTGCTGTTTGAAAGTATTACATGATTTTGCAGGTGGAATGCAGTAGTTTAAGTTGTGCTTGATGCGGTTTAAGTTTAGCCTATTAACAGTAAACACACTCATTGACTCACACTGATGTAATTTTTGCAGTGTTTTATATCCATTTGAAGCATTTATATGCAAAACAAATGTAATGTCTTTCTACAAAACTGCTGCACAATTTAAGCTGAACTACATGGCTCTCTGTGTTGTACTGTGGCTTGTGTGTAGGCATGTCAGCGATGAAGTTCGGCCTTTGGTGACGGCTGAAGTCAAGTCTTAAATCTTCATTTTTATGACTTCTTGTCTAGTTTCATTCCAAGTATAAAGTCAGCTGCTCTCATGAATAGGAGAGATCCCCCAATCACTGAGTTTAATCCCAGCCATTTTCATGCTACCTGTCTGGCCCCCCTCGCCCTGAGAGCACTGCCACCTGCTTCATAGTGTAGTGCTCTGCTTTTGCTCTTTGCCCCTAAAGACGTTAAACCTGACCTTTACCCTTCACCATGCAGGTAATAATCCCCCAAGGCTTCATTTTCGGCTGCTTAGCATTAACACTTTATTTCAATGTGACATCTCGCGCTCTGCTTTCAAACTTATACATTATGATTAATTCTGAGACATGGACGTGTCACGTTAGGACACAGACATTACACTGGTCTAAATGTAGCAGTGGAGGTGGACCCAGTGGTTTCCGAGAAGAGGGACCTTTCCCAGAAGTGGATAGTGCACTGGACTGGACTCATAACACCACTGCACTTTATAAAAAAGGACAGAGCAGACTCTATCTGCTCAGGAGGCTGAGGTCTTTTGGGGTGCGGGGGGCACTCCTGAAGACCTTCTATGACTCTGTTGTGGCCTCTGCCTTGTTCTATGGAGTAGTCTGCTGGGGGAGCAGCATCACAGCAGCTGACAGGAAGAGGCTGGACAAACTCATCAGAAAGGCCAGCTCTGTCCTGGGATGCCTTCTGGAACAGGTGGAGGAGGTGGGGGAGAGGAGGATGACAGCCAAGCTGTCCTCCATGACAGACAATGACTCCCACCCCCTCCAACACACACTCACTGCACTGAGGAGCTCCATCAGTGACAGGATGCTACATCCAAAGTGTGTGAAGGAGCGGTATCGCAGGTCATTCCTTCCTGCAGCCGTCAGACTGTACAACAGAAACTGCTCCAAGTAATCTGTACAATAATATGTTTACAATCTGTGCAATAACCTGTGAAATAATGCAATAATGTGCAATAATCAGTGCATAACAATCTGTAAATACTATCTACCATTTCTTAGGATGACGTTATTCTTTTATCCCACTCTTGTATGTATACTTGTTTTGAATTTGCATTGCACTTGTTCTAATACTTCATACACTTTATTGATGCTGCTGTATATTGGAATTTCCCCTCGTGGGACTAATAAAAGAATACTGAATTGAATTAAATTGAATTGCAGTGAGATTACCAAAGTAAACTGCCAAAGCGCCACATAATGGAGTTTTGAGCACTTTACTTCACTCATAATACAATAAAATTCATCAATATAATAATCAAATGATAACACAAACAGTAACTAGGACTATTGAGCTCTTCTGGGTTTAAAACGCTGTCGGTCCATTCAGCTGTTTCTCTGCATGTCGTTCTCATTAAAGGAAACTTTGCTCAACTTGGCCAACGATGACCAAGGACGTCAAAACCTGAAGAAGCATAGTGCGCGAATTCAATAAACCTGACGGATGTATCTTTCCATTTCAGTCTGCAATGTGTGTTTCACAGCTCTGACCTGCAGTGATGAAAACGTGACGTCCGGGTGGACGTGCTACTCTCTGCTGCAGCTCCCTCCACTTCCCTGACTTCCTCTTTACGCGCTACACTTTTGCTGTTTAAAACTCATTCAGTGTTCATGTTTATCAGTTCAGCAGAGTCCTCGATGCTGCTCACATTCTCCGAGAGCTCCTTCAACAAGCAGAGCATGTGCCTGAAATCCAGCTGTATGGTCAGCGCTTTGACGTAAATGTCTCTGACTGGAGCACTGTTTGTCCTTGCCTGTCCAAGCTCCATGCTTTATTGATATCTGCATTCACCACCACCATCTCTTCAGTAAGAGGTTTTGCAGTGCTAATAACATCTCGCTTCTTGCAGCTTTGTTCCTGACTGACACGATTTCACACAGCCACAGAAGGTCCTTGTAAACATGTTGTAATAGACATTTGAACAAACGCCAAATGATGCAATTGTCCTCATAAGACAAATATCGTGCATCTTTGATGACTCTCCTAACGTATTACATTTACACTTTTGATTATCACACCGGTTGGAGTGGACTTTCATTGTTGTCAGCTATTAAATTCTGGTCCACCTTCATTTAGTAAGTAGATGCATCCAGAATATGGAAATTGGCCATAGAAATGAGACACATGAATTAGATTCCCAATAAGCTAAGCTGCCATGTGAAAGGTGCTGTGGAAATGAAGGATTTATTGCCTTTTGTTCCAAATTCATTGTCAAAAAGAAACGCACAGGAGTCTCTTATTTACAGCAGAAGGAGAGCTGATTTAATGCCGAGCACAGTATGACTCATAACAGGCGACAAAGCATCCATACAAACATCAGGACACGCATCAACCAAACGAATGTGTCGAGATCAAAGGTCTTCTACTCGGCGCAGGACAAAAGGAGCTGAAGGCTGCTGACAGAAAAGAGTTTAGTCGCAGGTCCTGAGATCAAACTATTTCCTGATGTACAAAAGAAAACAAAGAATTTTAGCTCAAATATAAGAGAAAGGAAAGTACAGCAGCGATTAAAGAGCCGAATCACAGTGTTTGTATTTTCCCCTTTGTGGCTTTGCTGTTTGGGATAATGAACTAGACTCAGTTTGGATCTAAACCTAAACCTTAATACATCTTCATGTCTTTCTCTCCCACTCTTCATTCCCCCAACACAAACACTGAGATGCTTCCACCTTCAGCTACTCAAACAAGCCTCTGCTGCCTCCGTTTACTCCCATTCGCTGGAAAACAAACAATGTTGAGTGTGTGCTTGAGAAAATTGTTTAACTGCACACATTTGGTGGTTGTTGTTGTCATTACATTACATTAGCATGGACACTGTTTTAAACACTCTGTGGAAAATAGACCTTCACAGTTAGAAGTTTACATGTCAGGAGTGTGACACTGACTGAAGAAATCAGCCACGAAATACACTGCGAGTCAAAACCCACATTTTTTGTGTTTGTTTTGGATGATTGTATATGACATGAAGTTCAGCCTCATTTTGTGACGCTGCCATGCTTCTACAGTGGCCCAGAATGAACAAACCAAACAATGGCCCTCGCTTTTTTCACGAGTTTCACGGCCATTGTAGGCTGAACAGGGAGGGAGAGGCGAAGGATATTCAGTTGGTTGCAATCTGCAACCTCACCACTAGATGCCACTTAACCCTACACTGCTCCTTAAAGTGTTCATCAGCTGTCAGCAATTCAACCCTTTAATAACGCAGAACTCAAAAGCACAGCAGTAAAACGCAGCTGGGATCAGGACGCTAATGGTTAAAACTATAAACCAGCTTGGAAATCGAAGCTCATCCAATGTTCAGTAGGGAGGACTTTGTCCTCGCGCATGCCCTCATGCATCACCCTGCACAGTTTCCCGCTCCCTCTAAGTTCTGCAAGCTCATTCTTATCTTCATCCAATCACAATCTGACACCCTCGCCCTTAGCCAATCATCTGTAAGCTGTCAAATTTTAAAAAATGCTCTCTCTCTCTCTCTCTCTCTGTTACTCCACCCCTTCACCACCTCAGCTGTGGATGCCTGGTCATCTCCAATCAAGCCCTCCGAACCAAACCTTTAAACTCTCTCCACCAGCAGCAGTGTTTAGGCTCCACAGGAGTTTCCTGCATATTCAAAGCACTGGATCCATAGAACCCCTTCCTGTAGTGATCTACTTCCTGTCGGGTCCAAGCGCCAAGGTCAGTTTCACACTACTGATCACAATAAATGTATTCTCACTTCACCTACTCACTTTTGTTTTTCTTATAAGTCCCTCTTGAATTGAAATGACAATTAGCAACATAAACTTCCATTTTCTGAACTGACAAATTACCGACTTACACAAACACGACTGTCACAAAGTCACATTTGCATTTTGAATATATATAACAAAACAGCAAACTTAAAATGACTCAGCACAGCATGATTGAAAGTGTGGCCAATCGCTATACCTCCAGCTTTCAGCAACCCTGGTGCCAAAGAGGTGTGTGTGTGTGTGTGTGTGTGTGTGTGTGTGTGTGTGTGTGTGTGTGTGTGTGTGTGTGTGTGTGTGTGTGTGTGTGTGTGTGTGTGTGTGTGTGTGTGTGTGTGTGTGTGTGGCTGGCTGGCTGGCTTTGTCCAGGGAGCAGCACACTCCGCTCTGCCCTGGTTGCAAAATGTAGATAAATATATTTATTCAGTGCCGTTTTATTGGTAATCAGCCTTGCATGTATGTGCGTATTGTCATGACTGATGCAAGCAGGGTAACAGAAATACAGAGAGAGGACCCAAAAGCAAACAACTGAGGCAGATCTGGTAAAATTCAGTGATTTCATGTATACTGAGCTATGTAAGCTTAAGGGCTAAGTGAGGCAGGCGAGGGTCAAAATCAGAATGCAGTCCAGTACCAGCAAATAAATTCAATAAGGAGCAGGAAGACAAATTCCACTAACAGACAAAAGGTCAGGTTCTAGATATCTGCTAACAGATAAACAAAATACTAATACAGAAGCTACAGAGCCACAACCTGAAGAACATGGTATGTGACTTCAATCTGGCCAGGAACAAAGGAAGTAGACGAGTACATAAGGTGAGTGGCTGATGATGGGATGAGCTGCAGGTGAGGAGGAGGGCTGAGAAGTGCAGAGCTGCAGAGCAGATGAGGGAAGTGAGAACAGGTGTGTGGTTGGGTGGGGCAGCCAGGTGATGGGGAAAGGAGAGACGGTCCGGGGGCATCTGCTGGATAAGTGATCTTCTTGCATGTTTTTAATGGGGTTTTTATGGAGGATACCCCAGGTGAACACAGGGAGAACATGCAAACTCCACACAGAAAGGCACCTGTCCTCGAGCAGCAGGCACTGACACGCCCCGATGCCCACAGCGCCACAGGCAGGAATTGAACCCGGGACCTTCTAGCTGTGAGGCGACAGTGCAGTGTGTGCCACCTGCCACCTACCAACGTTTCATCACATCCATCTGTGAGGCTCTCAACTAACTCCAATATAACGCCACCTGCAGCGATATTAGACGCTCAGAGGGAGGTGAGTTAGTATAAAGAGCAAAAAAGTCCACTCAGGAAGAGGTCAGTGTGGACGGACTGGTAACACAAAGGACTTTCACACAGGACGGCGAGGTTTGTGTCCCGGTTGACTTCTTTTAACCTCTGTATGTAAATTCACTTACACAATGTGTTTAACATAACTTACATAGAAAAACGTGCTTCATTCAAAACATGATCTCTTGCTGAAGCTAACCAAGTAGTTTTGATGGTTTGAAAGTCTCATCCAGCTGATTTTGTCACGCCCGAAACCTCTAACTTTCTTTGTATCTGAGAGTGATTTTTTAATAAAAAATTAAGCCTTTGGTGTTAATGCATTGAAATGAGGTCTCTTGACTCACAGTTTTACCACTGTTGTACATAAAAATATGGAGTTGATGTAGTTTCAGTCTGTAACCTTTTGCCTTCTGACCTCGTCTTTTTGACCAAAACGTCATGAAGAAGTCATGTCACATATCCACAGTATTTGAGGAAAAGGAAAATAGAAATGAAATACTAGAATACAATATTAATTAACTTGAGATTCAGGCAAATGCTGGAGAGACAGTGATGCTTTTATAGTGGAATATGAATGACCCTGATAATTTAAATTAATTACATATGAAGAAGATTAACCGAATGTCACTGACATTTACCACACATGAATTAATGCTGAAATAACTGGTATCATAATTGACAGTCATCTATTTAAAAATAATTACAGTTCACCTCTAATTGAAAGCATATTTTTCTATATAATTTATTGCAACGCGTAGTTCTACACTTTCAGACTAGAGTGTGTGATGCCAATGAAAATGAATGCTCATATGCACTCAGCATGAGGCGAAGTTAGACGATGAGCAATAGCCTTTCAATGACACTGTATCTAAATTAATCATCTGAATAAGGCACTGATTCATCTGTAAGTCTTTTTCAAGACCATCAGCACCTCCAAAATGCACAAAATGACTCATCAGACAGTACCTGACGATTCGTGAATCAAAATCCATTAAAAAGGTAACTGCAGGCAAAGCATGTTTTTGTTGGAAAGCAGGCTTCTCAAAGAACGAAACTTATTTTTGTACCTAGACGACGGACAGCCTCCCTTTGCGACAGTATGGCAGATTAAAGGATTTCTCATTTCTATTTGCTTGTCTCTTTCACTAGACATTTCCTGCTGTTCAGAGCGGCTGTTGATCTCCATCCAGGAGCTGCCTTTTACTGCTCTTAACACACTTAAAGTATTGCCGATTTGTTTCCAATGGTGTGAGACATAATGATTCCTGGCAAATGCGCCATACGGGCCATTTCTGGTGGTTTGTCTAGCACGTTGCTCTGCAGAGCGAATACAGCAATACTCTGACACTTTCATAGCATAGTTGTGGCATGCATAATCTGGTGCCAGTGGTCTGTTGATGTTTTTCTAGTGCTGGGAAACTGTGTGGACATTCTGCACTTTCACAGCTGTGTTTAGACAAGATCGTCCTCCCAAAAACATCCGTCATTTCAGCAAATAACCGATAAGAACTGATAAGAACCTTACAATCTCTAGTGGCTAGGAATCATGGCTTATGTCCATTGACTCAGGTTACCTTATTTAGGACCACAAAATCATGAAGTGGTTGGAAGGAGTACATGGTCAACGAAACAGGTAGGACACCCACTGATTTGTTTCCTTTAACCAAGACAATTAAGGCTCCTTAAGCTTAAACAAGTATTCATTATTATTCAAACCAAGATCTTCCATTAACATGAACCAAATGGCTTTGTACATTGCTAAATTTTAACTGTTTGTTCGGAGAAAAAAGGTGCGTTTGTAGAGAAATCATTGTTCTGTGGTTTGTCATATTCAGTACAATATAATTCCAGTGAGGAGCCAACCACTGTCGCACCTGCATCAAGGACGGAGGAGGTTAAAGACAGAAGAGAAGTGTGGCGCTGTCGGGATAATAGCTATCATCCCCACCGCGACCTCCAGCAAGGTGGGTCTGAGATGATCGACAGACACACGACCTGCCTGAGAAGGACGCTTTACCTTTCTCATTAGAATGAACGGCGTCATACGCAGGGATGGTCACCTTAAGTGCAAATGTAAAACGGCTGGCAGAGGCTGCAGAGCAGACTGCGCCCCTCACATGCACAACCCCCAACTATCATGTCATCTATAGCACCAGCACCGTCTTTCACACAGGAGGAGGTGAAGGGAAGGCAAACGAGTGAACCATGAAAGGTTGAAGAAGTGACCTATTTTCATGTTCGATCTTTGTATTATATGCTGAGAACGTGACGCTAACCAGAACCGCTTGTGTACGGATAAACGTTGGTTTTGTGAAGTGTATCTGTGCTTTACGTTCGTGTGGAGAACAGCTGCTCTGCCAGCGGGTCCCTCCGTTCCCATGTGCTCAGTGCGTCTCCTCCATCTCTGTTAAATGGCACATGGATCTCTGCTGCTCTTTGTCCCGTGACGTCAGCGTCACATCCATGACCCATAGCAATGCTGTATAGGCCACAGCATGCTGCAGAGAATACACTAAAGCCAGCGCACTGTTCCACCTGACCAAACATCTGGAGTGCAATATCAATGCCCTGTCTTTGACTGGTCCAGCCCCACTAAACACAGTCAGACAAAGGTTCACCACATCGCTCACATATCCCATCAACCTCAATGTAGCTGCCCGAAACAACCAGAAGGACTCACCACCATGACGACCAGGAAGTGATCCCTCATTGGCTTCCCACCACAGACACAGACGGAGGTTCTGCGACTAGAAATTAACCCTGTTGGTTCCATTGTACCCTCACCTGCCTGCAATGACCAATTCAAGAGGAAACAGTCAACAAAATCCTTCAGGACAGAAATATTTAGTTTCAAATGATTAGATTAGATGATAAGGAGTAAATTTAGAGGTTAGCACTAGGCAGGAGAACAAAAACTGTATGATATCACGTGATCGTAGCACTCACATATTGGAATAAGATATGCCTGAAAGTGCTCACCTTCAATCACTGGACTACATTTTTTAACTAGAAAAATCATACTAACTGCACATCAGGCAGCTTTCTAAACAGGGATGTAGGCTTCCTGCATTAACCTCCTCGCTTGATTTAGTAAAGAGTTTAACAATCAGACTGAACTGCTCATTCATTTCACTTCATTCATTTAGCCTGACATTGTTCATTTTTCGCCTCCAGCAGTGAGTGAAGTCGGCGTCCAGCCAACATCGCTTTCAGCTGGCATGGAAGCCGTGGTCGTTAGGAGGAACTAACGTGACATTTTTCACATCAATTGATCAAAAATGTCTAAGTCTAAGAGTTTTCTGTAAGCTGACTTTCAGCATCCTGTGCAGCTGCGTTGATCTCATCCACGCTATTCACAATTTTGTCATTAATGTAATCCCATTGAAATTATATCCCGTTTCATAATCCCATCAATTGAGATCTTGATTGGTCGGTCAGGCCCGTCCGAAGCGTTAAACTTTATAAAGCTCTGCTCTGTGTCCTCTCCCACAGCTGTAAATTGTTTCTGATGAAGGTTTCTGTCAAATCGGAGGTTCGACCTGCCCACTGCTCTGACCTGTAGTAGTCAAAAGCAGTGGAGAGAGAACTCACACAGGGCTTTCAACTCACTGCAGCTCAGCGGGGAAGAGAGAGCGAGCCACAGGCAGATGTAGTTGACCCACCTCAGCCTGAGATGGGGTCATGACTGGAGGAGCAGTCGTCTAAATGCTGCATTGCTGTTTTGGACGCTGAATAAAAGTGGATGCCAAGTGTCAGGGTGCCCCTTATGTATGGTCATAATCTGTGGGGAAAAGCTTAGCTTGTTATGACTGGCCAAGCAAATCAATGCAAATTTTGAGAGTGGTGCTGCACATAGGAGAGCGGTCAATCATGGAGAGGCTGTTTAAATGGTGTCGCCTGCGTGAAATTGGACTAAAACCTGAGATCGAGACAGGGGAATCTGTCTTCTGTGTCTGAAGTGCTTATGAATTTTAGGTGGCAGTTTCCATTTGTTTGATATGTAAAAAAAACCACATAAACAATTCAAGAGGTTTTGACCATGTAAGACATAAAAAGGCATTAAGACAAGATATAGAAGAATATAAATGCATTAACACATTTGGATGCCTCTCCTTTTCCCAGTTGGGAGTGCAGTGTCGCATCGTGTCATCCCACTTGATGCCTGTGTCACCTTGCATCCACCACACCGAGCAAATGCTGAGTTAGGTGTTTGTCTCCCACTGGGACAGACACAGCATGCACACAGGGATGCACATGGCGCTTGGGGCAAAAACATACACTCAGTACATGTGTTACACAGAAAAGCAGATCTTTAGTTTCATCGCATGCCCTTCAAGTTACCCACTGACAGGTACATTGTGTTTCCACCTAGGGAACGGGCTTAAGTGGACGTCAGCGATCGGTGCTAAAGATTTGTACCAGCAGTATGTACGCCGGTCCTTAGCGGCCTACATTAGTGAGTGAGCAGAGGAATAAAGATGAGTGGATTTGGGGTTCTCTTTGGGATCAGATTAGGAGCTAAAGCCCAGTGTGACTGACAGTATAATAAGCCCCAAAGATTTGGAATATTGTAATCACTTTTCATTTGCCATTAGCGCAAACGCATTTTCTGCTGGTTGGTTCTCTGTCTTTGTGTACTGTATGTATAATTCAGTTTCTACTTATATTTACAGATTTCTATTTTCCTTTGCTCCCGATACATTCCACCACCTCCTGAGCTTCCCATTTCCGCTCCATCTTTTTTTTTCTGTGTCAGTCTTATCACTGTGCCCTTGGCTTTCATTTCTCTGAGGCTTTGATGGGCGCTGTGATGGCAAGATGATTGACAGGCTGAGCTGATTTCCACACACTAATCATGACATCACCACTCAGTCGATTTCATTTCACATCACATCGCATCACATCAAAGCGGGCTGATTGGAAGGTGAAAAAGACCAAAAGACATTTTCCTCCATATCTTATTGAGAATATAATGCACATTGTCAGTATGATTTACAGCAGAAATGATCCGCTTGCACATCTTTGTGTTGCGGTTATTTGAACAAAGAAAGACAGAAATCTTGACCAACCTCCCATGCACTTCAAATTAGCCGCCTTGTCTTTAACATGTTATATAAGTTAAATGGAGCTGGAATACATTTTTAGATTTCCTTTTTTTTTTTTTACCATAATGGCAGTTTCCATTCATATTACCGACTGCATAAACAGACATAAAACATGCTCAAGATAACTAATCCATCAAATGTACACCTTATATTTTGTTGCTTTATTGTTTACAGTGTTTATAATGGTTTACCAATATTGACTGCTTAGAAAAGGGCATAAAAAGATGCTCCTGTCAGCTACAAGACAGAACAAAAAAACAAAAAAAAGGGGAAAATACAAGTAAGAGCATCTGAATTCACAGAATTGTATTTCCACATATGGTTTTGTGCTCCATGCTTTTTGTTACCCGTCTCTCAAATCTTTGATGTTATTGTGAACTTGAAATCAAGGATGGAGTTCAAAATGGGCCTTGCTCACTACTTCATTTGCATGTAACCTTAATGGAAGTTTGACAAGAAAATTAAGGCTATGAAATGTTTACTGAGATGGATTGCCTATGTCAGGAAGTTTGAAGCCTCTGCAACTTGATTTGCACAATGCAGTGGCTGCCTTGAAGGTAGAATCGCTTACTTTAGGCATGTTTTGGAAGATGGCCAGCAATAATTTGAGGTGCTGCTAACTTGCAAGTAACAGGAATCAATGCAAATAAACCCAGTATTACATGATCCCTTTAAATGTAGAAAGTCTAACGGCAATAAACTGATACGAAAATATAAGATTTCATTGTTTGACCATTATCCTATTATCTACAGGCCCAAATCTCCATGTGTTGGATCAGAATTCAGAAGACAGAAGAAGCAAAACACAGCTCTCATACTGAACAAACAGGTACATCTGATCCCAGGATTTTAATGATGGCAGTCCAACATCACTAAATTACTCTTTAAGAAAGGTAGCTCTTAACATCCCCATGGAGTTGTCGCAGTTGAACTGCAATGTCACAGCCATAATTGTGTTTTGGATTACATTCTACCCACTATTGCCCCTGTGGTCCTCACTGGGACACCAAAAATCCTCAAAAGCATTAGAAGCCAATGATCAGATGGAAAGCCCAACTCCAGATGTGGAGTGTTAATTGTGAGGGTTGAGAGAAACCTCCATGGGCCAGTAAAATTTCGGGATGATTACTGAGGGCGAACTAACAATATTCTGCTTTGCTGGAGCCTGAGCTCTCCACATGCAACACACAACACGGCTGGTTACGCTCTGCAGTGTTCTTCACATTGAACTAAAGATGGAGATCAAGTAAAATGGAACAAAGAAGGCGGTGCCAAGAAGATATGATCAGGATGCAGCCAAGGCCTCCAGAGCTTAAAATGATAGATACATTTTATTCAGCCTGGCAGCACAGATGCAAGATTTTTGGTGATTAAAGACTCCGAGTTGCCAAAGAGTCAGTTGACCTAAATCTCAGAAAACCCCCCCAAAATGTGTTTGTTGTCTTTTATTTATGGTATTAAGCTCAAAATATACAATAACGTTACATTTTAGAAGCGAGCTCCCCCAGTAACACAGCTGACCTGTGTTTTGCAGTGTATTCAAAGTGACATGAACTCTGTGTTGGCAGAAATAGGCATGGCCCATATAAACAGATCGCACTGGATCAAGAAATTCACAAAAAGTGTTCAGTGGTTTATGAATTATCTCTTCACACCAACAGTTCTTTTCTTGGCCCTTGGCTTTTCCAAGTAATTTCATTTAATCTGTCAAAGCAGCTTTAATATATTTATTTGGCCACTTGGGGGCAGCAGAACGAGCTGTAAACACAACAATGTGATGTTGAAATACTTGCAACGGCTAAACTCTCCATTGTGTTCACCAACTAGTTACTAACTGCCATTTGGTGCTGGGCAGTAGGTTTATCAGAGCCTGCTTGCTAAGAAACAGCTGCATGCTGCCAAGCTGGATAGCTGGAGTACAAGCAGTAAAACCAAAACAATGAGCTGAAAGACGCTGTGGAGAGCTGAGAGGAACTGAGTCAGGTGATAATTCCCTGGGAGTTCGTCACTATGAGCAACTATTTCCAAGTTACACAAACTTGTGTCATATAAAAATATTGATCAGTGCAGCTTTAAGAAGATTAGAGGTGCCAAGTAAGGGACAAAAAAAAAAATGGACCACATTAGCGAATGTAATGATCTCATTTCATTTGCACACTCCCTTTATATATCTTGGGAAAACATAATAAACTTTTAAGACTTAGGATGGATTTTTTTTAATTGTAAGAGAGCAGCATTTCATTCTTTGGCTGAAAGTGAGTCTGACTCCTCCGCTATAAAAAGGGAGACATATGAAGTCTGGTATTTGACCTCCATATACCTACCAAAGTTTTACATCTGGCTAATGCACTCACTGTCATTAGTCAGATATCCCCCATGCCTAACTCTCTCTTTTTATCTCTCTCTCTCTCTACACATGACTACACTACGCTATAAATAGTTGCAGCATTCCCCCAAATCATCTTCTCACTGGGGGGAAAAGGAGTGTTAAACCTAAATAATCATGCCTTTGCCTGACAGGCAAAAGGCCAGTGTTTCACCTCTAAGCCTAACGCTCATCATGGTGACAATAAAAAAAAATACACAAAGATACTCACAGCAGCTCTGTCATCTCTGACATTTCCCATTTTCCATCTTGTTATCTGCAGCCTTCTGTTGACATTCCCAAAGCCTCACGTGCAGAGCCAGAAACAGTCGAAGGAGGCTCTAAAAATAGCAGCAGCACACAGCTCAGTGTGCCCAATATGAGTGAGCACGTTTTTAATATCTCCTCATTAAATATGCATGAGATTAAGTACTCTAGACTCCACTGTTTATTGAGTGACGAGCATTGTTTTTCAATTCATCAACTCGCTGCGCCCAGCCCCCCCAAATCTGTTGTTTTCCCAGCTCAATACGAATGAATGATGCTCGGCCGATTGACACGTGAATGGTACCAAAATAGATGGACAGAAAGCACATTGCACACAGTATAATAATTATTACTACACAGAGAAATATTCAGCATCCACACTCTACATTTCCTCTCTCTTTCATAAAAACAAGCACGTGCTTTCTAATTTCTGTCTGTTTTTTTTATGCTTTCTTGGAAATACCAATTAGTACAACTCTGGTTTGTGCAATAACACATTCAGATGATTTAATTGATAGCACAGATACATCAATAGATCTCTGAAATGGCGGAAAAGATGTGCATCTTCTGTCTCTAGGGATGTCAGACTTGCATGTTTATAAATTCTTTAATCATGGCTTGAGTGATTGAGCGTCAAAGGTTACCTACAGGGCTTATACATGCACATTTTCTCTGTGCAGATCTATATGTCACAGTGCTCTCTGAAGGGTGTCGGGGAGGAAAATGTTGCTCTGCTGCTTTTTCTCATTAAACTGTGCCCATATACCTGTCATGATGCATGCAGGTTCCACTAATTCAAATGCGGGTCATCACTCGTGCCCCCACGGACCGGGCAGCATATGCCACAGTAGATGCCAACAGCCGAACTTCATGCATGTTTTTCACAAAGACCGAGCAGACCTCATCAATTTCCCTGTCCTGATTTACCAAGAAGATGCCATATCTGTGGTAAAGTCGGCACAAAATGTTACCAGGCAGCTACAATCCCTTTGCTGAATTGGCTCCAGTGACAGCCTCTATAATCCGAAGGGACAGGTGTTGCCATGACAACAGCTTGCCCTGAGCTGAGCTGGCAAAGCTTGCAAACAAATGATTACATGAGTGAAAAGAAAAAAACCCTATGTCTGCACCAAATATGTGCGTAAAAAGCACACAAGGCATTCGGAGTCCTCAGCTGCTCCAAGTCTTCGCCCGGCGCATCAAACAGGAGCTGCAGACACAAGGTGGACACCGCACAGTGGGCATGAAGTGACCTTGGATATATCAGGACACAACTTAGTACAGGAGCTGTGGACCGAATGCTCCTGGTGGTCTCATCGCTCTGTTGGCTACAAAAAAAACCCAAAAAACTAATAATAGAGCTACTGTATCTTACAGGAGAGTGCAGCAGCACCACCAAACACAAAGGCCTGACAGAGTGCTTCAAGCAAAGTGAATCCACGAGGAAGTAACTGTGCTGCTGACCAGCAGTTCCCGTCGTTTCTGACCTCTTCAAATTCCCATCGTGTATTAGCAAGAGCCTGGATTGTGAGCGGTTGACTGGACAGTCGCGGTATTTGAAACATGGGTCAAGCTGTGCGTTAAGGTCGCAGACTTTTATCCACATCAGTTCGAGCGTATGCGCTGCTTTTACAGATACGGCTTAATTGGAAGTCTTGTCTCATTTTTTCAAATCCCCACTCATTTGGCTGTTATCAACTACTACTCTGGGTGCTAATCTTCAAAGACGATAAGAACAAATGCTGGGCTTGCAGTGTTTCCGAGTCAGTTTATCTCCGTTTAATAGTTTGACAATTTGGGAAATACTCATTTTCTTGCAGAGGACTAGATAAGAAGACTGATGCCACTCTCATGTCTGACTGCTGAAAATGTGGAGCTACATTCAGCAGTTGGTTGGCTTAGCATGAAGACTAAAGCAGGGGAAACAGCAAGCCTGGTGCTGCAAACTTGCAAAGCAAACAGCGAAGAAAAAGAAGAGCTAAGCTAACTCGCTAGTAAAGTCCATATTTACTGCACAGATACTTTGCAATATTCTTTTCTTATATTGTTGAAAAAGAGCAATAGATGACTAGAGCAGTACTCCTACTAGAACGTACTGTCACATTTGGTTTCACTGCATTCTTGGTTAGTTCAGAGAACATATTACACATTTCAGCAAAATAAGGAAATGCCTGTTAACAACAACAATGGTGCGTTCAGATCACAGTATGGTGTCTCTCTGAGGAGAAGAAGCAGCTCTATTGAAAAAGGCAGTGCAATAATCCTGTTCATCACCACCAAGTAAAGACTGATTTTGCTTTTTACCCAACATATCCACGTACCTAAATGAGTGAATAGGTTGACTGACTCCCAAACCAACATACATCGCCGGTGGAGAGTACCAGCAGCATGCTGCCACAATGACAGGGGACCTTCATCATACTGGACCTGCATCCTCACACCATTAATGGAAATGCTGGCAGGTGTGGGCAACAAAGGCGCTGGGTTAGGTTTAGGAAAAGATAATGGTTTGGGTTAAAATAGATATCTCACTGTTATGTACATGGCATAACTTGAGCTTGCTGTGTAACTTAGAACGGATCAGTGATGACTGTCTCCTGGGTGAAAGTCCTGTGTTTGTCTGACCCGTCCGTCCACACCACCTTCATCCAAATGCTAACTTTCTTGCTCTTTTAATACTGCAGCACATGACTTCCTCCTTTGCTCCCGGCTTAATTATGAGGTCGACACCTAACAGTAAACCTAAATACGGGTCGTGATAACCAGCTTGCACAGTGGATCCTTTGTTGCATGCATTACCTCTCTGTCTTATGTTTCCTGTGTGTATTTGTACCATCAAAGACAGAAGGCGAAACAAGCATTCGATAAGTTAAACATAAATTATATGCAATAAAGTGGAATGGCACAGGAAAAAAGTGCTGAACGCTGGAAGAAAAAGCACTAAACCAGCTAATTTCACTAATTAGTCCTCCTACCTGTGCTAATTAGAATCAACTGGGTGAGTGCATGGTGGGAGCTTAGTTGAATACTTATTCCCCCCCACTGTACAGAAGAAATGGGGCTCATCAGTAACCAACTGTTCTTAAACTTCACAATTATAACAACTGCATTAAAGATCATTGTATTCATCTAAATTATGTCCTTATTGGGTTTCAAATGTTCAAAGACTGTGCAAGAGAGATTTAATGACTGCAATTATTCCTTAAAAGATCGTGTTGGAAAGGACATTTCTGCAACTACAGGGTTATTATCAGTTCGAGGTAACTGCTAAACTATTACCCAGAGTTGATCAACAGGCTAGAAAACAGTTATTTTCAGCTCATCAGCTCTTTGAGTCCCTCAGGTAACACAGTTTGTCTCACTTTGGCTTGTAAAAATCTGCTTCGTTTAGATTGTGGATCTTGTTTATTTGGCTTCCCATTACAGACTGCACAGGCATTAAAAATTTAGGGAGTCAATGCCTTGTGAAACTATTTTTGGGAGCCACAACCCACAAAAGCTACCTTTCCCTGGGTAGCACAGGCTGCCAGGGTAATTTAGGTTTCTAAAACCAGCTCTCACGTTTGCACTTCTGATAGAAGAGCATTAAAGCATGGAGGCATTATAAGTCCTTCTCTGTGGACTCTGGCTTATATTCTCACAGAGCTGTCTCATCCAGGAACACTTCAAATTAGCATCTCTGCCCACAAGGCAGTACTAGGAAAACACTGGACTGTCTGTAACGTGGGAGCCAGGAGCTGGCTGACAAAGCCCAGAGGGCCAGAGCAGCCCTCACTGCCTTTGGTTGGAGGTTTTAGAGAGCGAGTGGGAGAGATAGAAAGAGTAGGTGGACAGTTTCATCGCTGTGAAGAAAGGGAGAAAGCAAGGTGCTCTCCCAAATAGTTGTGGAGGGTGGCGGTAACAATTAAAGAACAGCGGAGTTGAGTTGATTACTTAATGTGAGAAAAAGCACACCTAAGTACCCGAACAGCCATTCAAACCCACACACTTGCTCCCAGGCATGTCTGTGTGCTGAAAATGGGTTTGAGCCTGCATGAGAAACAGTCAAATTAGTGCAAACGCTAATCACATTCATTGAGCATGCAAGAGGTCCTTTCAACTATTAAGCAACCATAGCTTTCTAATTATGCATATGCACATAAACATCATCAATTATGCACATGAATTATTCACATTATTAGAGTGTCAGAGCAAAAAAATGAAGAATTGGGCTTTGAATATAATATTACAGGAAGGGACTTCCAGTGTTTCTTTTCAGGCAATTCCAAGTTGATACTATTAAACAGCAAAGCGATCGACAGTCAACACATTCATTGATGGTTTGGGCCAATTAGTGAGGAGGTGTTTATTAACAGCCAGTGAAAGATATGAAACCAATGTCCACCCTGTGGTTAAATACTCTATAGCCTCAAGGTTCACCTGCTAGCCTTTTATAGAGCTTTCAACTGCGTCTCACTGCTTTCCTCAGCAAACGGAGCTTGCTGGATGGAGATGGTCCCTGAACCCATCCTGAGCCTGAGCCCATCTCATAGGGCTGTGGGGGTATGATGGACAAACAAGAACTGAAAAACAGTCCTATAGGTCACACGTTGAAGAACAGCATGAGACAAAAAATCTGCAAATTGTTTTTAGAATATTCCATCACAGATATGTGATCCCAAGCTGAAGAATGACGCTCCATGCTCAAATTTCCATTGTGAAGTGTCCCCATTAACATAGAGAAACGGGAAGCTTTGTGTCGCCCTAACATGCAGTTGGATTTAATTAGGCTTTGCGTATGCAAGCAGGGGAAACCTCTTGTTATTAAAACTGTATGGTGCACTTCATTGACATTAGCATGCTAAGTTTGTTGCTACACATGGTGGAACAGTTGTGTCCTCAGGGGACATTATGAGAAGGCCACACATTCAGATCCCCATAATTGGCATCTTAGACCAATTAACTAATTGTCAATTAACAGGGCGTTTGGTCCACAGTGTATCACTTTCTCAGCTTGTCTTATATACAGTATATAATAATCAGAGCGTAAGCTAATCAGTGCACGTCATGGTGCAGCATTGCTAAGATGCAATGATTGGTGCAGATTTGCCCCTACAAGGTGCTACAGTACCAGTACCATCCCTGTCTCAGCCCTGCTATATATGCATCTGGACATGCACAGTGATGTATGGACAGTATGGTCTGCCAGTATTTTTGGTTGTAATTTTGGACTTTTTAAACAAACTTTAAATATGATCTTGTCACGAGCCACATATTTTACTGACAAGCCTTTAAAGATACGCTGGTTGGGAATGCCATTATGTTCTTTGCATAAAACCCAGGATTGGTCAAAAGAGGCTATTTAATCAATTGATATTGCACAAAAATAGCTTCGTAAGTTGACCATCCACTTAATTCTGAATTCTAAAAGTAATCCGCCATTTGTCAGGAATCTTAGAAAGCCCATGTTTTCTCTTGAACCAAGAAGCCTTCTACTTTCATCTTCCCATTTCTATTTTTGGACTTGTTCTGTGTTGTCCAGCATAGCCTTTCCTTCCAGAGGCTTGTTACTTCGAGCTGGTGGGATCTGGGCACATGTGTCCCTATTTGTTTCCGATGTATTTTCAGAGAGGTTAATGCGTGCTGACATCACATAAATGTCCTCTCATCCAACTGAGAATATGCCAACCATGCAGCAAGCAAGCCAACTGCACACGAGCACTCACACTCTGTCACTCTTTCCTTACCTCCCATCTGAGTTGATGTTCTTTCTTTCAATACACTGTAATCCCATCTCTCTCTGTGGCTCCATCTGTAAATAATAGATATTGATAACGATCACGTGACGAAACGCACAGTATTGGTATGTCTGCTTGCAGTGCACACAGAGTTTTCAAGGTCTGCAATTGAGGAGTGAAACAAGTTTAGCTTCGCAATTAAGTACAAGAGCTTTAAAGTCAATCATTTTTAAAAGGAGAGGTAACTTTTTAAAGGGGAGGCGCGCTGCTTTAACTTGTCTTTTGGGGAGCACAACTGCATCTGTGAAGAAAGTTGTTTAAGCCTTTTTTTTTTTTTGCTCCACAGGGAGCCGTGCAAAGTCTTGTAATGTCGGTTTGGGTTGAAGATGACATGTTTTAAATTTGAAAAACCAGGTGATGTGACCTTCATTTAACTGTTATCCATCAGTCTGACAAAGTTAAAGAAGTGCAATGATAAACCAGCCGAGTTCTTCTGTAAGGCTGTACATTGCACCCGAGTGAAGTTCTTGAAATTTTTTACATTAAACGAGTGAGAAAGTGCTGCTGCTAGTCTGACATCACAATGAAGGGCACTAATGTGAAGGCACTTTTGCACCTCCATCAACCCACTGCATTTATTGTTAAACTAATAAAGAGATGCATTAGCACACGAGCAGATAAAGAGATGACATAACTTTGCCTTAAATGAAACTTTATTGTATTAGATTTACTTGAGGTGCTTTAAATGCTGTAATTAAACTCACTGGTGTACGAGATGAGATGAGATAAAGCCGTCAGATGATCGTACCCACGGAAAAACAATCAGTTACAGCGACAATTAAAAGTGATTTTCAACAAAGTGAAATGTAAATTATCTTGACAAATCAAAGGTACTCACTCATGTTTGATTATTTTTCACCTTTTATTGAGAACCTTTGTTCAAATTTTCAATTAAGCATGCAACAAAATATAAATATTAATGCCTAAATGATTAAAGGGTAAAAGAAAACAATTTTCAACTCCAGTGTGTGACTCGGGGCTTTGTTTCGAGCAATCTGCAGCATCATTTTCAAAGTGTGGTTTCCTGGTCCTCGTCAGACTTTTCTTACCCAAACCACGTCCCTGCGGCAGACGCAGCCCCTCTCTCAGGTACATTTTGTCCTCCTGTTCTGAATTAGCTCATTCTGTGTCACATTCACTCTTGTTTATTTCCTGCTTGCATTTGTGTCTTGCAGAAGAAAACAAAGCATCGTCCAAATAATGAAGCATTTCCCATCATGCATTTCTGGTGATGGACCGAGTAGTTTGTTAAGTTTGTATTTCACAGCCATGTTTCAGAGTTGTTCTCCTCTGTATTTAGTTTTAATAATTTTCATTATAACAGACTGTGTTTTGCCTGTTGTCAAGATGAAAGTGATGGATCCATTGTAACCATTCATCCATTGTGTTATAATGTTACTTTGAGCAGTAATAAGTTTTATGTTACATGTTAGTCCTAAGACTGATTATAAAGTAAAAAATAGAAATAAAAATACTTGCTCCATGATGGAAGCTGTTGGTCATGATGTGGGAAGAGTACAAAGAGGGGCATGTTTGATCATTTCCTCCATCACAAAAACAAGTTTAACATGCTAAATATCACATTCAGAATGAATCAAAGCACCTATTATTAATTGGTTTTGATTGAGTGGCACCAAAATATAACTATTTTGAGATGCAGGCATTTCTGTTTCATACTATATTTAGTTGTTAGTCGCATGGGGTTAGTCATTTTACTATTTTTCACACTACAGCAGAGGTCCCTATGATCCCTTGTGACTAACGACTGAAAAATGTATGTTAAGGAAAACTTGCACTGTAGCCTCATATATACATTTTTGCTTAGCTCAGCTAGTGCTTTAAGAGCTGTAAAGAAAGTTAGAGAATTTCAGTGTGGACATCAATGAGTTAAAAAGTTTCACAAAAGCATGTCCTGAATAAGCTCAATATCTGAGGAACGAACTCCACTTTCAGCTCAAGGTATTCAGAAGTGATTAAAGCCATGAAAAATGTTCAAAAGAAGAAGAAGAAAAGGTGAACGTTATTGCTGCAGAGGAGCGGTATTCAGCCGAGATCAGCGTTTGGATGCTTATATGAAAGAAGTCGGTATTTCTATAGGAAGGAAAATAAACTTTTCTTTGAATTTTCCACATAGAAATCTGTACAAACAAGCAAATACAAACAGAGTGCTTTGTGTTCAAGATGATTCTCAATCTCTGCATTTCTTTTTCTGCCAATTATGTTATGAGCGGCATCCAGACGGGACTGTTTGTCTGAACCGGATGGAGCGCTGAGGCAAGGCTGCACAGAGACAGAGGAGACTGAGCCTCAGACCTCTCTGCAGCAAACATATCGGGGTGTCGTGTTCTTTCCATCTCTGCAGCATACAGGGAATGTAGGAAAAATTTGCGTGCATAGTTAGCATCCTCCTATTGCACATTTTTCCTGTTCTCATGATCATACAAGCTATTTTTTGCCCCACCGCACCATTACAGTGGAATCTCAGACACAAACATTAATTAGCTCACCCTGTGGCTAAATGATGAGCTATAATATCAAGCTTGCTCGCTCGATGTCACACACCATCACTCTCAAATACTTGTACAAACCACTGGGCCTCTTTGCATAAAAGACTACTTAAATCTTCTGACTAGCACTTATGGCTGAAAGTGTACTTGCTCCCCTGACAGCAGTGGTAATCTGCGACCATTAAATATGGAAGGAGCCATGACCATTTCCATCACAACAGACTGGCCCAAATTATTACATTGAAATAGTGCTGCTTCTATATATTATGGCTGGAGAAGTGGGCTCTGTCAGACCAGTTTTAAACATTATACCTTTTCGTCACTGTCCTCAACTATGACCTTCTCCAAACTATTTGACACAGTGGAGTCACTGAAATCACTGCACAAAACTTACAGTATATTACTGTGTTTCTCCTGTTTGACGACAAGATTCAAGCTAAATGGCACAAGATAGGCTCTTTGTCTCAAAGTGACACCAAAGGCCAAAAAGCAATACTAATAATCTATCAGCACATTCACGGGCATAGACACATACAGGAACATGGACACACAAGAGCGTGCAGTGACCTTTGGAGTGACGCTGTTCACAGTGGGGTATTGTAGTCCGGACATAGCCACCTGGAAAAAGGAGGAGCTGTTTTCCACCAAGCAAGAGAAGACATATGTCCTGTACCGCACAGTTCATTAACCCCATATGTTACCCTCAGCGCAACACACCACATACCAGCAATGGACAGTACAGCCGAAGAGTAAAGCCATGTGGGTGCCAAATAAACAAGCTGGTTCAATGTGACTCACTCTTGTCTGTTTCATGTGTGGATACGAAGGTATTTTAGCCGCAGATACACGTGAAGTAAAAACAAGTGTGTCGGTGAAGAGAAGGAATTGCTCGTTATCAACTGGTAAAGCTCGGGTTCAATCATCAAGACCACCTTTACGTTGTTTTTTGGATATTTTACATTTTTTTCTGCTGAACAGCTAGTTCCTGTTCAGTACTGATTTATATCTGGATGAGTGTTTATGACAACGTATTATTTTTGAAAATGAACACAGTAACAGAAAAGAGTCTAATCAGTACATGCTTATATGAAACTCATTGTAACTTCATAAAATGGGGTTTATTCTCATCATTTTATTGATATTCTTCCATATTACGTGGTAATAATATTTCTAGAACGGCTCCTTTTAAAGGAAATCTGTCACCCACATCTGTTTTGGCATGTGGTTTTACTGGTTTGAGGCACTGGGGCATTGTTTCCCGATGTGCACGTGATGCTCCACCTGCTGAGCACATCACTCCACTCTGGTTTGGAGAAGAAGGTCTAAATGTCTGATTAAGACACTAATTTAGCATTTCAAAGTTTACAGATCCACTTTATACACATGCACTTCTTCTAAATGTATGTGACCACGCAGTTAAAACAACTGACACCAAGGAGCCTTAAAGAAGGTGTTTTTGTTTCAGTATACGGTCGTCTTCAAATACACGGCGTGTTTGGCTAACAGCGCAAACAACCGAAGAGCTAATAGAGCTAACAGCTAACGAAGCTAAACACGCAGCTGGACTGACAATTTCAGTACAGTCCAACAATATCAATACTCTGATACTGTATAATGTAAAATCTCTTTTTTACCCTCAAAGATAATTTCACACTGGAGACTAATAATTTTCTGTAAATTCACACACGTAATTAAATAAAAACTGTCTCCATATGCAAAAATGCAAAGATGCATTTAATGTACTATGTCATGTTCTTTATTTGAATAATAATTTGGGCAGCAAATTTGGTACAATAACAACCCAAGTCAAAGCTTAATATTGGTAGGCGTGCTCACGGCTAAGCTGACAAGAATCTAAGCCCCTGTTATATCCAGGGATTCTGTCGCTGACACTTTATTCTAATCAGATTTGACGCATTAACATTCACAAGATTGAGAAGACAAATTAATTAATATTCTGAAAACTGAAGTTAGGTCAAAGCCATCATGATTTGCAAATGTTGCACATCATCTCTGAAAAGAAATTCAAACGTAACGTGCACCACTCGGTCAGCTTTGGCACCATCTGATACACTTATTAATGAGCTCTTTAAGTCTTATCATTTCCAGTAAGGTCTGTTTCAAGTAACAAAATGACCATGAGAGAGAGCGGATATGAGCTCAACAGAGAGAAAGAAGATGGCAAAGAATAATTCTCTCCTTGAGTATGACCGATAATTGGGCAGCACCAACATGGTATTGAAGTTATTTGAAGAAGTCTTGTCACAAAACAGTGTAACACATCAGATCCAGCCAAGTTGAGACAAGGTGACTTTGGATTTGGCAGCCCCATCCGGTTCTCTGCCCCTGTGAGAGATGTTCTTGTACATGAGTGTGTGCAGTACGCGAGCGCGGCAGGGGTGCGATGCTTCGATTTGTTTCTTGACTCCTTTTGGAGCAGATGTGCGGCCATTTGTCTTTGCCCACCTTGGCTGTGTGTGTTTACTTAATTGTCCTGTAATTGACTGCAGAAGATGTTCACATGTGGTCCCGAGGGTGACTGCCTGGAGGTGACACAACACTCGGAGTGGAAATCACTTTCAGCTGGTAGAGCTTCAACACTGGTGTCTTTGAAGTTTAGTCTGTGCCCTGTTTGATGTGAAATAAAACACTTTCATTGACAGTAAATAAAAATAGAGACTGGGAATGAACCATCTTAAGTTGAAATGGAACTTGAATTCTCCTCATTTACTGTGCAAGGGCATTTAAAGATAATGACACTGCAGCTATTGTGCACATGTTTTCCAGTGGAAACTCCTCTGGTTGATGTTTCCCTTGGCAGCAGCTGACTGACATCTGAGTGTCAGCGACATGCTGTCAGCTCCCAAATGGAGCACATCACAATCCTGTGTAGCCTATTAATGTTGCTACAAGACGTTCAGCCCCCGTTTCAACAAGCCCGAATACCAGAAGGATTTCAGACATCAGACTCTTTACAACAGTGAGTGTGCAAAGTGGAACCACAGGCTAGGCTAACTAGCTTCCACTCTGACGTAGCATAACTTGCTAACATTAACAGTTCTCAGCACACCTGTCAACAATGGGATTTGAAAATAAGATTTTCAGAGAGGCTGCTGTTGACAAGTATGATCCTCACTACATATTACTCATCATTTTTGTATTTTCCACACCTGCCGGGTCATTAGCAGCTCTCAAACACTCAGTGCTCTGCTCATACTACATTATACAAAGCAGTCTTCGCTGTCTCGCTGTTATGGGTCCAGTCGTGGCAGCAAAATAATAACCTGACAGCCAAAAGCGATGATTAGTCTTGTTTATACCATTTAAATCTGAATTCCTCATATGAAAACGACTTTAAAGTTTAGCTTTCTACTTTTTATAGACAATCGTTACGGATAATATTTCATTCTAAATCTCATTTACACTTAGTGCCTCAAACTCTTAAATTAATAGTAACATTACAGCCGAGGACAACATAATGACTGACACTGAAGACGTAATGACTTTAAGCATCTTACTTAATTATACTCAGCGGCTGTATTTAACAGATTGCGATTCTGCATCCGTCCACCAGCTTCTGTTCATTGATCATTTCCCAGGACAGTTCTTGACATTGTTAAGACAAGGTGGAGAAACGACTGCACATCTGTTTGTCATCACTTCACGTCTGATTCTGAGGTACGTACAGTCTGAAATTTAAAGTGAGTGTGCAAGACTTCCACAAAAGGGAGAAACATGCTATGTCATGGAGGATGTATTCTCCTCCAGCTAGCCCAGTTAACACTATTAATGGCTTCCCAGCGTGTCCAAAAGCTGTCTTGCTCCCTCATTAGGAGAAAGTGTCAGTGCCTGGACCTTTGCTAAAAGGGACCCCTGCTGTGAACTGAAACAGAGAGCAAACCACTATCTACTGGGGCCGCCCTTGAGCGTCTCTCTCTCTCTCTCTCTCTCTCTTGGCTCCCTTTCTTTCTTTGTCTCTAAACCCATCCATCATTCCTTTTCCTGTTTTATCCAGGACCCGAGGAGGACTTCTTAATTAGTGCAGTCATTAAAAGTAAAAAATCTTACAAAGACGCTGCGGAGGCATGCGCTAATTCCACATTCAGATGCCATCATCCCTCCATCGAAGGGATAGATTGGATGGTCTGAATATGCCACTTTATAATGAAAAGAGCTAAAAATAACTATCCACTCATTCTTAATACAGTGATTTATCCGTTTGAATAGCCATCAAGACTTCCTTAATTCTCTTTGGGATGTCAATGCACTCGTACAGCATATACAGAGGTCTGCAGACGTGTGGAAAGCAGGGTGGTAACATGGTGTTATCGATGCAACTTTCTTGGTAGGTATACGGTTATTTTAAATAAATATATTTTCAGTTTGAGTTCAGTGCTGTGGAAGATGACTATGCACCCCCAGAGACCAGAGCCGAGTGTTGCCGACTCAACCACCGGACAGAGCTGTCATGGCCAGAGCCCTCCAAAGCCAACTCTCCATTAGAGCAGCCTCTCAGAGAGTCACACGATGGAGCACCCCCTCACCCCCCCACCCCCCAAACACCCCAGCCAGTGCCCTCCAACACTAACTCTGTCCATTTTGAGTGGCCACAGCCAGCCTCAGGATGGAGCACAGCTCTGCAATAACAACTCTGTCAACAAGGCCAGTATGGAAATCTGAGAAGGTTCTGACACTTTGCTCGACCCCTCCTCAGGATTCATACCAGAAGAGTCCTGCTGCACAAAACCATGTGTTTTCCTCTCCCCACACATTAACTGGTGTTTGTAAAGTAAGAATGTGCATTGAGAGTTTGTGCCTGCTTACCACGAGGCATGCACATGGTTCTCAAGAGATATCTGCAGGTGAACTAATGCGGTGGGCGTGACAAATAAGGCAAATAAGGTAAAATGTCACTCAGAGGCACATTTATAAACATACTTTTAAATGTATTTTTACTGTTCTTTTTATTTGCAGTGGAGACTTTACTTACTTGTTATGTTTTTATTTGATTCTGAATTGCGAAGCACTTCATAAAACCCGTTTCAATCTAAGCTTTATAGATTCACCCCTGATCATCCATCTGCTGTTCAAAAATGATAACTGAGATATGATTGCAACGGTGTTTTTCTATAAATAGATTGTGTGTATTGACAGCTGTGCTGTTGGACATCCATGAAGCGCATCAGTCAAGCTTCAGCTTTTTCTTCTTTGCCATTCTTCCTATTGACAGGTCTAATTAGTGGTGGAGCAGGCACAAATATTGATATGCAAACGGTAGTTTAAGGGGGTTTCAACATCCATTTATGGATAACTGTGGGAGTGGAAATGAAGTTTGTGCTCGTGCACCCATTTTCGCAATGATCAAGATTTAGAAGACAAAGTCAGGCGTATGCACAGCTTTATGGAGATGAAAAGAACATATATCCACATTTCTGTCTTTGTGAGTTTACAGTTTTTATGAAACTGGTAGCCCCCTGCAACCAAGAACATTACAACTGGAAAACAATTCCACTGTACTGACCAGCAGTGTTTTTCAAGTTCCTGGGTCTTGTCTTTTACATGAGCATAAACTTGCCAAAACTGAGGGACATGTTTCATGTTGCAGTCCAACGCACTGTGGTGTCACCACGCATTTCAGTGGTCGAGCAAAGCACAGGATGAGCTGTTGTCGGACTCCATACAGCCTGCAAAATGTACCACCCTCCATCAGAAACTGTCAGCGGAGGAACAAATGGATGCCACAAAACCTGGAAAGACTCATCTGATGTAATGATTTCACTCATCGAAAAGGACCACCTGGACCCTGGTTATCACATACACTGGGCTAACTATCAAACAGGCCCAGCACTGTTCAGACACCTCAGCGACTTTGGCTATGGAGCATGTGGCTCCTACCGTGACGGACAACCCTCACCAGGAGGTCCCCGAGAGGCTCCTGAAACGGCAAGCTTCTTTTTGTCAAACAGAAAGATACAAGGGAGTTCTGCATTTGTTCCACCATTCATACTACATGCTGGTGGGAAACTGTGAGAGGAGGGAAAACCAGGGATGGTGGATAAGAGAGGGGGCTCCATTCCCAGGCCTACTACGATCGGGGAGTATAAGAGGTCTTATTCATGATTACTGTTGTTGCCATCTGCTATAATAGGGTGTCTTCTACTGAAAACTGTTATTGATCAATGACTCATCAAGTTTATCAGTTGATTCAGGTACATGGGTGGTGTGAACCTGTCTGATCAGCAGCTGGGATATTATAGGATGCTCTTTTGTCACTTTTGCATTGCTGCCACCAACGACATCCTGCAGATGTCACAGTGTGTTGCAGAGTTAAGGCCCGTGACACACCAGACTTATCAAGAACAGCTTGCAGCTGAGCTGCTGGAGGTGTCACTGGACTGCTCAGTCCCTGATGGGGTATAGAGTGTGTCCATATACCTGTGGCTATTGCTCCTGGCAAAGAAGCCAGGAGCCCAAATAAGCCCAAAGAGGCAACAGAAGGGAAGAGAAAGTGCACACTGTGCAAAGAAACACTCCTTTCATGTGTAAGGCCTATCTGATGCCTCTCTGCAGGATTATGGACAGTAATTACTGTAAAATACATCACAGCTTGAGGTTTCAGGGGTGCAGGGCAGGCAATTCTTTTTGTTTATCCCCTTTTTTTAAGATTATAATGGACGAAGGGATGAAATGAGGCAGTTCAAAGCAGTTATTGGACATTTCTTCTTTGTTACCTTTGCCCGTTTTGATTTTTAAAATGTGTTTTGTGTATTTATTCTGCAACTATTACCTAATTTCTTAAATTTTACACTACAATGCATCTCAGTCAGTGGCATCACTGAATAGCAGAGGATTTGGTGATCCAAAAATCAAAAAAATTAGCAAAAAAAACCAATGCCATAGCCAAACCGTGGTCTACGGTAGGCTCCAATGGGTTAATATGATCAGCGATTCAGCAATAATGCGAGGCTTCTTTACATAAGCAGTCCATCTATATAACTCATCATAATGATTAAAGATGTATGAAGCACAATGAAATTCTTCTCTGGATGCATGAATTACTGCCTGCAATTAGTTAACTGAACAGTGTTTGGCACAAATAGTTCAATGCACTTATTTGTTTGCGTCTGCACAGTAAGCACAGTGGCCGTTTGGGGCAAAGAAACACAGACTACACCAACAGCGGTCAAATTTGTACAAATAACATAAGGCAGAAAATTTGCTTTGCTTTATTCTGTCTGAACATACCTTCAGAGATGCTGGTAGACGAATCTCTAGAGAAACCCTGTGTCCCCCTGCTCCAGTGTTTGCATTAAGCCAGGCGAACCAGCAGCTCTGTGAATCATGCAGAGACATCGATATCAATATTACACAACACACATATATTCCTTTAAAGCAGTGTCCTGCTTTGGAGTTACAACAAATATAAAAGTCACGAGAGTAGTGAAAGAATATATGAGTACCACTTAAACATGTTGGAGTAGAAAAATGAACCTAGATCAGACACATAAACATATTTCCTCAGTTTTAGCATGCGGTATGTGTTTTTGCATCTACTTGCTTGTATCTAAATAGCAAATTTCATTCCGGCTGAATGACCCTCTTATGATCTAATAGCAGTAATTGTGTTTTTGGCTTCAGTGTGATGATGACCTTTGCTGTTCAGCTGGCTCTCGAGCCTATGCTGGCACCGTGTCTGTGTAATTTTAATATGAAAACATCGCTGTAACATAGCCTTGAAAAATAAATACCCTATTTCAGTTAGTAAACTGGCTTGAATAGAGCAGGGTCTGGCCCCACTGAGACTGCAGCACTGCCTCTATGTTGAAGCCAACAAAGCAAAACAGACCATTACCATCATGTGTTATTGTTATGTGTCAAAAACAGTCAGCCGGTGAAAAGCAATCAATAACCTAACCAACTTGTTTGTACTATATGGTGAAAACATAGCATCATTTGATGCAGCCTCCAGGGCCATTAAAAGTCAGGGATCAAGATTGTGAAAAGATTTCACTTGAAGTTCAGTCTGTGACAGTTCTCGGGTAATATGATTGCTTTTTGCATGCTATAGCTAGTGGTTTGTGCCACACTGGTGTGCCATTAGGTCCAGATGTGTAGTGGGATTTTGAGACACTCATACATTATTATTGCAACATACAACTCTATAGTAAAACATAAGCCTCGTCTCTGGAGTCTGTGTTGGCAGGAGGAATAATCCGGTAGTTGTGTGTATTTCCCAGTTTTATTTGTCGTTGTGGACTGGATTAAAACTGAACAGTTTCGGGGTTGTGGGAAAAAAATGATTTCCCAGTTGGATGTAAAAATATTCTGCCTCGACACACCTGCTGCTTCTCTGATGTCCGCCCTCCTTCTCGCTCCTCTCCTGATATTTCTGCATCTAAAATCGGTGAATTAAGGGTTTATTCCGACCAAACCAGAGCTCATCGTGGTTGTTGGAGCAGTCAGGGACGAACCAAGAAGGTTTTGGTGAGTTTTGTTTTGTTTCTGTTGAGTTTGAACGACGAGTGTTTTACAGTGATAAAATGGCTGTTTCTGTAAATGGTGTCCGGCGCTCTCGCTCAATACTGGAACAATGTTAAAAATGTTCCCATTAGTCACTTGAACACAAACGTATTTGGCTGGAATTTCTTCCATTTGTACACGACATTGAAATCTTCCAGGACATGGTGATGGCTGCGCGCACACACACACACACACACACACACACACACACACACACACACACACACACACACACACACACACACACTTTTCTGAACTGTTGTATTAAGCAGAGTGATAAAAAATGGAACAGAGGCTATTTTACAAGGATGTGAATGGAGGTGTACCTTGAGATTTTGTGTTGCTCTTTGGTGTTCTTTGGGAACAAAAGCTTTGCAGCCTTGCTATGTTTACCCCCAGTATTTCTCACCGTAACGCATTCTTCATGTATTTGTTTATTTTACTTTATTTCATTTACATTTAACTGCATCGATATAAATGTAGCTGGTTTTGCTCATCTGCTAATTGTACTCAGCTAAACTAAGTAAGTAAGTAAGTAAACTAAAAACTGGCATAATTAAAAGCATTAAATCCTGATCATTCACAAGTAGCCTACATCTAATTAGATTTTAATTACATTTTAGTTTGATTTTACAAAATGCTGTAAGTTGTGGAGCTCCTTATTTCCATGGGAAGAGTATTCTACAGAGTTACCGCCATTATTTTTTATATGTACACATATTGTCTAACAATACTTTGTGGACATCCTAGAAATCTTTTTCTTCTCTGCTTTTGTTGCAGCATTATAGGGTTTCTTGGCTCTTTTCTGCCCCTGACTGATTAGATGAGTAGCGTGAAACAAACTGCAGAATGTGATTCGGTGCCATGAATACGAGTGTTTGGCAAGACACAAACAAAAGAAGGACCGACTGTTAAAAGTATCGCTCCACAGCTGTGACTTTGTACAGGTTTTTCAAGCATTTATCATGTTTATCCTATCGAGCAGAATAAATTACAAATTTACAGACATAACATCAGATTCAAATTCAGACTTACTCACCTGTCATTTAAGATCCCGTTGTTACTAGACCAGCACTCGCCCTCAGTGTGTTCCCACCAGTTCCAGTTTCCACGCCCATCTGCACACCTGCTTCCCTAATTAGTCTCCTGCTGCCCTGCAAAGACAAAGTGCAGTAACTGCTGAAGCAGTGAAGTTGAGAAGAAAAGAGTCTAAAGTTTTCAGGATTGCAAACTGTGAAACTGAATGAAACTTTGTTGTGCTTTCATGTTTTTTTTTTATATATATATATTTTTATTTTTTTTTTTAGTTTATTTTATCTACAAAAATCATAGCCATACAACCCACACAATGGCTCTGCCTTTGCAATATCTTCATGAGGGCTCAAAGAAACTTCAATATCTAGCAACAAAATGTGTTCTCACAGGTTTCTTATTCATTTTAAGTTTTATTTATTTTTATTTATTTATTTTATTTAATTTTTTGAGAAAACTAACCTCAGCTTGACTATTATTTGCAGTCCATAGCTTATAGGATCCAAGTGTTCCTGCCTAGTTTCTGTGCTGCTGACATTTGTACTTTAATGCATCAACAGTATATTAATTCAAAATGTAACATATTTAATCACAAACAGTGACGTATGTGATTTAAACGCAGCTTAAACACATCAAATCACATGAAATTCACTCATCAGAAAATGACATCTGCTCCTGAGATCTGTTAAGCTAGCTACCTTTAGCAGGAGTTTAGCCATTTTTTTCTTGTCCATCATGAACTGATTCAGACGTTGCTCTGTTTAATTATGTGGAATAATGAAATGAATAAACAACATGTCAAAGTGTTTGTTTGTTTGTTTGTTTTAACAAATAGTAACCAGGGGAAAAGAAATATATAAACTTAACTTTAGTATAGCTAAGGCTAGCCATGGCTATTGCACAAGCTAGCTTTCACTTGATACAGCCCTCTTACTTTAGCTAGGTTTAGCTAGCTTATTTCTAATTAGCCATCTTTCAAGCTAACGATGATGAGTCCTGTAGTGCACAAACTGCCAAGCCAGAGCGCAGCACCAGCAGCCTGGACAGCTGTAAAACAGAATGCAGTAACTACACAAAACGCAGTACAGATACTGTGTTTTTGCTTGGTTTTTAGTTTTGTTTTGGACATATTGCAAATTTAAAAAGCTGTTTCCCCAGACATTTCACATTCCTGTGGCATAGCGTGAAACATCAGAATATTAGCTACAGTTTATAACTGCCTTTTTACCAAATATCTGTGATTGCATTTTGCTTTTTTATATATTTTTGTATTTTTATGATTTTGAAAGTGGCTGCTGTTGCATCCCTTTAATAGCAACTGAGCTAATCTAGGCTATACATGAGTTTGAAGAAGAAGAAGAAGAATTCCTTTATTCGTCACAATTAACATACAAAATGCAGAGTTGAGGGGGAAATGCATCTGTGAAATTCTTTCCTGCTTTTTGACCCATCCATGGTCAGTCCTTCCTCCACGGCAGACCAGGAGCGGTGGGCTGCCAGTCGACCGGCGCCCAGAGACCCAGCTCTTGTTTGTCACCATTGGTCAGGTTTTTAAACACGAGGAGAACATGCAAACTCCACACAGAAAGGCCCTTATTTTTCCTCGAGCAGCAGGCACCAAAAGCATGGTGGAAGACACGCCCACAGCGGGATTCGAACCAGGGACCTTCTAGCTGTGAGGCGACAGTGTTTCCACCGATCCACCGTGCCACCTAAGTCTGAATCAGAGTGTATGGAAAGCTAGAAAAAAGTACCCAGAAAGTGTGTTTATTTTTGCTGAAGGTCAAAAACAGTAAGAAACACTTCTCAGCAGTAGTAAATGGATATTTGTGTATTGGTAGTGTTGGTACATACAGTAGTATTCCCTGCTGTACTCCATGAGTGTTTTTGAGACGCTTTATAGCCTTTATTTGAGTCCACGAGCCATGATGATCACTGACCTGAGCAACTGTACTATCTCATTCATTGACTTGCACTGTGGTAAGACAGTGTCAGCTCCAACCGACCGTCACGTAAACATACTCCTGGATGCAACCAACCAACAAAACCTACCCAGGCAGGAAAGCCTTCTGCACTCAGCTGAACTTACACTTCAGGTACATTCAATAGAAGAACAGTTAGGCACAGAACACAGTCTTTGAAATAACATCTGCATTCAATTCTGTTTCTCGTTGTTATAAATGATAGAAAACAGAGAAAGTGATTGGTAAATGTGTCAGTGTAACTTTAATGTTATACACCCTGCAGTCTTTTCCACATTATGTTATATTTTCTGACTATCAGATCATAATAATTGCTCTATTTCCAGTGGACATAAGTGCTATAGATTATGGGATATTAGAGACTGCAAAGGATACAGCGCTTGTGCAAAATCAGCACTTCTGCGTATCTTGGTTGACTTTAGGGGAGCCATTGAAATGGGGCAGTCATTGTCAAACTGTTGTGATGTATTCGGTTTAGAAATGGGGACTTATGAGGATCCAGCCTCTGAATTGGGACACAGCCAAAGTACAAATGGAAGAGAGGGAAACTCCTGACTTTGCAATTTCAATTTTGCTGGTCCTGACATGATTTAACGTATTATCCAGCTTATAAGAACGTCAGTGAGAAAAAATATGTATTTTATGATTTTCTGACCTGTAATGTGGCCAAATTTTAGGTCAAAATTCAGTTTTTATGTTGTACCTACATGTTCTTACATCATGTGTAAATTGTACATTGCTTCAACTACATGTCATATTAGCTTTTCTCTGCCTCACAGTGGCGCGCACACTCTTGGAGTAACATGTGACCCAGATAACCTTTCGTGCCTACATTTCCCTTAGAGATCTAAAAATAGCTGCCAACATTAAATGAAATATGACTGCATTTCAATGTAAATAATGCAATGCGTGGTTAAAGACACAGACATCTAGACCGTCATGCGGTTTGTACGTTCACAGCTTGAGGGAAATTCTTCCCTCTGTTTGCTTCGCAACTATTTCTATTTTGAAAAGTGTTTTGATTATTGTCGGCCTGCTGAGCTAGTTTAATAGTGCGTGATTTGCCTTCTTTAAGTGGGAATAAATATACATTTTCTATTCATCTTATGCATTGCAGGACATGCTGTACACATGAAGTACTGTAATGCCCTGTAGTACTGAAGTACTGTACATTTCTTGCGATTGATAATTATATATTCAGCTTAAAAGCTCAAAGTTTCCTTGGTTCCCAAATCATGTCTACTAAAGACTGCCAAAGTTGTTAAAATAAGTTCATTTTGCTGCCAAGAGTAGAAACCTTTTTAGGAAAATGTTTTTTAGGAAAGAGGGGAAAAAAGAGGGAAGCGTTGTGAATGCTTACACACATTAAATCATACTGATTCTATGAATTTTCTTCAGATGCTTCGCTCAGTCGCCCTCTTTCTCTCTGCTTGTGGGGGTTGATTGGCTCTGAAGATAGTCTGGTCTAGTGGTAAAGTACACCGCCTCCAGAATCCCACAGAATCACAGGATTGAGTCTCAGCAGAGTTAAGAGGAATCTAAAACACACACAAAATTTGGCTAATTAATGAATAAAAATTTCCTGGTTTGTTTGTTAATTCTCTCGTCAGTCATGCATTGTTTGCGTGCCATGAGATCAATGTTGAGCCGTTCACTGCATGGAAGCAGGGTTAATTCAAGCAAAATGGGCATTAATAGTAGCCTCAGTGCCCATTTTTAATGACTACAGGAAGTCAGACACTCATAATCCAGTTTTCACTGCAGTGTTTTCGCCCAGGTTTGGTCCAGTATTTAGTCTAGTGTTTCATTTTGTGCCTCTAAGTCAGAATCAAAGCTAGACTTAACAATACAATGGCAGCGCAAATCACTTGTCCTTGATGGTTCCAGAAGTCTCTGGTGTTTTCATCCTGGTTTCATCCAATAACGTCCTGGTTTACTGTAATTAAATCTAGTCAGTGTTGCGATTTTATCCATCAAACATTAAAGGATTCCTGTGTTTCCTGAAGGAGGCGGTACAACTTGAACCTGAACGAACGTCTATTTTTTGTAAGGTCAATTAAGGTAATCCCAGTACCACTTTGCATCTTGACAGTAAAATACAAAAGCTGCTTGCTTTTGGCCCCTGGTCCACCCTTAAATCTCAGTTTTGAAAAGTTTGCCCCAATGGATGCATGAGAATTCTAGCCCACATAAATTTTCATGTAAAATAATAAGTAATAGTTTTAATAGGCTTTCGTGTCACACAGAGGAACATAATTAAAACAACACTTATTGGAGACTGAGTACAAGCTGGAGTAGATTGGTCTGATAACGTTTTATTAAAATCTGGATCAGATCTAACAGGAAGTGACATTCTGTACGCTGTGAAGGCTGTTGGAAGCCGTCTTTGTCTGCAGCTTTTTGTCACGTCCCCCTGCTGCTGCTGCCCGACCTCGTCTACTTTCCAGGCGAGGAGCCGCTCATCTCAAACGACCCTACAGACTTAAAGGGGAAACATTTATATATGAATATTGTCGCTGTTGCACATACAAGCTGATTGCTTTCCATTTTCCTCAGTGCCCAACAGCTAAAAAACAACACAGGAAACATTCCATTT
The DNA here is from genome assembly GCF_039877785.1 of Chaetodon trifascialis. Taxonomy (NCBI): domain Eukaryota; kingdom Metazoa; phylum Chordata; class Actinopteri; order Chaetodontiformes; family Chaetodontidae; genus Chaetodon; species Chaetodon trifascialis. The sequence goes on from NC_092057.1 coordinate 3,840,610, forward strand.
GTTCCCACATTTCCATAAAGAAGTGATCAACACCACTTTGGAAATAAGAAAGGTAAAGTGAAATTGGCATATTTTATATGGAGTAATAACAACTTGAGGGCTGAGTATGCATGCAAACAAGTACCTACACCAGGGGTTAGCGTCGGTTTGGAGGGAGGAGGAGGAGGAGAAAACACTGGGAGAAGAAACACAAGCTCATTCAATCATTTAATCTATAATGGAGGCATGTAAGCAGACCGAAACGGTGAAAGCATTTCATATTGCACAGTGAAAACAAGGCGCTCATGTCGAAATGCCAGCGGTGTCATTATCCTACAGCCGTTACATCAACATTTACTTCATAATGATACTTTAAAGCAAAAAAACTTGTCCATGGCCAGTTTAATGAGACACTTTAATAGAGAGAAAAGCCATTTTTTGTGTAATTAGTAGCACCTGTGCTTTTCCCACTATGACAAGTCAAAATGTCTCCTGGGAAAAAGGCCCGTTGAGTTAAAAGGCTGTGATATATGTACAGTATCTGTGTGTGTGCGTGTGTGTGTGTGTGTGTGTGGGAGGGAGGAAGCTGCACACCTGGGTCAGTGTTTCATGGCAGATAATGGCGTCACCTGCAAAGTGACTTTTAAATAAAATCTAATTATCTCACAAAGTAAAAGTAGTATCAGACTAATTAGGGCGCAGACATCTCACCTCGTTCTATTAGGACGTCGAAGTCTTCCTCAAGAACGTTAAAGGATTCTGCACGGCTCTCCGCCGCAAGTCACATGCACACACGACTGCGGCATCAAATTCGTGTCCAATGAAACACACGTGAGCGCACATACTGCAGCGGGCCTTTAAGATCTCAAAGTAATAAAAAGGATGTGGCTGTAGAAAAATGAAAAAAAAAAAAAAAAAGAGCCACCTGAAACCCAGTTCCTCAAATATGAGTCATCATCATGCCTTTCCGGGCAATATCCTGTGATGAAATAATCCAACACACACACACACACATTGACACACACACACATTGAACGCACTCAAACTGAAATCATACGAGAGTTCAAATGTGTCATTTTAGAGATTAAACTGCCTACCACTGATCCTTAACCACCGAACACAGATGCCATGTTGTTCAAGATAACATCCGTGGTGGTTTGTCATGTGATCCGCCCTCACTGACTGAGACCTTTGTTCCTGATCAGTGAATGGTATCAAAATATCATTCTGTGAAACCATTAAGCGCTTCAGGGCTCTCTCACAGGCTCTATGTTAGTTTGAGAGTATTAAATCCCACAGACTTTGTTTGAAGAAACTTTCATCAGAAGAAAATCTGTGTAATTGTGTGTCCTGAGATGACATGCTGTAATATAAAAATGACTGAGAGATAACACTCAGACTAATTAAAAATGAAATATGAGTCCTGGGGTTCAGTGTAAGGATATTGTGACTGGGACACTGAATTAGCCAGGTTGCGTTTCTAAATTAAACAAGGAGCAATTTAAGCTTTGAGAGGCCTGCGGGTTAAAAATTGACAGTTTAAGTTAGTAATCCAGCTTAGAGAGACAGGCCTCGGGTACAGCCCTTCCTCTTTAGGTCATCTCTGCCTCTGAGCTAATAAGAACAAAAATCAATTTTTGCTTTCCCAAAGCCAAACACACTGAAGTTCAACTGTCCAGCCATTCCCCAAAAGCTGGTGGCAAACGCACACTGATGCACGTGTAAGTGGATGAACTGATCAATCTGCATATTCACACACACACAGAAGTATTTGGGTTTTGCTTGTTTGTTTGTTTTTTGGGGCCATTTGGCAGCAGAACAAGCTGTAAACACAACACTGGCGTATCATCGCTGTTTAAAGCAGACATGGCGGACATGCTGACATCCAGCAGACGTTCATTTGGAGCCGTGTGTCTGGCCCCTCATGAATGGTCCAATATTTACGCTATTTTTAGGTCTGGTTTGGTCTTTGCTACCTCCTGAAGGCAATGTCTGATGCTTAAGCTCCATATGTTCAGCAGCTAGTTGCTAATTTTGTCCGCTGTTTGGTGCTGGGCAGGTGGCTTATAGTGGGTTTATTATGGCTGAAAACATCTGCTCGCTGCAGGTGCAAAGAAGACTGATGGGAGCAGTGAGAATGAACCTAAACCATAAAGTTATGGGCAGTAAAACCAAACCAATCAGCTGTAAGACGCTACTTAGAGCTGATGGGTATTGCCGACTCAGTCAATGATTTTCTGTTCATCACTGTGAGCAATAACATTACACATATAACTCAGAAAAAGTGCAGCTTCAATGCTTTTGTTCATTTTGTTGTTTGATGGTCTGAAGTGAAAGTGAACTTTCATCTGATATTTACATAATAAATAAGCTTTTTTTTTTTTTTGGAGAACGCCTACATACAAGTAGAAAAACATGTAAAATATTAATTTTTTCCTGATATTGTTATCCATTTTTATTGAACTTGGACCAGGGTAAGGCTTCACACTGTGGTCACATAGTGTTTTCCAAATATGGCCCAGATACAGTCATCTGCAGGCCACAACCTTCAAGAGAGACTGAAATAAAAACCTTCTTCTGCTGGGGATAAAACATCAGAATCAGAATCAGAAAAGCTTTATTGCCAAGTACGATTTTACACATACAAGGAATTTGGTTTGGTTAGGTTGGTGCATGACATCCATTAAAAAGAAGCTAAAAATATAACAGTAAGTAAAAAATATAACAATATAAATATATATACAGAAGCACAGTCTGTTTTTTCATTGTTTTACATTTCAAAAGAGACCATGATCATGCATGTTCTCCAACTGGTTCAAGATCAGCTCTTAGTTTACTTTGGGTATTTCTTGGATCGACGTTTTAGGCTACTTTCATCGGAATGGGAAGAGGTATGAGATGCAGCAGAAGCATATTCTTATGAGGTAAGGCCTGATTTTTCTGATGTTAAACAGTGCAAAGTGGTCTTTTCACAGCAACAATAGATAGAACATCAGCAGGGATAAGAGACACCATGTGAGCAGGTGATCTGACAAAGAGACGGGGACCAAGCATCCATCAAAGGACAGGAAGTAATGGCCGGACACCTCTCTTAGCCACGCCCCTTTAAACAAACACCCCTTACTTAATTAATGAAACGGATCATTTTGTGCAAGGAAACCGGAAACCTGTTAGTCCATCATCATTTTTACAGCCACATTTCAACATTCTGGCAAAGTGCTCTTTAAAGACTACAGTACCTATAAGCATTGCCCTGTGTGACTGTGTGCTGGAAGGGAAGCAAATCTAAATGTGAATGCACACTCTCCAGTGTTTGCAGATGCTTTTGGATGAAAGCCATAAGATGAAATGTGCTACTCTTCCAGATCCTCAGTAAGTTCGAGACGGTGGTGAGGAAAAATCGTACACATATCTCCATTCATCCTCATCGAGCATCTTCAGCATGCATTGTCACTCCCTCTCAATTCGACACTTTTTCTCCCTCGATGCTCTGAAGAAGCCCATACCATTCTTGTGTGGTCAAACAGAAACCAGCGCTGACATGCTCCACTGGGAAATGTGGTAAAAGGTATGTGAAAAGCACTTCCATTACTGGATGAAAGCTGGAGGAAGCAAGAGAAAATAACTGAATGAGGTGGAAAGTGAAGCTGCTGCTCCTGGCGGAAGGAAAAAAATATACATTAGCAGAAAGAAAATAGTTTCTTGTGATTTTTCACATTTATGAGGAGTGGCTCACAACTCTGTCGTGTTAGTGAATGTTATGAACTCACGTAATTTAGCACAAAAGAAGAGGACTGATGGTTTGGTAGAAGTGTGCGATGAAAATTAAGCTCTGTGATATTTTATAAGTTTTCTTACATTTTTCTATGGCGTCACTCCAGTTGGAAACTACACCACTAATGGTCCTCTCTTTTCAACACATCTCATTGTTCTATCATTTTATGTGTGCACTGGTGCTGACATTATTATGATCTTCTCTCTGCTCTCTTTCTCAAACTATGGGGTGCAGTGTTTTCCTATACCAGGCTTCAAAAGCTCTGCGGACATTTCAGGGGCCCAAGTGGCAGCACTGAATCCCTGGTGGATTATGTCTCTGTGAGAGAGAAATGGTAGGACAGAGCAGCATTATCCAGCATCTTAGCAAATTTAGTCCTCTTTCAGTGAGACTCCGAGCCAATCAGAAAAAATACTGAAAACAGAGCGGCACCGTCCAGGCGAGACGACAGCAGGTCTTTTTAAGGGCTATGCATTAAAGTTTCAGAGTCACTGTCCTGCACAGCAACGCTAACCAGTGACAGAAGACATAATACAAATAATTCATGGTATTTAACCTTTATTTAACCAGGAGAGTTTCCCTTTATCAAGGGAGGCCTGACCGCGACAACCAGCAGCTTGATTAAAAGCACATAGTTACAGAGAGAAAGCAAAAAAAAAGTGGCAATTAACTGATAAAGGGAACTCACATTTCAAAAAGAAAAATTGCTAGAAGTCAGTTGCATAACCAGTTAAATGAAAAACATTTGCATCCTGAGGAATCTGTCACTGTTTCTTTCATTTTGGATTTGACAGCATTTAACAAGATTAATTCTTTGTTTCAAGTCATTCTGTAACGTATTCTGTGCTGACGGTGCAAAATGCAGAAACGCCTTTTTCCACTTTCCCTCTGGGGGTTTGGGACAAAGAGCATAAAGAAGCTCTGAGAATGCAGAGAGTACTGCCCGGCACTTTTCGAGGTGATAAAGATGAAAAGGTAGTGTGGGAATCAAGAAATGCCTTATATATAAAAGGTGTAACAGGGTGGCTGGAGCAGACCATCATGCCAAAGAGTATATATAAGAATCAGAGCTTCACAGTTTGTAACTGTAACCTAAAGGAAGCATGGCAAGCTGCATGAACCATATGAAGACACTGAGCAGACGTATGCCTACATAAAATATCACCATAGTCCAACAAAAGTAAAAAAGTTGTTGCAATAAGTTGCTTTTTTACATGAAGAAAAACACAACTTTTTGTGAAAATAAAAACCCAGTTTCTACCTGTTTGTTTGTTTTTTTAACAACTATAAAAGCATTTTGCAAGTATTCAATGGACTGTGAAAGAGCTGCCACACAGCAGATTATAACAGTTTCATCAGCAATAAAAATCAAATTTTAAATCTGGCATGTTTTGCTCAGATTATGTATGTACAGTGGACCTAATACACAGCCCTGTGGTACACTCTTGTGTACAGATGCAGCATCAGAACGTAGACCATCATATCTAATGCACTGAGACCTTTTACTGAGGCAGTTTGGACACCAAGCGACTGAGAGTGCTCAGTTAAGATGTTAAGAAGCTTTAAAATATAATGGTCATATCTTCATTAATAACTGATTTTGTCAAGTTTTGGATATTCCCACAATGCTGATTTTAAATCTATTTTGAATAATAAGATGTGCACATTGAGATTTGGGAATGAGAATTGAGAATTTTTAGAAAGAGATTTAAGATCAGATGAAGTCTGAATACAATACAGGTCAAGGTCAGGGTTAGGCTGCACATTACCAGATTTGAATAGCAGTAAAACAATCAACCATCACCATTTAGCAACATTACATGACGAGTCCTTTGACATTTACTATGTTACGTCTCTCATTTAATGCAAAGCAGTTATTTAAAGCCAGATGGCTTTGAAGGACGTGTAAATCTCTGCCTAAATCCCATGATAATTTCATGTCCCGTGCCAAGCAGAGTCTGCATGGATTGCACAAAAGCCACAGAGCGAGTACATCCATACACGATGTCCAGAGAGCAAAACACACGTCGGTGAGCTAAACTGGGAATGATCAATTGCTTAGAAGTCTCACACAGACAAATCTCAAGAAACACCATTGTCTCTGTGCAGAGAGAGAGAGAGAGAGAGAGAGAGAGAGAGAGTGTGTGTGTGTGTGTGTGTGTGTGTGTGTGTGTGTGAGAGAGAGAGAGAGAGAGAGTGTGTGTGTGTGTGTGTGTGTGTGTGTGTGTGTGTGTGTGTGTGTGTGTGTGTGTGTGTGTGTGTGAGAGAGAGAGAGAGAGAGAGAGAGAGAGAGAGAGAGAGAGAGAGAGGGTGCTGAGCAAGCAGATGAGAGCAGACTGGGAGAAGGCAGGAGGAGATGCATGGAGAGGCCAGGCAGGTGAAGCCTGAGAGGAGCAGGAAGTTTCTGTGACCAGGAGGGTTGGAAAGGTAGACTCAGAGGATCGGGAGTTTAAATCCCAATTAGAGCGAATGGATCAGGAGAGAGATGTCTTCAAACTCTCCCTAAAATAAAGTGCACTTTGTAAAAACTTTGCTTAATGTCAGTATGAATGCTAAAAGAATAAAGACCCGCTAGTGCAAAATAGATTAACACTGACGTGGACCGACATGCTGCCATCTTGGATTGAGCCGGCATGTTTTAATACACAAGAACTTGTCGATGCGTTGGCTGGATTTTTTAGTCTTTCTTTTCATGTTTCATTTTATTTTTTACTTCCCTCTGTCCGACAGAGGAGATGCTTTCCTGCCTTGCTTAACTTCTTTTGCTGATATCCTTGTTTCGTCTGCCAAAAGTTTCAGGAAGTGGATCAGGGGTACTTATAAATCACTGGGACTTTTTTTGGGACTATTTTTCATCGCTTTTTGCCGTCTCTGTGACTGGAAACCTATGAGCTGCACAGAGTGAATGACTGACTGAGAGACTTGCACAGCTGGAAAAGAAGATTGAAACACTGCATCCAAGAGATGTGAGAATGAGCAATTCATTGACTCTGTAGCAGCTGCTGTACAAGGTGCTGAAGACGGACGGACTTCTATATTCAGGATTACATCAGCTGTAGAGCACCCTGGCACAGATTTGGCTGACATGCTGCCCTGGATGTGTCCTGACACCACTGGATCAGCTGTTGAGGCTCGCAAACCAGCCATCCCTAATGACACTTCTTACTGGCACGGTATGGCAGACCACTCCAACCAGGACTTGTGCTGATGTCATCTGCTGCAAAGGCAAATCCAGCAAAAAAATTAAATGCATGCTCTTGGAATAATTGTACCAAAACAAGTATGCACAGATGAGCACAAAGGCCAGGACACATCCAGACAACCTGTAACTCTCTCCCCTCACCCTCTGCCTCGTATCACCCATAGCATGCAGGGAGTCAGGGATCCATCAGAAATGAAACATGCTGGTGATCTTCCAGAGCCAGCGGCATGGCTCAGTTAGCATGGCGGTGTGGGATCAATAAAGCCGCATCTTAGCTTATGGTCAATGTGGTATTTCAGTAATCATAATTTTGTCAGTGTTCAGTCTCCTCTACTGTCACGCAGTCCCTGTCCCCTGCTAACAAATCCTTTTTCTGTTAATTGAAAAGAATCTGAATGCCGTGTTTTTAGCACTACTGGCGTGGCGACACTGACACTGAGGATTGTGCTTCAGATTATACTTTATATCAGTCAGTCAGACAAAGGAGGAGGAGGCATTGCAGCCATTTGTTCCTCACAGTTTGTGTGTAACGCCGTTGACCTGGGTGAATTAACTTCATTTGAATATCTTGCTCTTGAGTTCAAAGCAGAATAATCAGTGCTCATTTTATCGGCCAACAAGATATTCATCGCTGTTTACGCAGCAATTCTCCGAGCTGGTCTCACTTGCTATCACTAGATATGACAGATTAATTCTGAACGGAGACCTGAATATTCATAGCAACAAAAAGAAAGACTCCAAAGCTATGGAGCTTGAGAATTTACTGGACAGCTTTGAACTTACCCAGCATGTAAATGAAGCCACTCGTCAACAGTCTGGACTTGGTAATAACAACAGGGTTAAACATCAGCAGCATTTCAGTATTGATATCAAACTAATCTCGACAAAGACTAAAAGGGATTCTTTGATTGCAAAGTGGAGGAAAAGGCCTCTTGTATCATGAGATCATTTGAGTTGCACACCGCTGACTCCTCTTTAAATTTCATGTCAAGTCCATGTCATCTGGCTTTAATACTGCCGCTCCACTAAAGTTAAAAACAGGTCGAAACAACAGCAGTGTTGATGAGCAAATTTGTCGAGCAGCTGAAAGAAAATGGAGGAAAACTGGGCTCACAGTTCACTGTACAAAGAATCCGTGACTGCCTGTAACAAGACCAACTGCACATCACAGTTCTCTACATCAAATTGTGGAGAACTTGCACCGTCCTTCAATAACAAAATAACCTCGATCAGAGCCAGCACTGCTGCTGATGTGAACACAGGTGACCTCAGCAAACCCTGGAAGAAAGATGTAACCATGGGAAGATTCAGCTGTATCCCATTACCTGAGCTCTGCGCGACTGTCACTGAGTCCAGCTCACCCACCTCATGTGTTGACCCTGTCCCAACATCATTTTTATTCAGCAGTGTTTCAGGTCATGCCGTGAAGATTATAAATACAATATAATAAAAACAGGCGATATCAGAAAAGTCAGCTAAATATTTTCAAAAGACTTTCCTGATACAGGACTTGATTGTATGCTTTCTATGCACTCTATTTTAAGTTTTATTTTATTATTAATATTCTATGGGTTTTATTCTCCATTGTATGTCATGCATTGTCTCATTATTTTTATCTTGATTTTAATATGTATTATCAATTTGGTTTTTATTTTCTATCCCTGCTTTCATGCCCATTCTCTCTTTTTTCATGTGAAGTACTCGATGCACGTGGTTTCTTTATTGCAAAGCACTTTGAGCTGCATTTCTTGTATGAAAGCTGGCTTGAATATAAAGTTTCTTTTTCATATTTTTCTTTAAATTCCCTAAAGCTGCACCAATCAGTATTTTTATGTTAAGACTGGATCAATGTGAAATGTAAAAGTTGCTGCTTGCAGTGACAAACTCAGATAATTATTGCTGACGCTGCAGTTCCCCTCAGCTCTGTAGAGCTTTCTAGCATCTTTTACCTCATTGTTTTGATGTTATTGGCCGTCTTCTTTCTGCACAGTTGTTGACTTCACTGTTTTTCATCAAGCTTGTGTCTAAAAGCAGGATGCAGATGTTTTCAGCTTAAGAAGCTCTGAAAATCCACTTTACGCTGACAAAGTTAAGCGAAGAGTCGGATGTGTCCTTCAGAAGCTGGAAGCTAAAACACAGCTTGAAGGAGAGAGACTATTGGATTGCTCACTCGGTTGTGATTGGCCACTGAGCCCAGTCCGGGAATATGAATGCAGCATGCTCTCATGCACACCGAATGACACAGAGAGAGAAACCTTATGGATTTTTTGATGGGCCACCGGGATTTGTCCCGGTATACCAGATGGCTGCTCTATGTGTTCTCAAAGTCAAGAGCGAATCCAGAAGTTAAATGGACATACTGTATTTTCCACTCCCTCTTGTCTAATGCAGTCATGAAGAGTAGATTCCTCAAAAAGGTTCAATAAAGCACCACTCCAGGAGAGAAATTTACTTGGCAGAGAGCCTCGTGAATAAACACCGTATTGATGCGTTCACTCTATGAATATTCTTGCTAATTTCTTTTTCCAAGAATTGAGATCTTGGCTGTCAAAGTTTACACAGATGGCATTACTTTACTGAAGCCATTGAGGGCTTTGCTGTGTTCTGCTTTTTGGAGGATATGCTCTGCTGGAGCTTTGAGCTATGGCCTTGTCACAGAGAAGGACACGTTTTATTTTATTTTCTCGGTATTGAATCAGTCATGTAAGATGGGCCATTGGTCATGTAACATCTGACTTTCCTCCTCTATTTTGTTGTACATCCTCGGCTATAAAAATCTTTGGACCCAGATTACAGCATGACTCTGTTTGGGGGCAGTGTAAATCCCTGGGATTTTTACATTTGCTCATCCCCAACCCATTCAGTCCCTTCCTGCCACACACAGCTCTTGGGATTAAACAGATAGAGAAGGGGGCAGGGAGTGCGCTGGGAGCTGGAAGCTCTTTCAGCTCTTGCTTTGAGGATGATGGTCAGTGGCCGTTATGTAAGCCAAGTGGATTTCAAATACATAGTTGAGCCCTCTCCTCTTTGATGCATGGTGCCTTTGTCTGTGTTTCACTAACTGGGTTGCCCATGCATGCCATGCGATACACACGCAAACGCTGATGTAGAGTTGGCTATACAGTCCCTGCTTCCTATGCGCTCCTTCACTTTGTGAACGACAGTCGTGCCTACCTACGCTTTCTATATGCTCACCTTAAAATTTGTTTGCAGACAGAACCTGATAGTTTCTGTATTCAGCGTTCATGAGTCAGAGATACAGACATATAATATAGAAAGAAAAGGCCTGACATACAGTTTAAAGCCCTGTCATAATCATTGGTTGGGTTTGCCTGTGTTCAGACCTTTGAAGCCGCCCACTCCACCGAGGTGACCGATTAGTGTGGCATCAGGACATGAAACAGCAGTTTCTCAGCGGAAAAAGCAGTCCATCCATTGAGCACCATACGATTAGCCAATCGGTGTCATGGGCAGGACTAACGCCGTCGTCAGGTTGTCGTCAAGCTGTGCGTCGGACCCAAGGAGGAGTAACATCACCAACATCCACGACTGACAAGATAGATGCTGCCATCGAGGCTGTTCATCGGCCGACTCTCTCATTTTTTACTTCTCTCTCCTTTTAAAATGGCTACAAAATGAGCATTTTGGCACGGCTACACATCGTGTCGATGTGAAATGACTTTACAGTCACATCGCTCTCCCGTGACTGGTTAGGGAAAATCGAATCCCACTCCCTCACGGGAATCACTTATGGTGGACGCTATTTCAGACTAAGACATGAACAGAGTGCTATGACTTGACAATTCTTTCTGACAGCAGGCAGTGGTTGTTTTCCAGTTTGGATAAAATCAGATTACTCAGGCAGATTTGTGGCAGAGCTCTTTGCCAAAGACAGTTGATCCCAGTCAGAAAACATGAATCTAGAAGAACAGATAAACAATCAACTTTGGGTACAAATCATATGCTTAAGTAATGCTTGGCTGATGTGTGACTCAAGGTGATTTAAGGCATGAATGAATGCAGGATGTGTCATGAATCCCTGTTTCTCACCATTGACAAAGGCTGCTACGACTCGATGTGATTAAATCACACTTAATAGATCATCAGTTAAGGACTGTTAATTAACAGCTACTTCATAATGAACATGCCCTCAACCCAGAAATTGCTTTGAGGAGTTCATCGTCATGATAATGTTGTGATCTGACACGCAGAAAACCACAAGGTTATAAACCAGAGTTACTAGATGCGTTTACAGAATCGCATTAAACTTGCATTTGTGGCTAAATTGGACACAGGACTAAAGCAGTTCCTCCATCAATGTCAGATTTTATTTTGCATATGAACAATTCCTGATATTCATGCATACAGTATAATGAGCTCACAAGGTGAGGAAGAGAGAGAGAGAGAGAGAGAGAGAGAGAGAGAGAGAGAGACTAAAATATATATTCCACCTAATGTATTTCAGGGTATAATAAGACAGCAGCAACCCACATTGCTTGCACTCAATTAGTGTTACAGTGTCACAAATGAGGTTATTAAAATTGGTTAACTTCATTTATATTTTCAACCAAAGTTTGCAGAAATCTTTTTTATTGGCCTGATAAAGTTTTGTCTTCATTTAACTGGAACCTGATATATCTTACTATATAACTACATGACATTTCATACAAAATAAATACTTATATAATGCATGATACATTTATATAACCACTGTAAACATGAAAACAAAACAGACATCATATATTTACTGTACTACAGGTACTGCAGAGTCAAACGAAAGTGCTTGATAAAAGACAAAGATAATATGCACCCCTGCTTTTACTGTGATTGTTCAGAGGTCAGATAGCACCATATGACAGTCTGCGGACAGCTCAGAGGAAAGAAGCTGTTATATATTTATATTTGGTATTTTTCTCACTCAGCTTTTTTATTTTACTTTTTTTTGTGTGTGTTTTTTTTTTTTTACACTCAGTCACATCACATCCATCTGTGTCAGCTCAGTATTCCCTCTGAGTTCTGGTTCAGACAGAGTCCACCTTGACCTGGTTATTATTGGTCATGAGTGGCGACGGTTTACTCTTGAGTCTCTCCCCCGCGTCGTTGGAGCTGTCCTGGAAGAAGATGCGTGCCGTGCACACTGACACTACAATGCGCTTGTACTCACGCCGGAAGTTCTGGTTCAGCACACCATACACAATGGCATTAAGGCAGCTGTTGAAGTAGGCCATGAAGTAGCTGGCCACAAATAACCACTCGGGGATGAGGGGAACCACCACCTCTGGCCTGATCGCGACGGCCAGACCAATGAAGTTGAGCGGCGCCCAGCAAACGGCAAAGAGCACAAACACCACAAACATGGTGACAAAGTTTCTAACGTCGTGTGGTGTCAGCTTGGGCCGATTGTCTGGCTTGACCCGTCTCCTCACCTGGATGACCAGTATCCAAATGCGCAGGTAGCAATAGGTGACAATCATGATGGGTAAAATAAAGTGAAAGAAAACCACTGCGATAGTGTACGCCGAGCTGGCCGACTGCTCAAAGGTGCAGGAGTAAACTCGTGGGTCGTACTGAAGCGAGCCCACAAACAGGTTTGGCACGATGGCCACCACAGTCAGCGCCCAGATGAGCATCACATAGCAGACCGAGTTTTTGTCACTGTACAGTTTATCGTACTTGAGGCTGTGACAGATGTAACAGTATCTGTTGATGGCAATGCCGGTGATGTTGAAGATGGAGCCGATGACGCTGACGCCCATGAGGAAGCCGCTGATCTGGCAGTGGACGTAACCCAGATTCCAGCCATTGTGGAAGATGGAGGTGAGGACCAGAGGGTACGGGTAGATGGCAACCACGAGGTCCGCCACTGCCAGGCTCACCACAAAGATGTTTCCTACAGGCAAAACAGGAGAGACAAGGGAGGACAGATGAGTCATTGACAACAGAGGCAGAGCAGACTGGTCATCCAAATGAACCAGACAAAGAGAGCGTAAGTGATTGTTCCCGGAGAAAGCCAAATTACTCATTCAGAAACGTTTTGGAATTGCCTGAAAAAGGACTGTACCACTGTCCTGCTTGTTTGAGCACATTTGCTTTTTCCCATCTTTCTGGCAGCCATTGGTTTTAGTATTTAGGAATCTTTAGTACAGAAAAGTACAAAACAAATGAACCCAGAGTGCATGATCTAAATGATCTAAATCAGGGTTCAAGGCTCGTCATTTTCATACAGCGCTGGCATTTAAAAGAACCACGGCATGGCAGGAAGGACAATCCTTTTAAAACTCCAAAAATCTTTGGAGAACGGCTGCCAGTAATTTACGTGTACATGATTTGTAAATATGCTAAAACATGCAAAAACACCGGCTCAATCCCTCAGAGACATCCATTTGTTTTTGTTGCTGCTTCGTTACATAAGCCACAGGGAAAGGGCCTCAAGGCTAGATGCCGAGATGGAGGGAATGCATCCGCAACATTTTTATTGTTTCTGTGCATAAGCGCGAATATGCATGCATAATGCATAAACACATTTGGTAGTTTCCCTGATGGTTTGGCGTGTGTGTGAACTTCAATGTGCATTCAATTGTCACCAGTTGATGCTGGTGAATAATGAAAGGGAGGGAGCCCCGTCACAAAATAATGCATATTCTAATTGCCAGCAAGGACTCCACATTGTGCATTCATGGAAACATGATCTCCATGCCGGGCAGTAATCAAGGGCACACAAGTGTATTCTTTGTCCTCACACTGATGGGAAAATTAGACATGGCTTGTTGGAGAACACACTGTTGCATGCAGACAGACAGCGACTGTGATCCTCAACCTCTTTTAAGTGAAATACATGACGTGCACTTGAAAGAGACAAGAGAGCAAGTATCTGTGTTTCACTCTGTGGAAACAGCCTCAATTGTGTGTGTGGGCATGCACTTCTTTGTCTCTCCAGTCCTCCTTAATTATGCAGACCTCTGCATTTCAGCATTACATACCGTTGAGTGACCTGTCATGAACATGATGGAGGATCATTGCAGCTATCCACACGGTATTTTCACAGCTGTCACTTTCATATTAGTGAAATGTGTTATATGTATAGTAAGCGGCATGTTACGATGCCTAATGACAAGATCCAGCTCCGTCTTATGTGACAACACCCTGTCAGAGATGATAAGACACATTTACTGTATGTCAGACGGGAACCGATGCACCGTATATCTCTGCAATCGCCGCAGCGCGAGAGGCAATTTCACCTCCACACTGACTTTTTGTCTGTCAGTATCAGACACACTCCCCCAACCTGCAGGCAGACCTGTCAGTCTCACCTGAGCATTATAAGCACACGCCTGATTAGCCCCGTGGCCTGTTATCTCCTAACATACCAACCATTCTCCTGCCAGGGATCATATGTGGCTATTAATTAAGTTCTGTCCTTTAATATATGTCATTCAGCTGCCCTCTATAGGGAATTAGATGCACCTGCTGTTGTCACAAGATCCCACGGCTGCTGGAGAGCTTTACTTTATGCATGTGTGTGCCTGAGTGTGTGCGCGTTTTCATACCTCTACCTTTGTGAGGACCTTGACAGAGGACACTCTTTGGACAGTAAGAAGATTTTGCCACAGAATACCTTTAAGATATATGTTATAGCTCATGTTAGATTTAGCTTTAGGTTATTAAATGTTTTGGACTAGTTGTGATGGGCGAAAAAGGCTGTAAAAGCAGTCCTAATGTAGTATCACCTTATGGGTTATCAGTGCCATCAACCACTGTCACACCCCCAATAATCAATGATTTATTGTTGAAGTTCACTAAAGGATTAGTGCCGCTTTAAGGTTAGGATGAGGGAATGCAATATGTCAACAAAGGTCCTCACAAGTATAGATTGTAAACAAGTGTTCGTGTGCTTGTGTACATGACAATGCGGGGACAATATGTCACAAAGTGCCAATATGGGGACAGCTTGGTTGTGGGTCGGGTTTGCGGTTAAACTAGGCTGGTAAGGAATGAATGTATGACAGCGTTCCACTAAGGGAGCATGTGTGTGTGTGCAGAGGTGAGCGCTGGCTGCAGGTAGTGGAGCTCCATGCATGCTGCCAAATGAGAGCATGTTTTCCATGTTCAAAGACGGTGCTGAGACAACCTGCAAACATTCAATTCTAAGGGGCTCCCTTTGACTCCCTTGGCTATTCTTTACTGTAACAACCCTCTTACAGGATTTTAAACTCCAGTCACTCAGTATTAACAGCCTTGACCTTGACAAGGTCGTGTGGTGAGAGGCCGCAGGCAGCTGGCTCTTTTGGCTGTTGGACTCTCTCACTCACTGTCTCTTGTCACTGTGACTAGTCCTGTGTCCTGTGATTGACGCATCGCTCTGAGTTTTCATTTGGCTCGAGGAGAGATATGGCCTGGTGCTGTGTTCCTTTTCCATTTCTGCAATCCCACACTTTTAACCAATTTCTCTTAGGATTTAGGTACGAGTGAAGCCCGGCTGAGCATTTTTTGCCGCTGTCGCCGGCAATGAATTTCGACACACACAGGGAAGCTGAAAAGATATACGCTGCATTTAGACAGCATCCAGCCAACTCACCTTTTTTCACAATGTGAGGTGTCGCTGCGTAATCTCAAAATGGAAAATGGACACACTGACTATGTCTACATGCACATTTGAAAGAGGGTTTTTGGATACGCACACTGTATTGCAACGCTGAACTTTTCACCTTTTCAAGACAGAAAAATGACAGACAACGGGAGGGAGGCTGTGTTCATGAAACAAAGTATTAATGGCTGCATGTAAACGGGAATATTACTGGAATATTCATTTTCATTTAGAGCACTTTAGCAGAAATACTGTCTTTTCTTAAATGAGGGAATATTTTGTGCATGCAAAATGGCATACAGGCATGCCATCCAGGAACAAGTCTATGATTCGAAAAGAAATTCTGGCAGTAATGTCATTACTTCAGCCTCTAATTATGCATCAGACGGGAACATCTGAATTAGGATTTTGTCCTATTTTTCAGAGCACACTTACTTCGGTTCAGTCAAGTCGAAAGTGAAGCATCTGTGAGCAGCTATACTGAGGACTTTTCACAGATTTTCCAAAGGGATTTAGGACCTGGCTTTTACTGGGTCATACCAGGACTGTCACTTTCTTGTCCCCAGGCCACTGCAGTGATATGGAAGGACTGTGATTTGATATGTAGCTTAGCGCAAATGCAGTCAGCGGGGGCAATTTTGTCCTCAAGACGTCTGCTTCGACTTCGTCTTCGACTACGTTCATCTAATCAGTTAAGCTCCGCCTCTTATCTGTTCTCCAATCACATTCTTTTTTAAATCAAATCAGCTAAAATTCAAGAGGCTGCTCTCTACTGGTTAACACAATCACACAATCAAACATGTTTCATACTTTCCACTCATTATCTTCATACAGAAGCCACTCGCTAATCAGTATTTAATTTAACTCAATCAGCTGCTCCTGCACGTCCATCTCACAGTGCTGACCTCCTCCAGCATAAACGCTGGACAAGCCCCAGGGATGACAAGTTACATGGTTATTCTCCATAACAGAGCCCCATATTAAGTCTAACCCAAGACTGATCATTTAATGAGTGAGACTTTGGACTCAAAGTCCGTGTCATAACAAAACGCCTCACATTTGGCTGTATTCATTCTTCCTCCAACTTCACAAGTCCCCCGTCCCTCTGCACTGAAACCCACAGCATGAGACTGCCACCTTCACACTTTACAGCAGGGATGATATTAGGCTGCTGGTGAGCTGCCTGTTTCCTCCAGATTGCTTTAGATTACAGCTGAAGAGTCACATTTTTCATTGCATCAGACCAGCGTTTTGCTCTGGGAGTCCTGCTGTTTTTCCAGCAGTGACGTCTTTCAGTACTCTGACATGTCGCCCAGCAAGTGCTGCTCGACTCTTGTCATTCAAAATGTGCCGTCTCAGCTGACTCTGTAGTTCTGTCCTGAAATCTCACCCATAACAAGTTGTTTCCGACCCCAGATCTGCACCGGCTCACAGCTCTGCTTTCTTTTAGTCCCTCTTTATATATGCAGTGCTATTATTACTGATAGCAATTTGGTCTAACTCCAACAGAATCTATAAAAAAGACTTATATTTAAACAAATTTGAGTCATATTGATGCATTCCTCTCTCATTCATAAAACAATCCATTTAAACCTCACTCTGAAACCTACACTTGAACCCAACCATTGATCTAACTCAACATTGTTTGAGTGCCTTATTGGTTCATTTCTGGAAAAACATCAGACAACCTGCTGGCAGTCTGAGCAAACTGTCTACCAACTGTTAGAGGCTATTACACTGATGAATGTTACTGCAAGCGGGATTATGAAGCCTCGTTCTTAAAATGGAAAAACAAATTCAGGTGATATTTGCGCAGCCGAGAGATTCTGGATGTTCAGTTTCATTTCATACTTTGAGCACTTGGTTTACAGTTTAACATTTGTGCTTCCAACATATGATGTGCATGCGCTGGAGGTCAGCAGTAGGTGAGGCAAGTTAGCCTAGACACACTGTGGCCTTATGTCCCCACTGCTCTAATGAACGGCTGGAGGCACTTCATTACCCACAGTCAAAAGTCAAGTCTTCCTGCATACCTTGTCAGGGGAATTTACTGAGGTCAGAACGTGAATGTGCAGAAGAAGCACGTGAAGGCCTTTAGTCCAGCGCCCTTGGCAGAGCGCTCATTTTAATGTATGCTAATGTGCGAAAAACCACCCCAGGAATGTGAATACATTCCAATACGTCAAGTATATATGTAAATTCTGATAATAATGACACTACATGCATAGTCAAATGAATATCCCACATTATGAATTTCAATTATAACATCTGGCTGTTCATGGCGGCGTGAGGATGAGTAAAAGCTGCGCTGTGAGATATTTTCCCGACCTTGAAATGTACTTTGCCTGTTGTGCCCAGTGCAAGTTGGAGGACGCAGCAAAAAGGGATGGCACAAGGTGTTGATATCGGATATTTTGCTGAAAGGTGGCTCTTTTATGCTGTGGCAGAAACAGTCTGAAAGCCTGATTAGCTTTTAGTGCAACCTCATTCTGCTATTTGATCGGTGACTCCTTCAGTCAGCAGAACACTGGTGAAAACTCAACACTCAACTCGAACTGGAAGGCACAATTAGTTCCTAACGTTGATCAAATCTCTGCAACTATCAAAAGGCAGAGGGAAAATTTATTATTTTGCACGGAAGAAAACGTACTCTTTGCATCTAAGACTTTCAAAATGGACTTTCAATATGTCCACAAGTGCAAACCAGCTTTGTAATTCGAGATTTCTTCGTACTGCTACATGTTCACATCCAGCCACCCTGGAAGCATTTTCCCACTTGGAAGTTTGTCTCCATTTGATGAGCCACTTTCATCGCTGTGATTGACACAGCACTTTAAATGGTGTGACACAAAGAATGTGATTTACTGAGAGATAATAATGAATCGCAACACCCTCCCAACTCACAGTCCACTTTGTTGGACCATTTGGCGCACACCACCACTCCTTCTTGTAGAACTTTTGCACCTTTTCTGTCCTTCCGGGAAATCGTTATCTTTGATCACTACTGAGCTCACACGTGATTCAGCAATCAATAACTGTGCCAACAAATGTAAGTCGTAAAAAAAAGATGAGTTCTTAATGAATGAGAGTGGGGGAGGGGGGTCAGAGCAGGGTGACGGCACAAGGAAATGTGAGGAAACGCTCACAAAACAACAACTGTGGGACTGAAACTTTGCTTGAACTGTGCTAATAATAATCCACAGAGAAAGAGGGAGGAGGAGGAGGAGGAGGAGGAAGAATAACAGAGAGAACGAGAGGGAGAGGCAGCGGCAGCCCTATGAAGAAGCAGAGTGATTATGTCCCTGGGTCACTATTGGATTTGCGGATATTGTGTTTATGAATGAAGCCGGTGACAAGCGTGGATGATGAGACTCTCGGCAGGTTTAATCTCCTCACTTCTCTCGCTGAGGCTATTTCAAGAGACTGGGATGAGTACAAAAACCCACCAAACGTACAGCACATTAATAATGAAACGTGGATGCCCGCAGACAAAACCAGTCAACAGCCTTTCCAGAGAATCTGTTTTTTGATGAGAGAAGAGTGAAACAGGAAGCACCTTTCACATGGATTTAGGTAGAAGTGGTTCATTGCGACCCTGGTGTGGCGAAGGGAAGAAAGGATTTACAAAGTGACCTGGAGTGCCCTCTCCACCACACCAAAAACAGCAGAGAGGAAAGCATCGTTAAGCACTGCCGACCTCACGCTAGTTTGCATCAGGCAGCACGTTTTCATGAAACAGCCTCGTGCGTACTGTTTAAATGTCAGAAACATAGTTTTAATCACAACAGTTAACAAACACACAAACAGTGGCAGCTGCTTGAAATGCTTGAGTGACAACGCTTTTCTTTTTTTCAGTTCAGGGTTACTGTCTGACTCATGAGATCCACCAATGTTCATCATTAAGGGCATCTGTGTCATTCTTGTATCAGACGGACAAAGACTTCCCACCGGGCAGGAGATTCCTTCAAGACAGTCTCATTTGAGCACACAATGTCCATTGTCCAACTCCAATTTCTAAACAGTGCTGTTTTCTTTCACCAATACGTAAGGAATTTTGCTATCAGCCATGCATTTAAGATTTCAAGTAAGGGTTTTGTTGTTGCCTTATTTCAGGAATGATTAATGAGCTTGGCAGCGCCGCGATGTCCTGTGGGTGATTGCACTGGCACGCAACTTCATCCAGTGAGGTTTACCGCCTACCTGGCCAGCCTCCACACACCTTAAAAACCTAAATACTGTAAAGCAGTCTCAATCTCAAATTGCTTGGCCTCTTTCTTACGGCCACCGCTGCAATTTTGAGGATCATGTGTTGTGAAAATACCTGTCTGCCACACTTACTTTCTCTGGTTAGGGAGCAGAGATGACAAAACACCACGGGTGGTGTCACACTGGATGTCAGCCAGGCCCCCACAGCTGGTGGCCTGACACAGCCTGACAGGTCCAGTCACGTCTTCCAGATAAAGCCCCCTAGACAAGTTGTCCAATGTCATGTTGTCAATCTGATTACGCCGTCTTCACGTGTCATGAACGAGTGGCAAAACAGGATGCGAAAAATTAACCTGTTTGTCAGGCCAGGCTTGAGAATGAACCGCATTTGCTTCCCTAACATCTGTGTTAAAGCGCCACTATTTCCATCTTCGGTCAGAGATGCACAAACATTTATCTTTCCGTCACACTGATCTTGATGAGCATCAGCGCGGTGTGTGGGGGATACTGTACTTTTAGATGCCCTGAGGGGCTGTGGGCTGGGTGAACCATGTGGCCACAGCTCTTGTAGCTGCTGGTGCTGCTAAGATTTACAGTATTCCAGCTGCTCCCCTGTGAGCCACACTGTGCTTCAGCCACAGCATCTGTCAGAAGTAAAAACTAAATGCTATTTCTACGAGTTCTCTGCGACGTTAACGTATTATACAGTCTTCTTTTTTTTACCATTCAAGATTACAAATAGAGGTCATAGAGTAGGGCAACGCCTGCAGAAACCCCCATCTAAAGCTGAGTGCTATCTGGATGAAGGCATTTCTGCTGAGCTCCAGTCCCATCAAACGGCCATTAACGTGGCAGGTGCAGGCTATTTTGCTGACGATAATATCCACAGTGACTTTAACCCCTTTAACACCGAGGACATGTGAATGACATGGACCCCGCGCTCCCCCCGCTTGCATGAGGCCGCTGTTGCAGATGAATCCCTGGTCATCACTCTTCAGAGACCCTGTCATGAATTAGTTATGTAATTAAACCTTAAAGCTGTAGTTCTGCTGCTTTTCTAATCTAAATAGATCAAATGTGTGGCACGGCGCTGCGCTCCTCTCTCCTGCACTGAAGCGATGGTCACGCTGGTGAGATTGACAGGTTCAGTGTATGGGATGTGTTTCCAGCCCTCCTGGTGTTGTTGTTGATGTTGGTGTGCAGCACGACTCTGGAATGACTTGGTAGCACAATCAATAGGTCTTCTTTACAGTTTACTGATTATGACTCTGATTCAAACTAGGGATGCACCGATCCGCTTTTTTCACCTCCGATACCGATATCTGAGGTTTAGTAATCGCCCCTTTTTTAAAAACAGATATAAATGTACTGAGTTATTTATTTAATAACTATGCACCAGTACAACAATCTTACACCAATAGCTTCTCTAGCTTGGTCAAACAACATGGAAAAAAAAAATATAACAGGTGTAACTGGATCTGTCTCGGCATCACTCACAGCGCTGTGAAAGAAGTCCCTCGTTGACAACCAGCTGCATTGTATGTGCAACGCAGCCTAAACTACGCACTCTCATGCTGTCCATCGCCTTTTACATGTTGCTGGCGTTGTCCCTCAGAATCACGTGGACTTTACTCAACGTATGTCAAACGTTTCCTTCAGGGTAGCTGCGATCGCATCGCTGCTGCGTGACCCATGGAAGTTTGTAGCATTGAGCGTTGCACTGTGTGGCACGTAACTCTCATCCAGCCACTGTGCAGTTAAACTTAAACTTTTTGTTGCCTGCACACTATTAGGTTTAAATTTTTCACCTCTTTCCTTCATCTCCTTCAACGTTAGCTGCTAATACCGCCTCCTTTTTGTTTATTCAGTTCAATGAAGTCAGCATGCTCCCTGGCGTGAAATCTCTGTAGGTGCTTGATTAAGTTGGTCGTGTTATAACGACGTTGTACCACCGCCCTTGGCAACATTTACTGCGCAGGTATTGCAATTAGCCGTCGAGTTTGTAGGCTGAGACAGTGTGAAAAAGTTTCGCTCGCTCTATTTTGAAAACAATGTGGTCCACATTATGTGTTCACTGTGTGTTGCTTGCACATGACGCCACTCGCAGCGCCTATAGCTTAGCGTTAGACTGAAAAGATTGGCCCCTACGTATCGGGTCCATTGTCACTGATACCAGATCTAGAGTTTTCTTCAATATTGGGACCAATACCAACACCAAAATCAGATCGGTGCATCCTTAATTCAAACCCAACTGATTAGTTACAGTCTTGTAAGTGAAGTAATTTATGCAGGAAAATCTTGCAAACACAAAATATTAATGTATAAAATAGAGAAATAAAACATTTTTCAGCTGTTGTTGCAAACAAAAATATGGGCCTAAAACGTGAATATGATCTGACGTGAATCTTGCATCGGTGAATAAAGAGGTTAGTGGTGTTTCAGCCTGTTGCAGGACCAGTTTGTTGCATCATTTTCATAAACAAAACCACGTCCATGCGACAGGAGCAGCCTCTCTTTTAGGTACAAGCTGCTCGTATTGTCTTAATGGTCGGAGTCATTGTCGTGTTCGTAATTATCTCGTTCTGTCATGTTCACTCGCCTCTGTCTGTTTGTGTTGCCTTCATGTCTGCGTCTGTACCGTGTGCAAAATGTACATGTTGTCCAAGTGACAAAAATTCTGCGATAAATAGTTTGATTTGCAAAACATTTGAATATCTATAGAGAGTAACATGAAACAATAAGACGTTTTTCTGTCTGTCACATGTCAGATTACACAGCCTTGTCTTCAATGATAACAAACTGAATGTGTTTGCGTTTGTGTGGGGGCTGTAAGAACTCGTGATGAGCAATTCTCATTATTTTCTGACATTTTATAGACCAAACAATTAACTGAGAGAATAATCAGTTGATCACTTGGTAATTAAAATAACCTTTAGATGCAACCCGAGCGCTGAGTCCTGGCTTTCATTAATCGTATTTCAGCAGAATAAGAAAATATTGAAAGCAAAAACTGCCTTATGTTCAGCTGCCAAAAACAGGACCTTGTCAACAAGACTCAGAGTCACGCTCCGGCCATGCTAGCAGCGCTGTGGGGCTGTGCTTTGAGCTAAATGCCAGGGTCAGCATGCTAACAGGGACACCGCTAAACACCGCTTGTTTGCAAATGACTGCGTTCTGTTTTTATTTAGGTTTTACACAGCGTGCCAGCTTCTTTCACAGTCATACTCCCAAACCGTCCAATGAGTGTCCAAGCATGAAACTGAAATCCACAAATGTCAAACTGATGCTGGCACGAGAAGGAAGGTCACCAGGGTTCATCCTCTGGAGGCCATGAATGTGTAAAGAAAGAGGAAGCGTTTTAGATTCGACACCTCAGACAGAAACATTCTGGAAAAAGGACTGTTTGCTTGTAAAATACTCAAGTAAAGCTGAAGACCGGTGAGTGAATTTTACACAGTAGTTCAGGATTAGTGTGATTCATTAAAATCAATTTGAACAAATTACATGTTAGATCTGATTAATAGAAATAACACTCCTGGTGTTAACTGGTCCTGGGGCAGTACGGCCGGGGCTTCAAACACACTGTGTCCTACCACGCTGCAGTAAATCCTCCACACTTTTAGACACTTTCCAACATTATTCTCCCACACGTTTCACAGCGTCATTTGAAAGCATTGAAGCATTTCTGAAAACCAAATTGTGAAAACATCAAACAAATCTTTTACACATACGAACAGACAGACATGCAGGCAAACATTATCAACCGCCAAAATAAAAGCCAGCAGTTCTGCATGAATTTGTGTCCTGTGTGAAAATCACTTCAAGCACCCGCAGAGTGAAATGGAAGCACAGCACGTTTGGACACGACACAGACGAATTATCTGCTGGAAACAGATTTTTCAGGCTGTTCTTACCCCACTTGTCCCACACCTTTTAACGCCCTCCATCCTGCCTCAGTGTTTAACAGGTGATTCCTGTCTGAGCAGCGGAGTAGCCGTCTGAAAGGCAGACCAGTGCAGAGCGCGGCAGGGGGCTGATGGGTTGACCCAGATAGGGGGAGACAGACTTAAAGTTCAACCAGGACACACAGGAGAGCTTTGAGCACAGTGTTATGATGACCACTGCTTCTCTCTCTCTGACACACACAAACCCAGAACCATCGGCTGTGCTCCGCATGTCTCCTTTAAAAACCCCCATCATCCCCAGCGCTGTCACGCTTTCATCTCCAGTTCGTACAACAGCGCACCTAAAAAATGCAGCGTTGAGGATTCGCCTGCTTGCCACTGTAATTGATTTCCTAATGCATATTTCACATTTCAACACATTCAATCAGAAACTCAAAAAAAAAAAAGATGCAAACAACTCCTGCATATTCATTTCCAGACACGGTTTCATTTCCTGAAGACAAAGCCCAAAAATGTGAGAAAGACATCAAAGGTCAGTTTTTAAGTGTATACACATCTGTGCAGACAGAGGGCTACTGTACACATGAACAGAAGGACTGTCTGCAGACGGTCACATGGAGGGTTTTAACACAACTGCTCCCAGTTGTGCTGAAACACCAGCAAGTTAGTGGATGATAACAAAGAGCCCATTAGCCCTACGTTTGATCGAATGATAAAATTAAGTCTGACCCACTTACGGTTCAGCGAGTCTTTGATCTGTGTGATCCATGTGACCCGACGCTTTGACATATGAAGTCAAGAACACATGAACAGTGCTGCTTAAAGGGTGGAAGCACAATGACCTTCCATCTCATAACTGTTTGCAAACAGCAGTTTACGTGAGCGAATAAGCAGCATTTGAGCGAGTTTCATCATATGGTGCAACAACAATCACCTGAAGCTCAATATGAGCAGAACCACTGAGCTTCTGGTGACTGCAGTGCTTCAAATATGGACGCTGCTGCAAAGAAGCTGCAAATTGTAAAACATGGCAGCTCAGAAGGTCTTTACAATCAGCAAAGTTTCATCGTGGACACCCAAGATTAGTGTCACCAATTCAGCATCAAACCAATGTGAAATACGGTCACAATCTGCCCTTCGGTTCCTGAGTGATGGCCAGAGAACCGTCTTTGCAGAACACTTTGTTGTCACTGTGAAGTCGACTTTTGACCTTTTGGATAGAAAATGTCATCACTTCTTTAGTCATAATTAGCGCATGAATTCTTGAGTTATGGAAAAAAATGTGTTGTGTGCGGTCAAGGCAACACCATGACCTTTCATGATCAAAGTCTAATCACTCATCCTTGAGCCCACGTGGACACTTGTCACGTCCTTTCCGAATCACTTTTCACTGACCTCCATGTGAGGGAGAATTCCTGAGAGAATCCGACTGCACGTCACATGTTATGGTGTGGGTCTGCTGTGGTGAAACTACAATGACGGGCCACTACATGTGGGGTGTGGGAAATAGGGTTGCTGAGGGGGCTGCAGCACCCCCCGAAAACCAGGCCTATGAAAACAATCAATTGATAAGAAAGTGAAATGCAGACGCGCAGCTGAGGGAGCGAGTGCTCATGTGGACGAGCGAGAGAGAGGGAGCGTGAGAATATGAACAGAAGTGTCAGCGCGATATAAAAGCTTTCTTTGATCATGGAGCCTAATGTTACTCCACAGTCCTGTGGCTTTCAGTGAAGTGTATGATCTGCGCTTCAGACTGGAGTCTTTGTTAACAGTGACAAACAGCTAGATCCTGGTTCAGGCTTCGCTCGCCTCTGTGACCCGTCTGTGTCCCCCACGCGCCGCATAGTTACAAGCTACGCCGAAACGGTGGCGGGTCACATCTCGAGCCGGCGTCCAGGCTCTCCCTCTTCATCTCATTGATCTCATGCCTTAGCTTCATGTTGTTGACGGTGAAGCTGCTGACATACAGAAAGCTGCAGCATGAAATGTCAAATTAGTCTGATTGTATGGAGGTAATTATGCAACATAAACACGTTCGGCCAAACATCTACTTCTGTACATCATCACTCTTACGTTTCGTTGGCTGAGAGCTGCTCTTGGTTGATTTAGGAGTACCTGCATGCTTTTGGCCTCTTTAGAAAGGGAACACTCTGAAGTTTTATCCCCCGCAGTCAGAATCACTGTAAGTGCTCCTGGCATTGAGTAACTGAAGTTTGAACACCCTGAGGTCAAGTGTTTTTATTTTCCGCCTTTTTTTTTCAGTTTTTTTTTTTTTTTTTGCAAATAGATGCCTACAGAAATCGGCTGGCGACCGGTTCAGGGTGTACCCCGCCTCTCGCCCACTGAAGCTGGGATAGGCTCCAGCCCCCCCACAACCCCGAAAGGATTAGGCGGTATAGAAAATGGATGGATGGATGGATGCCTACAGATGACTACATCTGAGTGTTATTAGCTAGAAAACACAATGGGACCACAGCATGAAGCCTGACCCGAGTCCAAGGTCAAAAAACCTGCTAACGATACCACAGAAAATGAATATTTCACCCTAAATTTTCCTCATTCTTCAAAGGCTATTTTATTATATGATCTAGACAAACAAAAACAACACTATATTTACATTCATGCAATCCATGTGTACGCCATCTATATTCAGAATTTTGGTATCTGTCCTGAACTTTTACGTAATATATCTTTCATACTCTAATCTCCTCAGTTCTTTTGGCTGGTACAGGCTGAGATGTTGATCGTTGTCGTGAACGGCTGAATGGTCCATCACATGAAATGTTGCTGCTGCAAGGAATTGTGGGATGGCATTATCTCCTTTCCTTTATAATAAAGGATGGTCCAGTGTATCCTTTGCTTAAGAAGCTACAAAAGGAAGCACTGAAGCACTTCTCCTTCACATTTAGAGAATCTGAACAGCCCACATCATGGCCGCCACTCAGATACTGTCAGGTCATTTCACTCAGAGAGAAATCTTCAAAAAAATGCTGCACTTGTCAAACGGGTAAAGATGTTTGCATGTGTTTTCTAAGGCTGCTGAGCGCTGAGCTCTCCGCAGAATCCACAAATTTTGGCGCTTCTATTAAAGCACCAGTGTGTGGGATTTGGTGGCATCTAGTGGTGAGGTTGCAGATTGCATATAGGAGAACCTGCTAAGGTGCCCTCTAGAGCCAGTGTTTGGTTTGTCCATTCTGGGCTACTGTAGAAACGCGGCGGTGCAGCAGGGCAGACTCCCGCTGTAGACATAAAAACTCAAAAATACAATATTTCTTATTCTGAGGTGATTTTACACTCATGAAAACATGCCTGCCATCCTCTGCTGCTCCTTTGAAGTGAATACATTTGGCCATTAAATTGTCTTTTTGTAAAATGCTGCCAATGCCAGGCTTTTCCAGCAACATTAATCAATAATAGACACAAATAAATAAACATAAAATTAGAGTCATTATACAATTTTCTTCAAGTAAAAGTCGACTAAAGCCTGCAATCAAATGACCGAACTGGGACTCAAATTAATAAATATTTTTGTCTAAAGACTTAAGTATAAAAAATGAAATGCCACAGTTAAGATTGGCACACAGCCCCCCCATGGCGCACACATCTCAACGAGTCTCTTACAACACACACACACACACACACACACACACACACACACACACACACACACACACACACACACACACACACACACACACACACACACCTAAACTCACAGCAACCAATTACAGTGTGGCTTGGATTCCCATTTGCAATTACCAAGCAGCTTGATCCTGTCAGAAGATTGGATTGATCCCATTTATGTCATTTAGGTCCCTGGAAAGCAAGTATTTAATGAGGAGTAACTGCCACTCATTATGAAATGAGCACACTCATCATGCTTCAAGGTTATTGGGGTTATTGTGCAATAAAAAGCCGAGCTGAGCTCCAGTAAAGCCCAGAATGTTTCTATTAAAAAAACACATTTTGAGAGTATTAATTATAGACACATTATACATCCACTGTACTGCAGATTTTACATGTTTTTTGACTTGTCTTCATTTAAAAACAGCACGTCTTTCACCCTTCTGCTCACAGGAATTATAAACAAACTTTCAGTGGCTGCCAAATTAACATAAGCCACTCGCTGCGAAAAGCTTTAGTCCTTTTATCTAAAGCCAACTTTTGCAATGCATTGTCAAAGTGAACCAAATTTCCTCTTTCTTGCAAGTCTTCACATTAGCACGACGACCAGCCTCTTGTTATGGATTACACTTTTAAAGCAGTCACTGGAAAGAAAAATGAAAGGAAACATTTCGGTTAATTTGAAATAAAATGAACACGAGGCTATAAAGGACGGGGGAGTGTCCCTGAATTGCTTCCTGAATTGGGAAAAGCGGCAGTCATTATTAAATTAATTACTGGCATGAGGCAGGAAGGGAACCTGCAATGACATGAAAGGCCAAATGTTTGTACAGCTTATGAACACCCATCAACCTCCCCGACCTCCACATCCTCATTGTTCACCGTGCTGCCTGAGCCTCACACTACTTCCTGAACTGCCATAATGGAAAGCACTCACGCAGGGCTGGGAACTGTGAGCTGAAACTTATATCACCATATATTTTGTGTATCACAGTAATTATATATGTCAGCATTTTTAATTTTTCCCTGACAGTGCGAGACAGCGATAGTAAATACTGATGCCTGGAGTTATTTTCAGTAAACTGCTGTATTAATATTGTGTACATTACTGTGGTTGTGGAGGCAGACTCATACATGGTGGAAGTTCAGAGCTTATCACAGAGCACAGCTGATGCCGAGTGTGTATCTGTGTGTGTGTGTGTGTGTGTGTGTGTGTGTGTGTGTGTGTGTGTGTGTGTGTGTGTGTGTGCGTGCTCCACTTTCTCACGACAGCTGCTGTACAATTTCAGGATCTTGTTTTGAATGAAATATTTGCAGCTTGGTATTAGAAACCGTGAATCCAATGTTTTCACCAGTACCTCAAAGCCATCTGTCGCCACAGCTTGGAAAACCACCATCTTTCCACACACAGCAGATCATGTGTGAGGTGACCTTTCACTATCCTATAGCTGCACTTACCAACGTAGTTTTTAAAAGGCGTCGCTTGCAGTGCAAACCCACGGAGAATGGAGGTCTACGGAGCATTTTAGCGTCTTTCAGCTAACTGTTCAGAGCTGTTAAACTGTCGCTGTTCACAGCAACCAAAACCAAAAAGAGTGAATGTTAGACTTACAGGTGGACGCAAACGAGACAAGAATGAATGAATGATAATGTTGCTTCGTGTTTCCTGGGTGTGGAAACAGCCTCACAGGGTGATAATACATCAGTAGCCATATTTACATCTCACTGTCGAGCAAATTTGATGCAAACTTTTGAAAAGCCACAAAAAAGAAATGAGAATTCGGTGCATTTCCATCAACTGGTTTGGAGCAAATAAGCTAGAATGCACAGAGCTTAGTATTGTCAGAAGGTGGCAGTATAGGCTACGTTACACCGTAATAAACAGAGGAAGAAGTAGAGGTCGCAAACTGGAACAAAACAAAAACAAAATCAGCTGTTTGCAAAACGACAACAGATCTCAAAGAAGAAACAAAACCGTATGAGAATATCTGGAGGAAGTTTTTCCAGATTTCCATAAACCTTTTCTGATGTATTAATACCTAATAATAAATGTGCTCATAAAAACTGTTGTGCTCCCCCTAGTGGCCAAAAAATCTAATCCTTGTGACATCTGCTTTCACTCCAAGAGCTCCTGGAGTCTGAGCCGGAGTTCATTCCTTGTGCTCACTGTTTCGTTCTGAGGAGATTTACAAGGTTACAGCAGCATTTGTCCTGCACAGTCTGTGGATACTTTCATTTTACTCAAAGTGAAAATATTTTTAGAGGAAGCATCCTGCTTTGAACAAATTCTCTATCTTCACTGAGATTTTCTTTGCATGCAAACGAGCCTTTCCTTTAGCATGAAGAAGAGGAGTTCACTGATGTTCCTCACGCTCCTCAACTGACAATTAAAACCCAAAGTCAATGCAACATCTCCTCCATTGTGCCGGGCATCAGAATGACATGCAAGAGACAGGATTTTATGATAGTCTGAGGTGATGGATGTGTAATGTAATGAGTTTTGTGACTTTCCAAAGCCAACAATCCTTTGTATATTTTGATATATTGTTGCCGTTCCCATGGAAAATTGAGGTCAGACTGGAGCTTTAGCATCTGTGGAGCTTTATTATATATGATTAGTTTGTGCAGCAGTTATTTCCATCATCCTATCTGACCCCAATTGACCTGAAAGAGCTCAATGTAATCTCCTTATACCATAGTTGGGATTCTTTCTGCATTTTCTGAATGTCATCTTTTTCTGTGTTTTCAGACTTACATACCATAATTTTGAGGGCTTTGAACAGATGAGCCGTATTTTATTGCTGTGGTTAACAGCTTATCTTACCATTTTTTTTCCCAGAGTGTCACTCTGAGCATAAGCTTTGGGCGCAGTCTCTAATTTCCTATTTACTGCATGTAACAGCTCTGCTTCAAAGTCACATACAGAGCAGCCAGAATGTTATATTCTCACTAATCCCCACATTAAAACCCCACTATCTTTTTTTTGCATCACTGGTATTTTCCACATTCATGCGTCTCTCAACCTCGCGTCACATCCTGTGCAGCCATTCCCATCTCAATTATGATGACAAGATCAAAAGTTCACTTAAACACAGAGTGCATGTGTGTTCCGTCACACAATCATATGCACATAGAAACTGTATCTGCGTGTGGAAAGAAGCTTCGTGGCCCGACAATAAATACACAGAAAAATAAGCTTGATGTGTAAACACACAGAGCAGCAGCTGGGAGACAGACATCAATCACCCGCCCACGCCTGACATACAAACCCTCTCTCTTCCAGTCTGTGACGACCCACAAATATACATAATATTCTGCAACAATGACATCAACAAGCCGGTGGCAGAGAGGAGGACCCAAACGCGACTAATGCTATCAGGACACATCACTCCTCGCACACTATTCCTATCCGATTCTTTGTTTTTCAGGCCTGGACCCTGATGCTGATGAGCTTTTCATTGTGTTTGTTGTTGTCTGTATTAGGAGCTAAAGCTAAAGGATTTGGGGAAATAAATAAGCAACATGCATAACTAGGGCTGCAACTCATACATATTTTGATTCTAAAATAATCTCGCAATTATTTCTTAAATAAAACAAAGGATTGTTGTGTCAGAAAACATCCCCCGGACGTTCCCAGAGGGACACGAGGGAACGGCAAGGTGAGCCGATTAAAGCAGCTTGCGAGTAAACACAGAAATATGGTATAGAATTAAGCAGAATTAAAATAGTGAGATAAGAAATAACCTCCTAGAAACGGGGAAATGCATTCCTCCAAATATTTTCAATAGACAGATTTAATCCCCCTCCCCCGGTCCCATCCCTGCCACAGCTATCGCTCAGTGGGAAACACTGCTGCTCAGTAACAAACAGAGACAGCGACTCGCCGGTGAACATAGCGGAGCATTGGCAGCCAGACGTTTTCCTCAGGAGAAGCTGAGGAGCTAAAAGTCGGCCGAACGAGATACCAAGTGACCAGAAAAAAGACGCCTAATGAACACTGCTGTGGCTCCATGTCGGTTGGTTGTGTTTACGGGAAAGTTTTCAACTTTATAAGCTGTTTTTTTTGTTGTGTTTACAGCTTGTTGCGCTGCCCCCAAGTGGCCAAAAAATGCATCGACAATAATTCACGTTCTGCTGATTGCTTCAGCGCTAACAGTCAACATAATTCACATCTCAGTCTCACAGAAATGAACACATTTACGACTGAGGGTGTAGATGTGCGTGTCATGCACTCAGGGCCCCAAATTCCAGGCTTAACCCTCAGACGGACACGTCGCACCTCCACCCTTCACCCAAACTCCACCTTAATCATTTCTTACTCTTATTATATTAGTCTAAGCTCAACTACAAAGAAGAGAGGCTCAGTAAAATGACCTCATTCTGCAAAAATGTCCTCAGTCTGAATCTCACTTTGGCCTTAACAGAGACAGACACGCGTGCGCGCACACACACATGCACACACACACACACACACACACACACACACACACACACACACACACACACACACACACACACACACACACTTAACTGGCCTAAAATTACAGCACAGGACAGTAATTTGGACTCTTGACAGGATGATTTAGCTTATGTGGAATTAATGGACACAGATGATGAATGAATGATCAATTACTCATGTTGGATCTAATGATACTGTATTTAAGCCTCTGCACAGAAGAGTTGACAGCGTGTGCTGCATCGCTCTCTGAAGCCTAATTGAATCACAAAAGAAGGGGAGGACAGATTCTCGTATTCTGCCTCCACAATGATTTGACACACAGCTCCCCGAACATTTTTCACCCTCAGCAGGGAAGATGTTCGCATCCTCTGGCAACATCCTCACCCCCTCCCCGAAGGCATATCGCAGACGAAGCATCTCCCCTCAGCAGCTCGTGTAACTTTCCCATCCCAAAAGGACGGTGCGGGCCAAAATCTGCTCTGATGTAACCCTTTAGATGTAACTGAAGTCTGCAATTTGGTTACATCAAATCTGGTTCAGCGGATGTTCAATCTTAACCTCAAACTGGGCAGAACTTTATGCCAGCGTAACACATTCATCTCACTGTTCCAGTCATAATGTGATTATCTCACGGTGTGTGAGAGAGACGTTCTTCATCTTCATGATCGGGTTAAAGAGTATTTACTGGTTCACATCACAAGTTAATAATTCGGTCGTCTGTTTGTACATCAGAGCGGAGCTGAAACCCAATCATTCAAGTCATCTTTAGAGCAAAGATGCCAAACATCCATGATGATTTGGTTCTTCTCTGCTGTATATCAGAATAAATTGGAGGGTTTTTGTGGGCAAAACAATCAATTACAACCCTGATCCCAAAAGAGTTGTGGCAGTCTGCAGAACATAAATAAACCAGAATGCGATCATGTGCTAATCCTCTCTGACATACACTCAATTGAAAACAGTCTAAAGTCAGTATATTTAAAGTTTGGACACATCAGCTTCACTGATTTTTGTAAATATCTGATTATTCTGAATCTGATGCAGCAACATGTTTCAAACAGGTTGGGACAGGAGGAAAGACTGAGGAAGTTCAGGTAAACAGGCTGATTGGCAACAGGCGATAGAGTCATGATTGGGTATGAAAGGGGCGTCCTGGAAAGGCTCAGTCGCTCACGAGCGAGGATGGAGTGACTTCACCACTTTGAGGACACATGATTGGATGAAGGAGATTACTACACAGACTCAGGAACACTTTGTTTGCAAATGGCTGAAATCTGTGTTTATTTACGTTTTACACAGCGTTGTGTAATCAGGGTTGTATCATTATCATCATTAAAATGATGGTTAGTTGAAGACCTACATGTGAGCAGCTCTCCATCCGTCTCTATGTGCTGCGTTCAAGTTCATTAACAAAAAGTGGTGATGCAGTTTTTTTTCTGCATCATAAATCCATCACAAACAAAAACATACAAGGCCAAGTCTCGTAGGGATGGACTCCCTTAGTTATTTTTCTTTTCCAAGCTTCATAAAATCACATCATATCACTGCTACACATCAGTGTTTCCCACATACATGTATTTATTTGTGGCTGCCCACATACTGACTGATTCTCTTCTTTGACTATTTGAAATGGGTAAATCTCATGTCGTCGCAGAGCTGAGCGCAGCACATTGATTCGTCCCACTCGCTCACAAACACACTGAGAACGACCCCGTCTGCGAACAGCCCCTCCTCTTCGTCTGAATCAAAGCGTGATCGTGCACAGGAGGAAGGATTTCAAGCTTCCCCGCAGAGGAGACGTCTGTCTTAATGCATCAGTACAATCAATCCCAAAGGTTAGTATCATGACCACCTCTGCACAAGTTAGCCTATCTCAACGCTCCATCTTGGAGAGCCAACTCTTGGAAAGCACATCAGGAGCCTTGTAAGGAAAACTGTGGACAAACCATCCAGTGTATGGATTTTGGTGCACACCCATTCTTTATGGTACTGGTGCCTGGAGTGTCCAAACGGATGAAAGACTCAGTTATTCAACACACAGTGAAGCAATAGACTGCATATGTTTTATTATTAGTTTGTTTGCCCCTTCGATAAGCAGCCACCGGAAACACAATGTAATTCTGTTGAAAACAGTCACTGCTGCATTTCATTTTCCTACAGCTTCGCTGTGATTGGCCTGGGGAGACTGTTGATAGTCATAAGACTCCTTTGATACACTTGAATTACTATCTTTCCCTTCTCTGGAGGGGAGGTGTTTTTTTTACTTTGCACCACCCGCATGCCTCCAACATCACCATTAGCTGTCAAAAGCAATAATCCATTTCTGGAACTGGAACTAATTAGTTTTGGAAAGACTGTATTTCTCTGTCCAGTCGGATAAAATGTACCAAAAAAGCTTGAATATATTTTCCTTTCTGCCACAGCTAAAGTCTCGACATTAAATGTCCACTGAGTCGGGTTTCTGCTATAAACGATGCATCAGACTCCCAATGTGAAAAGGTTATAAGTGCAGCCAAACCCTGCCCATCAACGCCAGCTCTAATCAGGTTTTACCAGGTAGCTTGCCTACCTTGGTTTGCAGGGAGCCATGTTGCCTGAGCATCATGATAAACCATGTTCTGTTCCTGATGTGGCTGTTTTCATCTGAACAAAATGAAATATTATTTGCCGCTTCTATTTCTGCTGCTTTAGTTTGGACTTGACAGCCTCGAACTCTTCAGCCAGCACAGACTTTAGCTCCAGTGTAAGAAGTGTAGCCGTGACTCTTATCAATGAGATGAGGATTTCAGGTCCACCGCCTGCATTTGGTTATCTGGCTGAGGGGTCACTGCTGCTCCTGATGGATAAAGCACTCAGCAGTGGAGGTTCCTCTAGTAATTTTGTACTTTGGCAAAATGTTTGTCATTGGCGCAACAAAATCAAACCTAAAGTAAAAAAATAACCTTAAACAAAACCTTCAAACCGAGCCTGTGAAAAACAGCCTCCGGCGCCATCAGTTCTGCGTTTAGACTGTATGGTTTCAAAGCCAACAGCTGAAGTAAACAAGCGGTAAACAATCTGGCAAGATAAAGACCGAGATGGTGGACCAAACAGAACTTAAAGATAAGCAAGCTTTTATTCATAACTAAGATGAGCAAATGACCATAAACAAGACCGCAATCAGATAAAATGATGGTTGCTCTGTGTCTGCTGATGTTAAAGTGAGCAGTTAGATGTTAATGTGATTATCTCAGGCACTGCTCTCTGCTGTTCTTCAGTCTTTCTGCCCGAATAATGACCAAAATCCTTTAATACAACTTTAAGTCATTTTGAGCATTGCACAGACCTCGATAGAGGAGCTGATAGCGTCACGGCTAAATGATTGTCGGGAACCAGACAATGCGGGACCGGCTCTAAATGGACGCAAATACTTGAATCCCATCCCTAATGACCTCATACTCAACATGCTGTCATTGTGCACAACCCAGTACGCACCCAGTTTGAAGAAGCAGCAGGGGCACCGGTGTAGGACGCAGTGTTGGGCTAGCTGCTTTCAAAATGTAATTTCTTATATATTACAAGTTACTTTCATGTGATAGTAATGTTATTTTACGGTATTGCCATGCTGTAAAGCACCATTGATGACACTACTTCTAACTGCAGCTGTACAACAAGCATTATATTTGGCTATATATTTGTAATGTTAACGCTATCGCTGCTAATAGCCTCGGCATAACCTGGTCTCACCTTCGCTTCTGACTGCTTTTGAGAGGAATTTTGATGACAAGCTTGAATCTCTGCAGCCGTCTATGCAGGTATCACATTTCAGCCGTGTGTCACAGGAGGAACAGCGACCTGAAGTGATTTTGTCAATAATGTGCGCCTAACAAGAGGCTGATGCACGATAAAAAGAAGTAGGAATAAATATTGCACCAACTTTCTGAAAGCTGGAGCTACAGCGATAGTCAACGTTTCCCTTCATGCCACGCTGGACTGAGTAGGTTGCTGAAGCAGCGTACTGCTGTAGACAGGAGCGGCAGCAAAATGTACTTTAGCCACGCAGAAAAGGCTAACCTAAAATGATCAATATCCATCGAAGCGGATGCTACACTGGGAATGTTTTCAGCGCTTCGCCTTGACGTCAGACAACCGTTCCCATTGCACTACATCTTCTCAACTGCACAGCTTCTGTATTGTCATGCATGCCGTGCACTGTATCACAGGCAAAAATAAAGATGAATGACTGTGACAGCAGCCATTCACTGTGAAGACAAGAGGTTACCTTTACACAGGAGAACATCTCCAGATGGAGCCTGAACAGGCCGAAAGAGAGAGAGAGGGGAAACTTGTGTGGAAAATGCATCTCAGTCTGGTTGTTTCATTTATTTGTTGGCATAATCTCGCCTGATGTTTGGGTGCCGCAGCGCTCTTCATCGAGTGTCTATCTGGCTTATTTGGCCGTGGTTTTACATAATCCTCTGCAGAGAAATGATCACTGGAAAGGTGGAGTTGTCTTACACGGAGTGTTGTTTACGGGAGAGAAAAGGAAACAGCTGTCTGGCGTCGAGGTGAAGCGCGTTGCTCGGCTTCACGCACCAGACGCCATGCTGCCTCTCCAAACTGGGGCGGTGCTGACCGCCATCTACCGTAGATAACACACTTACTGTGGATAAGTGCCTCATGCAGGCCCACTTCAAAAACCCTGAACCACCCCGATAACACTGACTTCTTGTCATTTTTCTGATGTGACCACTTAACTTCCCCTCAACTTGTTATATCTACTTCTACTTAAGTCAGTGAGCCGCAACTCAGCAAGACACAAATGTCTAATCTGCTGTTGGATCACACATAACGCTTTGAGTTAAAATTGGATATTTGTAAGATATTAGGTTGACCGTGACAGCAGAGTCGGCAAAGAGTGTTTTAATAAACGTCGCCCAGCAGCAGCAGCAGCAGCAGCAGCAGCAGCAGCAGCAGCAGCGATATCGTACATATCTACTCACATCTACAATTTTACCACGGTGCAGTATTTTCCATAAAATATATCAGATTATTTCTTCATAATACTACACGCCACGTGAGTTCATATTCTGTGAGAAATCCAGGCTTAGTTCACTGAACAGCATGAACATCTAACTTCCTACTGCATAATTTCCTTTTACTTTTGGACGGCACCCAAAGAACGCTGGAGTGAACCCAACTGAATGTGTCTGAAAGTGTGACAAAATACACTCATTTAGACAATAATCATGGGGAGCGTGTTTATGGGTCATTAAATGAAAGCATACTGTGATGAGGAAATTTCACACACTAAGCTCCTGCTCATTAGAGCGGCGCGTAGGACTCAACTAATTACTTTACAAACGTGACAGGCCACGAAGAATGTGTCATAATCTGCCTCTTGAGAATTAGTGCACACCTCTGCACTATTGACTGTGACTTGTAGTATCAGAAAAAGGCTGTTGAAAAGCTATTTCAGAGTGGCTGCGCTCTCACAGCTCTGCAGGTAAAACAAAGAGCAGGAGTCGCTGACGCGCAGAGGGCCCTTACCAACGCGATCTTTACAGCGCCGTCCGTTATATAAAGTGGATATCGAGTTAAATGATTTTGAAGTGATGCAAAACAGAAACAAAGAGAAACTGATTTAGACTCTGGCTGCATAATAGAGCTCTGATAATGGGAATATTCATTGGTGATTAGACTGAATTAAATGGATGAGTGACTGTTTTCACAAACAAGCAGTTAATGACACGATCGGCTGCTGGATAACAACAAATCATTGCACGGCCATAAGTATTGAATACGTGGGGTGTTGAGTGCTGATGCCTCTAAGCACTTCTGAAGAGCCTCTGAGAATATATCAGCATATTGCTGACCATTTTTAGCTTATTCGTTCTGATCTGTCAGGGCAGATGTTGGCTGATAACGAACGACAGAAAGCGGTTTGGTCACCGAGGAGCATTCAGCGTTTACTTCTCAGCTGTAAAATATCATGCACAGTACATCAGGGCTGCAGCTAACGATTACTTTCATGATTAATCGCCCGATTGTTCAGTCTAGAAAATTGTGAAAAATGCTCATTTTTGCTCAGCAACGAAGAAAAGCTGCAAATCCTGACGTTTAAGAAGTTGGAACCAGCACCTTTTTTGTGTTTTTGCTTGAAAAATGACTAAAACGATGAATTGGTGATTAAATAGTTTGCATGTAATTGTTGTTCATTCCACTAATTGATTAATTGACTAATCACTGTGGCGATACAGCACGTCTTTCACAGTAAACCTGCATTAACAGGTTTTGGCTATAAGCACAACTTCACCTTCAAGGAGATGACATGGCAAACATGTTAGTACACACGTCTTCTGTACACATCCAGATCAACATTAGTATTCATCTGTACCCACTTTACATGAATGTAAGACCAACATTCAGTCACTTTTTTCCCCTGAGGAAAATATCTGCTTCCTTAGCAGCTGTAGATGTTCACTGCGTAGTCATTACTTTCGTCTGTGTGTTGTTCGGCGCTGGGCAGGTGGCAGTGGGTTCATCAGAGGCTTTTCACTGAAAACCACTGCCTGCTGCTGGAAACGACACTAATGAGAGCAGGGAGAGTGAACCGAAGCAGTAAAGCGGCAGGCTGTAAACAAAACTAGAAGTTAAAAGTTGCTGTAAAGCCACGTGAAGCTAACAGGAACTACGTCAGCTGATGAAGCTCTGTGGGCTCATCACCACCGGGGACACCTGAACTGCACACATCTGATCCATCAGCAGGATAAAAATATTGATTGCAGCAGCTTTAATAAGCTAAGCTTTACGTCTTATATTGTTTCAGGCTGCTTCATTTCAAAAGATAAACGTAAGCATTTAAAATCTGCTTCCAATTAAAATGAAAATGAGGAGAACTTCAGTGGTTTAAGGGCTTTAAAGACCTTAAAATGAGTAACATCTTCCATACTTTACTTTTTGTGTCCCTCTGCGATGCGTCATTTCAGTCCACGGCCAATCACACAGAAAGCATTTCTTGCCACTGGTGATCACGTTACTGCGAGGAAATTCAGGATGAATCTCGCCTCATGCGTCCTCGTGTATGTGTGGATGTTCGCGGTCTGTTTCTGCATCGCTCAGGAGATTTCATTCAAACGGCCTCTTTTCGTTTTCTGCTCAGCTAATTCTGACACCTCTGCTCCAAAATTAGTAGCTAACATCAAACAGAAGACCTGTTGTTTTACTATTTTAGACGTGGCTTTGTTTGAACCTTGTTACTAATTCTGTAAAGACAACATGCCTCTCGCTGACCTCCGGATTATAATTAGATCGCCACGTCCTCGTGCCTTTGTAGCTGCTAAAATTGTTGTTTTCATAATGGTGCAGTCATCTGGAGCGCGTAGGTAGAGCAGTGCTGTGATGCGGCGGTGTGCTCA
Organism: Chaetodon trifascialis; assembly: GCF_039877785.1. Classification (NCBI taxonomy): domain Eukaryota; kingdom Metazoa; phylum Chordata; class Actinopteri; order Chaetodontiformes; family Chaetodontidae; genus Chaetodon; species Chaetodon trifascialis. The sequence goes on from NC_092057.1 coordinate 3,879,741, forward strand.
GGCTGAATGGGGCAGTGTTCGTGGGGTTACATCAAATGGCATTCATGTGCCTGCCATAATAATCATCATTACATGCCATTCAGCCGAATCCCCCCCATCGGCTCATAGAGGCATTCTGATTGAGCTGTTTGCTTGTTAGTGCACTGGGTGAGCCGAGCCGCTAATGATTAAATAATAAAACCAGCAGCAGATAAGGGGAAGACGTGGGGCTCGAGGAGGACTGACCGGCCCTGCGTGTTTTTCTTCTTTCCATCAGTTCTTTTTAACAGTCAGACAATCTGACGCATTCACAGCTGGAAGCTGCTGAGTCCGACCACAATCCTCCACTGTTGGCCTCTGAGTAGCAATGGTGGACTAAGTGCTTCATTCAAGGGCACCTTGAACACAGAGGAGAGCGTTTCTCGCTTCCCTGATCTGATTCTCTCAACCGGGATTCAAACTGGCACCCCTCTCATCACCAGCCAGCCTCTCTAACCTCTGAGCCCCCGCCGCCTCGCCTATGAGTGTGTGTAATCAAATAGCTGCCGCTCTACGGTAAGCACTCTACAGTATGCATGTGTTATGCACAGTTCCCCTCGGATGAGCATTAGGTTTTACTTGATCTCACTGCCTTAAGCTTCCCGTGTGCGTCATCCCGAGCTCCTATCAAGCAGAAAGTTTTCACTGTATAATATTGTAAATGATTAAAAATAGCACACGAGGAGGGGGGGTGCTGGAGTGGGAGGGATGGAATCTTAAATGGCTGCAAATATGCTCTCTTGTATGTACTTGTATTTATAGGCTTGCTACGACTTTCTTTTGAAGGGAAAACACTCTCCTCTGTGAGACAGAATGAGAGCAAGACAAAGGGAGCGTGCACGGGGGGTCGCGACGGGGAAGACCAGATGCCAGACGCCCGCTCTCGTTAACCTCGACCACGTCAGGCCGGTCATTGTTTAACACTTATCCAAATAACAAGCTTAATTCATTTTGCCCACTTGGCCATTATATAATCAGGAATCCACAGGGTTTGTGTGATAACCGTCTTATTGCCTGACTGGCTTGATGCAAAGCGCTATTGGCAGAATTCCTCTACAGGTATGCGGCCTGACAACATAACGTCCTTAGAGAACGGTGGGGGTGTTGGATCAGAGTGATGCAAACAGACAGGGTGTCATGGAATATGAAGCCTGGAAGGTCAAATTTAAGTGAAAATAAAATAAAAAAAATTGAGTGTGCGAGGGTGAGTAAGCTTGGGAGGAGGAGGAGGAGGAGTACAAAGAAGGTGGGAGACGGAGATGAGGCGCAGAAGTTGGCGAGGGGAAAGCGAAGCGCTGCAGAATGTGAAACCGGAAAAAGAAACAGAAAGGTGTTTTCTCAGAGGGGAAACCTGGAAAAACACAGCCTGCATTCTTATCACGCTGCAGATGCAAATCACACATACAGAGAGGATCACTGCGGCTTTGTGCGCGCACGTAATCCTGCAAACATGACAAACTCGTGAAGTCTTCTGCAGGCCGAGGCACCTTGTGAGGAGCAGGCGAAGTCGAGCAGGCGCTCGCTGGGTCCATTTTTCTTTCTCAGGTGACCCTGGAAAGAGGCCTGAACCCAGCAGGACAAGGCAGCACCTGCCAACGCTGAAATACTGCTGTCAAACAGTGAAAAACAGGCTGGAGTTTGCAGAGCAATTTTCCCATGATTGTTACTATTAATATTACGAACCCAGTCGCCCACGGCGGAGGCAACAAACTTATATGAGTGAAATGATTGGTCGTCTTTCTGAGAATAAAAGCGTAAGCCTGTCTCTGCGCCCGTGCGTCTGCTTCGTATGAACCTCTCTCTCTATGTGAGGCGGCAGCAAACAAGATGGACAAGTTTGGCAACACAAACAGAGATAGCATCATGCACGCAGTCCCAGCAGCGGGACAACAGCCATGCATGTATCTGCCGCCTAATTAGATCTATGCGTGATCTAATGTTCCAGCTCTAATCCTTACGAGAGCCGAAAAGCCCTCTGACAGGAAATCTGTAAAAAGCAGATATGCGAGTCGGACGTAATTAATGAGAACGTAAGAAGTCTTTTACATGTTTCGGGACACGCAGGAGCGCTGAAAAAAACGCTTAATGCTGACTGCGGGTTATCAGGTGCAAAGAAGCCTTGGGGGACGCTCGCAGGCTCCTTTTTTTCCGTGTCCTGGCTGACAGCAGGGGCATTAACTAATCTATAGCTGGGAGTTAAGTGCCTCATGAGTAAAATAAGGAGATCTTTATCCTCTCCCACTCAATGTTCATTTATTCAGCTTGGGCAAACTATAAATTAATTGCAAAGTCATGACCTGCTGGCTGTTGTGGGTCCCCAATTAGTGCGTGTTTTTCACCCGCTGAGCCCTTTTCTTTCAGTTCTGATACTGTTAAGCTGCTCCGCCGTACCGTGCCGCTCGGATGCTTATCACAGCAATCACCGCAGAAACTGACAAACCCAGCGAGGAGGCCCGACTTCCCCGCCTCGCATATCTGTTAGAGAACAGTAGGAAGGGTTGGACGCCATCAGCCAGATACCGGCCGTGGATGAATAAAGTTGTCTTATTACATTAATGTTTGCATTACCTTTTGTTTTTCTTCGGATTACAGCGACCTCGAGGATAAACGGTATCAAATCCGCAACCAGTATTTCACTCGTGATGAAAAGCACAAAATATGCGACGGCTCTGAGACTGTGTTTATTTTATCATGATCATAATCTGATAGTCTTGGCAGAAAACATGGAGTTGATATAGTCCAGTACCTCTTGTGTCAACTTCAGCCTACAGACGTGCTCTCTAACCTGTGGCCTTTGCAGTTATTAAGGGCCCCTTTCAAAACTTAAGCTCTGAGGCCCACTTGAACTCCTGCAAAGTACTGTTCATACTTCACAGAACAGCTGAATCCGCGTCACACAGGAGAAACTTGACATGGGTTTTATGACATACTAAGATGTGAATGTGTCTAAAAAACTTACTTTTAAGTCTTTTCCTCATTCATTTTTTTAATTTCAAACGTCTAACTGCTGGACGTGCGCTGTCTGTGTGCTTAAGGTTTCCATGCTGGATGACGATCGGTGAAGTCAGAAAATCACGCTCGTACGTGCAACGTGTTTCTGAGCAGCTGCAGAAGTGTTTTTGCTGACTTGCTCAGATTTTTCTGATTTGGTCATTTTTCCTTGATTTTTGTGCTTCTGCCATGAGTAAACAGGCTTCGTAGTGCAATGGTTTCCTTTTTTGTTTGTTTTAATTGTGTTGACTGTTGATGAACGATCAGGGTGTTTTATTTTGAAAAATTACTGGATTCCCTTAACGGTCCTGTGTCTGACTTCCTGTCTGACTCGACCTGCTGTGTGCAGATGGACAGGTCATCTGTCTGAGATACGCCTCTGGGATGCTTCTGAAACGGAGAAGCTACACGCCTGGTGGAGCTGCATGTTTTGTCTAGAATGGCAGCGATCCGCTCCGATGGACGCGTCCTGGATGAACATGAACGTACCGCGTCCGATTTTTCAGAAAATCAATTTTAATGTGACATTTTTTTCTGCAATAGCCATTCAATGTATTTACATTTGGTGAGCAGAACTTTCCATAGCAGTGTTAAGCATTAGTGGCGGAGTCCGCCATCACCACGCTGGATGAGGGATTCACAGGAAACGATGCACGCGTGTAACCGAGCATCACTGTTGATCATCTGCCTCCCTGTTCAGCGTTCGCTCTCTTCGCACTGTGCTACAGATGTGCTTGAAGTTACTGCTAACGAAAACAGAACTTCCTGCTCTGGCTCTTTCACATTAAAAGTTTTCAACTGGCACCAAATCTGGGCTGACATCTTAAGGATTCCAACTTCAGCACAGAGAACCGTCCCCCTTCAGTAAACGGATCCAGATCGAACATCCAGGTGAAGAAACGACAAGCAAAACAGAGCGAAGGGGGACAAACTGTGATGTAACACAGAGTTCTCCATCCTTTGCTTGATGCAGCACATTTTACTAGCTCAACCACAAAACAAAGACTTTGATCCTGATGCGTCGCAGCTGAACTTCCGCTGTTCGTCTGCACTCAGCACTCCAGTCGCTCCGTCGCTGTGGGTGAAACTGAAGCAGTGGGAGCCAGAGAGGGTTCACAAAGAGGTGGCCTTGTCATCAGAGGTGGGAACACATGATACAGACACCCGATATCGATACTGCTGTCAGAGGATACATTATGCAGGGCAGCTCCGCAGTGCCCCCCACCTTTTTAACTGCCCTCTCGGTGTAACCGATTTCATCACATAGACTTTACAGTAACAGGTTTTTGAGCTGGTGTTTGGCATGCAGGGAGCAGAGCTTCAGATAGTTCAGTGGGCAGTAAACACGTTTTAGAAAAGGATGACCTGCAGTGGCCAGGTAAATCAAGAGAAACACCATGAGCAAAGGCAGCGTCAATAAACTTTTTTTATGAAATAAAAGAGTATTTATCCTTAAGAGACTTGGGCACATTCTCTCCTGAAGCGCTGTTCCAGGACGACCCGTCTTTAAGCCCATTGAAGCCCATTGTTCCGCAGTTTAATCACAGTCATGCCATCTGATATGTGCGGCCCTGATGAAGCCTGGTCTAAAGGATTACAGTTTCTCACAAAACAAGTGTTTCAAAAGACTAAATAAAACAGGATGCTCCTAAATCACCATCTACTGTACAGCATCTACAGAAAGGGGTTTGTTTTCTTTTCACAGCCGTCTCCTTATTAAGCTCCGCAGTGCTGAGCCAATTTCCGTTTAGACTCTCCGAACAAAGCCAATGGATATTTAGAAACCTAAAATGTTCATTTTAATTGGAGACACATGCAAATGCCACTTAATTCTGCATTAATGCCTCAAAATATTCATTACACTGAGAGCAATAATACTGTAACAGATAGTGTAATGAACTATCGGAAATAACATTGTGCCGGCTCGCAGCCAAGTCACGCAACGCCGGAAAGGGATAAACTCTGTCACACTCCAAAACAGACGGCCCGCTCCAGCGTGGAGCGCTTCGGTTCATTTTGCAGCAGTGCATCATGGTACCTGTCTGCCATCACTGCCAATGCTCCAGCAGGTAAGTCGGCGTTTAAACTTCCTGAGCCGAGACGGCGTGACACAAATAAGACTGCTCTGGTTTTCCACATACATCTTCCAGAGAACGACACCTCTCTTTTGCTCTCATCCACTAACTCGAGCTGACGGCTCACGAGTGGGACAGAGCATGATGCCATTGTCGCTGGCCGTCAAGCGCTGCTCAGATTTTCCATCTGCCACTGTGCTTAAAAATTCAGACGATAACCCCTTTCCTCACAGCGTGTCCAATCAGCACGCTGTCTTCTTTGACATACCAGATGTGAATATGGATCTGCTTTACATGCAGCAGAGACGTATCGGGCCTTCTATTTGATGCATGTGAAGCATCATCAGCGTTCACACAGTGCTGCCACCAGGTTTGGTTTTCTCTTCTGTTGTCATAAAAAAGCTAACTGAAACCTTCTCATGTTATATTCCATGAGCCGCTCCAGCCAAAATGATCAGTGGCGACCGTCCCGCCTTGGCATCTTTTGTTTCTTCTTCAGCCCAAACTGAACAATTCCTTTATCTACAGCAGAGCAGGTACATTTAAGATGATTTATTGGCACTGAGCTGAGCTCACAGCACTGAATCTGTATCCAGCCATGCAGCTCAAACTGCTCACCATGTGTTGTTGGCTTCACGCTCACTCGCTCACTGGCCATTTCGTGCACTGACGGAGGGCTTGGCCATGCAGAGACAGCAGTGCTGCTCCCTGCAATATGTGGCCGCGGCGCCTGCCAGGTCCTCCACTGAGTATATTTCATTACTCATTATTTAATTTATCCCCTTGTCATTGGACTGCTGTGCAATCTCTAACAGAGCGTAGTTCATGCCAAGAAAATTTAGGCCCACTTGTTTTTTCCGTGGAGGAGGTTCGATCTATTCGACAACAGGAAATTGAAGTCTTTGTGGAGGGAGAACGAGGCATCTAAAGGCCCTCCTGAAAGTTCAGACTGATGCCCGGGCAAAGTCTGCGGCTGCGTCTCAAGCAATCATCTGTGGCATCAAATTCCCACAGATAAGGGCCAGTAAAACAAACGCTGACAGCCGAGCCGTCATCAAAACATTCCAGCACTGATGAAAGTATGAATGGAAAAGTTTTCATATCAATCAATACGTCTGGCAATTTGCATGGAATTTGCAAAAGGCTTTTTGGAAAGGAAATTGTGAGAGCCTTAAGTTAGGCATGCCCGTCTTCAGAACTTGAATGGAAAGTAGCAAATGCGCTTCAAAGGCATGAACTTGAGGAAGCACGTCATCAGGCAACGCAGCGCTCGTTAGTATTCACCCACAGTTTTACAATTAAGCCATTAAGCTGAGGGGTTTTTCATCCGCTCCTTTTGATCCCCCAAACGCTGGACTTCTCCTCAGGATGCTCGGTGGAAATCCAGCGTGGCAAAAAGCAAATTGAATTGTTCAATGATCCGAATAAATAAATGGTATTCGTAGCTGGTGATGCTCAACCCCGTGCAACATTTAAACACTATGCATGCAGATAAAACAAATTAACTACATGCTTGATGAGATGAATGCTGCTGCTGCTGCTGCTGCACTGTGACCTCCTTACATGTGATTAGCCATAATTAAGGGAGGAACTTCAAAGATGCAGTTTCCTAAAGTTCTCTCTCCTCTTGTCCCACATGTTGTCCCACAAGTTAACATGTTAACACAGAGAGGTTTGTCTGTTTGTCTCAAAGCTGCATCAAAGCAGTCAAATCCAGGACAGGTGTTTCAGAGCTGCATGTGAGCTTTTATCAAATGCTTATCAGGAGTCTCAGGATGAGCCAATCATATCCTTTACAGGCCCTGATAATCCTTAATATTCCTCACTGGGGCTTCGCTTCACATGATGGAAATCTGCTCTGACCTTAACATTTCTGCGGTGACTGAAACAGTAATGTCAGGAGTGTATTTAGCAAATCAGCCCGCTACAGCCTGCAAACGATGACAGCCATGATATGTGCGGGAGCCTCCTGGGCTTCTCTCAGCGGCTCTCTGTCCTCCGACGATTAAATTATGAGCGTTTTACCACCATCACTGTACAAGACAAACACCGCTGTGTCAATGTTGTCCAAACGCGCGGGGCGCGCAATTTAATCCGCAGCCCTTATCCTAATTAAATTCACGGCGAAGTGGTGTGTATATTTAAAACACACACACGGTGCAAGTTTCACCATCGACTTGCTAATACATTAAGAAAACCCTCAGTCGTTATCGTTATTGAATTAAATCTCCAGGCTGGCATCAATCATGGCAAAGCACGGGAAGCATTATTCCAGCGGCGCGGGATGAGCGCCGGGCTTTCCCCGGGACTTCAGACTGGGTCAATAATTGCTATAGTGTTTCTGCTCGCTTTGCCCTCCTCTGAGCCTGCTTAGCTGACTGCAGGTCAGTGAAATTATGTCTGCTTCAAAAGTAGGCTATAGCAAGTGGAGGTCGATCTGAACTGCCCATTACAATCAGCCGCTGCGCTGAAGCGCAGGAAGGATCATCTGCCTCAATTTCAGGAGAAATATATCTGCGGCGGTATTAAAGTCATAAATCAGAGAGAAACAATTTAAAAAATACAATAATAACCTCCCTGATCAGGCTGTGTTCACATCGCGGGCACGGGCTGCTTCGTGGTGGCTCGGATTTCTAAAGACCGGCTCGCTGAGAAAGATGGACGAGCGTCAAAAATGACCCAAAGAAAATGTTTCAAACCACGGAGCGCACGCACGGGACAGCACGCGGCCGCGTTTTAATTCACAAAACCGCGTCTGGCTAGACCTCCGCGAGCCTGTTGTCGCTTTAAAAACATGACATGACTTTTTGTTTTGTTTTGGAGTTTTCCATCGCGCGCTGTCGCCACGCGCGCACGCACGCACCTCTCCCCGGCTTGGACTCACCTGCGTTCCGGAGCTTCTTGTTCCGATACACGGAGAAGATGACCAAGAGGTTGCCCAGGATGTCAACGATGATGGTGAAGATGAGGAAGCACCCCAAAGTTGTGGTAACCCACGGCGGGCGGCTCAGGACGTCGTCACCGGCTTCTGGCGAGGAGCTGTTCAGGTGAGACCCATTTATAACCATTGTACACAGTCGCCGAACTTTCTCAACGGAGCCAAATTCAACGCGCCGTGCCTCCCCGCGCGTCCTAAAGCCTGGGTTTCGGAGACGCCGGTGGTGGGTTTCTACAGCCTCCCGCGGCTTTCATCCTCATCCTCTCCACGCGCGCTTCTGCTCCTCTTCGTCCCCCCGCGCGGACTGGCCCCGGCTGCCGAGGACCCGCTCCGGTAGTCTTCCCCTCTCTCTGGTGTCACTTGTGCGCCCGTGTGCCATTCACTTTGTCGGTACGCATGTGTGACACGAAGCCGCAACTTCAAACCCCGGCAGCATGTGATCAAACAGTCCGGAGAGGAGCGGTTTTATTTCGAGGGGGAAACACTGACGCCCGGTGGCCGACAGGTGGAACTGCAGCCTCACGGCGCGGGGAGCGTCCCACTTCTTTCCATTTAGCGGAGGCGCGTTCATTCATGGCTTCGCGGTCGCTCGCTTTGCTTTATTTCAGCAGCCCATTCATTATGATTTTGAAGAGTCATTCATGTTTTCTCGTGTTCGTGTTTCAGGGGAAAGGCTGCACACACGCGAGGGCTGAAAGGCGACGTGAAACGGTCTTATTTAGCCAACACGAAGGCAAGAAAAGGCTGCTGGTTGAAGGCGATTCACCCTTTAAATCATCTCCATTTAAATTTCACACATTGAACTTTGTCCACCTTTGCGCATATATTTCCACTGAGTCTGCCTGGTGGATATTTAACGCATGTTTCTCTGCACATCGTTCACTCTGTGGAGGACACACAGAATTAGAATTAAGCGCTGTTGAATCCGCCGTGAAGAACCACTGAAACACTCACAACAGGCTTTTGTTTGAGCATCCTTGACAATGGGCTGAGTTTGTGCACAAAGACTGGCCATTATGCTATTGTTAGTTAATGATGTTCACAATAAATGGGTCACCCGCCCCCCATCACACACACACACACACACACACACACACACACACACACACACACACACACACACACACACTTCTGCAGCCTATTGAGCTGTCTCAGAAAATGACAGTTTCATAACAACAGGTGAAAACTGTCATTTAAGGGTTTAAATGAATCTGCAGTTTTGAGGATATGTAAAAAAAAATATCAGGTTTGAGTAAAAACTTTAATCTGTCTGTCTTTGCGTCCGTGTGACAGAACAGCAGCCCACCACCATCAAGTCAATCCCCCCGTTCTTACAGCGTGTTTTATTATGATATGGCCAGCAATTTTAGCTTGTTCCTTATTAACAATAAACTACCAGTTTGTTATTTGCCTTGCACCCCCTTTAACCCTTTTCATGGATTTTCTGAGACCTCTTCACTCATTTCTCATTATTTTTACTTGCATATTGGTGCATTTTGTGAAAATGTGGCCTTGTTCTAGTTTGTTTCTCCCGATAACTTATCGACACACCGACTAATCACTGACAGACACAAGTTAGTGGTCACCCCGCCCTTTAAGCCACTTTACAATAATCATTATATTTCACCGGCGCGGGAATAATGAGACGGTCGATGTGTGTTGCTTTTGTCACCGCCAAATCAATTCATCACTCATGCTGTCGTCATGGCGAGGAAGCACACACACTTTCAAGTCCTGTTGTTGTTGTTGTGTTATTATTAAAGACACTCATTTGAATACGGGTTGTTCTGTGTATGTGTTGTCTGTATCTTCATCACTTTAGTCATCAGTATGTCTGCAGATGCTAATGCTAATGCTAAGCTGGACTTGTTGAATCTCTGAAAAGACTTATTTTGCTTTACCAAACCAAATCTATAAATAAATAAAAAGACAAGTGAGCCGTGCTACCGTCACAAACTTGACGCTTTGCATGTTGGCCCAGCAGTTTTGGAATAAATTAAAATAAAGTTAAAAAACGTCCCTCCGCCACTCGCTTTTGTCTTTCTCGTCCTCGTGGATGTTTCACTGGCTTGCCCGTCCGCCATAACACAGCGATCGAGCCCTGAATTTGCTTTTATTCCGAGCAGACTCTCATCTTTCATCCCTTTCTGTGCCTCGCAGCGTGATTACGTTACTACTCAACAGCATCACAAAATCATCATCTATAATAATCCTGAGCGGCCTTTTGAACTCTTCCTTTATCCGCCCTCTCATTTCCTTTTGTCCCATAATTTTAAGATGCAAACAGCTCATTATTATGAATAATTTGTGACTAGTATTCATGGAGAATACGATCATTATCTGTCCTCGTTCGCCCCTCTCTATGTCACATTTTTAGGTCAGCCTTTTCTTTGGGCATCCAGCAGCCAAGCAGAGGGATGGAAAACGTGCTGATTTTACACATGTATGCATACAGATAGAGAAGCTGCTGAGGCAGTCCAGCAAACATGGTGTAGGAAACGGTGAACGAGGCCTGAGAGAGTGAAAATGTGTCATTTCTGTTGTGTTTGATGATAAAAAGGAGCTTTAGCAGCATCAGTAGAACAAGTGGAACTTTTGGAGCTGCTTCATTAGAACTGCACAAACTTATAATTGCCTGTGACTCAGTATCTCCGGTCGGGGCTCTTTTCCCTCACAGTATTAGTGTTTTATGGCTTACGTGACTAGCAGTGAAATGTTAATTGTTGAATTTAAACTCTGTTTCACCCGTTGCGAGTCAGGGATTGTGGGAGTTTTTACCCACGCTTGAGTCATGAGCGCTGCGCTGAGATCTGTTAGGTAAAATGAACACGCTACAGTCGAATTAAGCGTCCCGCAGTCGCTGCTGTTTCAGCTTCACATCATTGTTTGACCTTTTCGCTCTTTGTGAGACTTCTACTGCTGTTATTAATAATTTGTTTTTTACATTTTTGCAAAGATCAAACTTGTTTGTATGGGCTGAACTTTAACTTAAATGTGGAAGCGCGTGAACCCGGCATGCTAACATTAGCGCAGGCGTCAGTGTTATTTCCCCACCCGCTGAGCCGCCGCTAGCTCCGGCACGCTCCGGGTCCAGGTTTACTGACGCCTTTGTGCCTGTTTTTCAGGATCTGCCCCGAAAACATTTGCTGTATCCATCCAGCAGATGAGCCGAGTCGTGGTTTGCGTGTCATTAGCGTCTGCAGAGTGTGGCTCTCTCCTCGCTGCATTCATTCAAGGGAAGGTCACACCAATAATAGAGGAGGCATGTTAGCAAAGATTGATGATAAATGACTGAATTCTTCACAGCAACACCTCCACCTCCACCTCCACCTTCTTGCTGGTGATTTCCACTATTCACACGTGCACATATATGCAAGAACATTTCCGTCTTGCGCCTTTTCACACTCCTCATGGCAGCGCTGGAACAGACGGAGCACAGAACAGTCCAGCAGATGGCGGTAAAGAAAAACACGTACAGATACCGAACGGCGTAAAACTCAAGAGAAGGAGGATGTCAACTATTTCATTACACAAGTAGCTGCTTTTGTCTGGTGTTCTTATAATGTATTTAATATTCAACAAGTTTACGAGGCAATTAATATGTTTTTTTCGTGATCTGCTAACTGTGAACAAGTCCCAGACTTGAACACGTCTTCAGTGGAGCCTTGTGATTGGTTCACTCGCTCCATGTTGAAGCATCTTTCATTCACAACAGCGTACTGGTGTCCTCCCTGAAATGATACCGGGGTGCAACCGGCAGTACAGATTTCCCTGCTCCCGTTCACACGCGACCCCGTGCAGGAAATGTTCCTGAACATTTCAGGGATCGACTGCAGGTGCGAAAGGAGCTTCAGTCATCTGAGCTTCTGAGCTCTCGCTGATTGCCTAACCAGCTGCTTCCTTTGTAAATCAGGTGCTGAACCTGCAGACCGAGGCCAGACGTTCAAAATGCACGGCAACAAGCGGGGCTGCGACCTCGTACGTGGCGCGTTCGTACGCCGCCCGCCGCTCTAATCACAACACGTAGTGAGTAAAGAGCTCGAATCACAGATGGAGAACAATAAGCACCAGCTGGTTGACTGTTTGTGTGGCTGTTGGAAGTGAAGCGATATTACAAACTATTCTCACACAGATATTTCAGTGAAATCCAGGGCCGACCCGTCAGTCAGGATCTGCAGGAGAGCACTGCAAAAAGATAATAAGACTAACATTTCTGCCTTTCCATAATTACAATTTGGACTGTAAAAGCAGAAGTCTGACTAAAATCCCGAAACATATGCTGATTTCTGAGTAAAAAAGATTTGACTGCGATCATGCGAGCTAGCACCTGCTGCGAATCAGGAGCTGAGCGCTGCTGTATCTGCCTTCCCTCCCTTGTTGGAGCCCTGATTCACTCTTTCCCCGGCCGTGCATTTATAAGCATTCAGAGCAATCAGGCTTTTATCTAATGGATAATTAAAGTCCGTTTATAAATCAGTCATTTCAGCGGCAGGGGAGCGAGCACAGAACATGTAACTGAGCCCGAGACAAGTAATGAACAGGCATCCGAGAGGAGGAGAGACGTGTCTGCAGGGGATGCTGTGTTTTGTTCCGACTCTGATGCTTTTAAGAAAGCGCACGGCTGCTACAAGGGTTTACTTTCACTGAAATGGTCTTCAGGAGTAAACAGGCCAAGCAGGCTGCTTCATGCCACGCTGCCATTCTTCAGAGGAGACAGAAGTACTTTTTTTCTGTTTTATGCCAATTAAGCACCTGAATTTAAAGGGAATTGAACAGGAAAAAGAAATGAGGGCGCGCGCTTCGTCTTCCTCCAAAGTACCTGCAAAGAAGCTTCTTGACATCATTGGCTGAATAAAAGGGAGAAAATGGAAGAGGAGATGGAGCGAGATGCACGGCGTCGTGTTTGGTTTCATCACACCAATCAGAGGCGGCTTCAAGAGAGCCATTATGAGTTCTGTGGGTGATGGAAAGGGGAAGGGTGAAAGAGGAAAGGGAGAGTGGGAGAGGAGTGCTGCGTGTGGGGGAGGGAAAGGGCAGATTCACCCGCGGTGAGGATGGGAGGGCGCCGAGAGGACCCCCCCACCCCACCCCCCCGCACGCCCCTGCCCGTGCGTCTCATTGGAGGGAGCTGTCAGCGAAATGAAGGAGAGGAGACAGAAGAAACGTAATGAGCGCGGCCTCGACGCAGGCCGCCATGTCTCTGCTTCACCGGCCATCGCTACATCCCACAGAGAAACAAGAGTGTTTGCTTTTATCTGCTGCACCCCCCACCCCACCCACCCACCCACCACGCTCCTCCATCCACCAGCCTCCTCCTCCTCCTCCTCCAGTTGGCCCATTGCCATGACAACAGCAGAGCTCCACCCAGGAAGGAGATGCTGGTAGAAAGAGGATTATTGGGGTCAGTCGTCTGTGTGTGCGTGTGTGAGTCTGTGTCACACAAGTTTTCTCACAACACACGATGATGCACAAACACACAACAGCACAGCGTCTGAATTAGTCCGACGTGAATGGAGCCGGACAATCCGTGTGTTGTCTTGGCTGTTTTTGTTTGCTCGGCGTGGATTCTGACCTCCTCCAGGGCGAAGGAGGGAGGACGTTAGCGACGTAGCGAGCTAGCCTCTCTGTTGTTTACTGTTGCTTCTTCATGATGGAGCACCGTCATTCATTTTCTTTGCCAATGGAGGTTTAACAATGAAGACAACGTTCCCATGATCCCATGCTTCTTCACGCCATCTTCAAACTCGCCTTTTGTTGTTGTTGTTTTGATTGACAGACCCTGAAGGGCAGAAATTACATGCTGTGCATTTCAAAGGCTGCTGCACTGTTTTGCTATTGAACTTCCATAAAGTTGAGGACTTGTACGATTAAATAATTAATGATCGAACAGAAGCAGCAGAGGTGGAGATTCCCTGACTTCAAGTGGCCAAAATGGTAAAAATACCAAACAGATTTTCTAATAATATATCATTCTTTGACCTTCATGTCCAGTTGACGGACACTTCTTCTTCTTCACATTAAGAAACTGTGACTGACAGCGCTAACTTTACAGCAGAAAGCAGCCGAACAGCTGTCAGGTGATGCCATGTGCTAATTTATGTGCAGTCACTTTTAAGGGCTCAGGAAGAAGGTAAGCTTGAAAGCAGAAGCACAGCTGAGAAACAGGCAGGTTGAGGCTGAAGATCAGAAGGTAGACGAGGATCAAACCAGATCAACCGAACAAATCCAGGCAGAGAATCATCAAACTGTGAGTGCAGCAGGCACACAAAGACAATCTGGAGGTGGACCAGGACACCGGGAGGCTAATCAGGACAATGGAGAGCAGGTGTGGGCAGAGGTGGTCAGGTGGTGAGACGGCAGCGAGGGAGTGGCTGGGTCTGAATGACAGGAGCGTTAGTCTCAGGTTAAATCTTTAAATCTGGCCTGCGGCACCAGACTCTCAGCATGTTTTAGTGTTTTTAGGAATCAAGGAGCAGGTCCTGTGAAAGCCAGGAAAGGTTTCATGAAGCACGGCCCTGTTTTCAGCTTTTCTCATCCACCAACATCCCATAAAAACACGCTTCTTCACTTTGTTTGGAAAAATTTAAATCAACAAAGACATTTTGGAAACCGGTAGACACATTCAGAGCTCATTTATTGTCCAATTGTTCGTCCTTTTAAGCCTTTTTGCACCGCTGCTGCTCCTCCACCTTCCTCCTGTCTCTGCCTCAGACGGCGTCTCTCAGCTTCACTCTCAGGACTGACTGCAGACATTCAGTCTGCGTGGACATGTTTAAACAGCGCGATAGCCTCTTGTTAATCACTGTCTTCCGCCGCCTCTGCGTTTCTCTCGGACGCTCCTGATCGATTTGACTCGATGTTTGAGGTGGTTGATATTTGCATATTGTTCGGGGAACCTCAGCTCGCATTTGTTAACAGTGTTGAGCACACACTCTGTGCAAACAGCCAATCATAGCTTGAGATTTGAGCGATGAAAAACGAAT
The DNA here is from genome assembly GCF_039877785.1 of Chaetodon trifascialis. NCBI lineage: Eukaryota > Metazoa > Chordata > Actinopteri > Chaetodontiformes > Chaetodontidae > Chaetodon > Chaetodon trifascialis. The sequence goes on from NC_092057.1 coordinate 3,894,746, forward strand.
CGCTCTGTCAAAAGCTCTCAATTACACTGACTGTTTTGACTTTATGTGAGAGTGATTTTTATGAGGTGTGTGAATGGCATACATATAAGGTGTAATGGGCCTGTGTTTTATTTTACAAGCACATCTCTTTGGCTTTAAGGGGCAGAAGAGAGAGCATCATCAGGTTTCCAGCTTCCAGTAGAAAGATTTGATGATGCATATGCTTCTCAAGGCCGCTGTCAGCTTTTAAAGTTTCTCACGTGTCCTAGAAAACCAGGAAAACAGCTGACCGTGAAGAATTGAAATGTCCCGAAAAGAAAGAATCTGGTTTTATTTATTCTGAACGCTCTCATATTCTCCTTCAGCTGAGGCAAAGTTCGACTGATGTTAAGGCCAAAATTCCCTCAAATGCGACTGTTAGTCACTGCTGGCCGCTAACTGTGGTGGTTTTCATTAGCTTTACAGATTAGCTTTGCTTTCTTCTCCACGTTGAATTGGTTAGCAGGTTTGGTTCGGTTGCTAAAGCCGATGTTCTTGCCTGCAGAGGTTTAAGATGCATGGTTTCATATGTGTGTTGGACATCGTTGAGAGCTGGATGATGATGATGATGATGAATGGGAAGCTGGGATCAAAACAATGAACGGGAGCACAACTGTCAAAGATCGGCTAAATGCTGGCTAACAGTGCTTTTTTAATTTGTTAGCATTGTCTCTGCAAACATAAGTAAAATGGACCAAAACATGACATGAAATGTTTAATTTCTGTGGATGTAACTCACAGTTGGTGTCATTCACCTTGTTAAAGACCCCCTTTATTATTATTAGTAAAGGGCCTGAAGTTTGGTGTGATATAAGAGTCAGTGGCAGTTAATAATCCAACTCCAATAATCCAAAACTCTTTAACAAAAAAGGGATTCAGGTTAGAAATTTAGACTAATTATACCTTTTATCCACATTTCCAAATAAAATACAATGACTCAATGCTACAAAAAAGTAATATATAATGACGATTATCATTGAAAATGTCCTGGAAAAGTCCTAGAAAGTGATGTGTGGAAGAGCAGGCACGTGCTGCCACCTTGTGGTTGTCTCACAGAATTACAGGCTCACATCCTCCAGAGTGGATGCTAATAACACGACCCTTGAAGCAGAACACCCACAGAACTGCATTCCTGCTTCCATAATATGAATAATGCATTCGGCTAATAGGTAGAAAAAAAATCCTAATTTATTTAATGGAAAAACACCTGGTGCCATTTCCAGAGTTAATTGGATCCACCAAGCATGAGATTAAGCAGCACATGAGTGGCTGCAAAGTGGTTCGATTACCCGCCACTGTTAGAGTTTGGAATATACGTTTCTCCACATTAAACCTCACAGACTGCAGCTCATTCTTCCCACCTGTGAAACCTGTTTCTGAGACGGCTTTTCATGCTCTGCTGAAAGCGTCGCACAGATCCACCAATCGGGCTGAGCCGCAGCCTCGTTTCAGGGTGGAAAATGGACAGAAGTGCAGAAAAGTAGCGCAGCATGACGACAGCGCCTTCCTTGACTCCTCAGACTGAAGTGATGCTTCTGCTTTTATTCTTAATGAGGCTTAAAGACAATAATGTCATTTAGATGTAGCTCCAAAGGCATGTTCTGCTTCACAAAAAGATTGTTTTTGGTCGACAATACCCGATCAGCGTGCAACGACAACAGGTGAGAAGTAAGGATCTCAATTACAGGATGACCTTTGACCTTGGTGCCACTGTCTAATGAGGCTTTATACAGGACTTCTGTAACCTGAGTTTGGTTTTTGGGTGTTAGAGCTTCATAGATCAGTAAGCCTTAATAAAGAGAACCAGGCGGTGAAAAATCCATTCCTCCTCCTGCTTGAGAGGCTTTGTGTTTTTATGTAAGAAGGCCCAAATGTATTGGGAAGAGTGATACCGTCTCCAGTCAAATATGGAGCTGGATCCAGGAGACCATTAGCTCGGCTTATGATGGAAACTGGAAACGGGAAAACAGCTCGCTCAGCTCTGCAGTAAATGAAAGAAAACCACCTACCAGCACCTCCAGGGTCAATAACTAACACGTTATATCTCATTTATTTCATATAAAATGCAATTACGAGGGTTATCCGCTGGACAATTTCTTGGCGCAGACCAGTAACCTCTGGAGTGTCCATTAGTTCTGAGGGAAGGAAGCGAAAAAGCATTTGCCAAAACTATTCCTTTGAATGAACGACCGCAGGCCTGACAGATTATTAGAAACTGAAGAATCCATTACCCTTTATTAACGACTTACTAAGAATCATAACCGCAGATTAAAGGCTTATTATAAAGTGAGTAAGTCATCAATAAAGGAAGTTAGTTTCTCGCTTTATAATAAGCTTTCAGGTCTGCGGCTGTAAAAGTTATAGCGGGCTGTTAAATTACAGTAATCCATAACATCTGCAGCTCTCGTGTGTGCACTTTGAAAACGCCAGTGGTAATCGCATAAAAGTGTTCATAGGAGAGCGAACCTTGATGGAAAGACGTGATGAAATGCACATTCGTGACAACCTGGCAACCCAAAAGATGTCATCACACACGTTTCGTTACCTCTCATGAGCGCTGATGATTTACGTTTCTAGAGGCCGGCAGAAGCCCCTCGTGGAGGCGGCCTCATTATGAAGTGGGGTTTTATTCAGTGTGCAGCCCTGCGGCGCAGCAGACGTCAGCATCACACCGGCGGTCAGACGTGTGGGTGACATGATTCATGGGAGAGGCTGAGGAGGGACGACGTGAAGGTCAGAGGGTCACCTCACCGTCAGAGCCCGCAGGCGACGGGGTCGTGTTACTTTATCGGCCCGGCGCGAGACGGCCGCGGTTTATTGATACAAGCGGCCGCGGGGAGTCGGAGGAGGGAGACGCGAGCAGTCAGACTGTGAGGAGTCCTCAAACCAGACGTCTGATTTTAACTCGATGGACTCAAACTGTCTCTCTGCATGCAGGCCTGATGATGTTTACACTGAGTGAAATATTCAAAACAAACACTCTGTTTGTTATTCCCGCAAGATTCCTTCAAAATCTAAATATTCTCGATGTCATCTGGATCATCTCATCCAACCTGACAGCTTCGGATTCTATGAAGCGACTTCTGACTTTGACTTTCTGATTCTCAAAGAAGTCGTTGATGTTATACTTTAGTATTTTCATCGCTGTCTATTAACCACCTTGTATGAAAAATGTCACTTATTTTAAAATATCTGTAAATGGGTTCAGAAAAGAGAGAAATGTGCTCATCATCTCATGTTTAAATGTCAGCTTATGAACACTCAGTTCGACCGGTTATTGGCTTCTTATCATACGAAACCAAGAAAGCCAGCAAATTTACCCATTTTAGGAGCTAAAGCTGGTGGATTTTTAGGCATTTTTGCATAAAAAGATGTAAAAACGGAGAATCTATTAACTGCAGTGAAGCAGAAATTAGATGTCTGACTTTGGGAAAACTGCAGCAGGTGAAACATCGAGGAAAAAGAACAAAACATCAATCGTGGAGTTTGGAAATGAGCGCACGCGGACAGCAGAGGTATTTTTTAGGAATAATTTATTGCCAGTAGGAAAGCGTGAGCTTGTGGCAGTATTCAATAAAAACCTTAACAAGACCATAGCATTGCTCACACACACACAGACACCTGAAAAAGTCACGTGTCCATGGATAAGTCTGCACTATAAATATATTGGGTCCCGTTTTCTTGGTGGAAAAATAAAGAGGTTCCAAAGTCAAAATTTACAAACAAACAAATAAAAAAAACAACAACACAAGAATATGCAGTCGTTCACTGAAGACCCTTTTTGAAATGAGCAGGAGACGATAAACGTTACGAGTACACTGTGTTCGGAAAGCCACGCTCTTTTCTTCTTCTCTCTTTTTTTGTGAATGTAAGCACAGTAAGGCTGATAATGTCACACCATTTAACTCTTTTTTTTTGTTGAAAATAAAAGCATAGAATATCTACAAAACCTAGTAAACTTTGAAATCAAAACTGTACATTTAAATTTACATTGAAAATGAGGACTTGTATAAAAACATTTTGCTTGGTTTTATTTATAGAAACGAAGATTTTATGGTGAGATTTCTTTTTTTTTTTCATGATGCTTTTATTGTTGTACATTGAAATGTTGATCCTCCAGACGATCCACTTCCTGTGTATGATGACAGTCACTTAAAGCAATGACGCTGCCAACTCAAAGGGGGCGGGACCTGGACGCTACAGAGTCTCTTCGAGCTTCGTGGGATCCTCTCAGCCGATTGGCCTTCGCGACCGGCCGCAACAACCCCGCTGTTTTGACTCAATTCATCGTGTGTGTGAATGTACGTGTGTGTGTGTGTGTGTTTTCCATGTACACATACTGTGGGTGGTGCTGGATAACATAAGGTGTAGCTGTGGGTTCAGGCACTTGTTTGGATCCAGTGTCAGACTTCAGTGTGCTGTTGGGAGTCCAGCCCCGGGATGACCAGACGCTCAAAGTGGCCCTCGTCGCCGCTCTCGTAGTCGCTTATCATCACCTCGGACTCCTCGCAGCACGCCGACATGTCCGAGCAAGAGGCTGTGGACGTGTACAGAGACATGGACATGTTGTCCAGGGCTGAGGAGTCAAAGTCCCGACTACAACCTAAAGGGTAGCCCCCTCTGTAGCCGCTGGTGCCCAGGGTGGAAGCTGGGGTGGTGGTGGCTGAGGTGGAAGTGGCGCCTTGGCCCTCGCCGTCGCCCGTGTCGCTTGCGTAGGAGTGCTGTGGCAGGTACTGGTTAAGGCTGTAGAGCTGGGGCAGGGCCGGCCGCTGGCGGACCCCGGGCGAGCCGCAGGGACCGGTCGCAGCCGGGTCCAAGTCTCTGCCCGGGGGCCGCAGCGTGTCGCAGCGGTCGCCGTACTCTGGCAAAGGCGGCGGCGGCAGGTCGTCGTTCACAGGGAAGTCCTCCGGCGGCGGAGGGAAGTCGCTCTCGATGTCGAAGCCGCCGGGATAGTAGTCGGTGTCGATGGCACTCGGGTCACTGTACAGAGGGGCGGGCGACTCCACAACCTCATACTGTGGACACTCCTGGATTCCAGGAAGTTGAACACTTGGCATCCAATCAGATGTGTCCCAGTGATATCCTGTTCGACCAGGAAAAGAACAATCATGAGGATTCTGCGACAAAGCTCATCACACACAATCCAGAACATTCACCAAAGGCCATCGTGTTAACATTAACACACCATGCAACAGAACGCCACACGGCACACCAACACAATGAGCTGTTTGTGAGAACTTTAACACACTGCACACACACACAGACTGAGAGACACAAAAATACAACACCTGCTTCTGCCTCCCTGTCTTATTTGTTCAGTGATGTCTGGCAAAAAATATGTGAAAACAAAAAGCATTTTTTGGGAAAATTCCTCTTTTTCCTGGTTTCTGCTGCATCATCTTGGACTCTCTTCCCTGCAGCGTCATTTCGTTTCATGTAGCACTGCGATGACGTTGTTTCACATCACAAACTTTTGTTCTGCACTTCTCTGTTATTTATGTGAGCATCTGCTCACATCAATTAAAGCTGTTTATACATAAATTTATCCAATCAAATGTGATTTGGGGCGACAGGTGACCCCGCCCGACATATGAAACCTCTCTTAACCTCCTGGGTGGGAGTCGCTAGCTGAATACTTCACAGTCCTCTACAGATCTGTGTCTTTCTACAGCTTCATATCACGCTGCCGTACCATAATCCAATCAGACCTCTAGGGTTTGATTTAAACACCTTTAGTAATTATACCTCGCCTGAATATTCTGTTTCATGTGGAAATTCTCCAAATTCCAGAAGATAAAGAAGCTCTAAGGTCTGTTTCACTGTGACATGACGGCTCCTCCACACTGAACCACGTTAACATGCAGCACATTTCAGGGTTTCGAGTGATCTGGAAACGGCTGCTGTAAATCCTGAGACAAACTCTTAACACGGACACACAGACACAAACTTCCATCCAGTTAAACTTCCAGTTAGTTACTGAGTTAAATTTGATTATATAACGGTCGGACTAACATTTTCTTTAATGATGTCACAGCATCAAAGTCATGCATGGGGATGTTTTGGGGATTATAAATAATCTTGCAGAGGGCGACGGTGTCGCAGCAGCTCGGCCTTGCAGAGGAGATTCAACCCTCTGCTCATTAAACTCTGGGGTTAGTGCTGAAGAGTTAGAGGGTGGGATCGGGGGAACACCGGTGAACATCAGCCACACAAAGATGTAAAAAGTCACCTCTTGGGTTCTTGAGATCATGAGCCAAAAAAGACTCTTTACGTGAGGCGAGAAGGAGGAGAAAGAGAGAAAGTCACGTTAAAACCTGAGAGGAAAAGAACAATCGACCAACCAATGAAATGAGGACAATGAACCACCGGAATGATGATGAGGAGAGCCACAGGTTAATTAATGAACTGAACAGCTTCGCCATTTGCTTAAACAGACTTCTTGAGGTGTACAATCAAAGGTTGGCAAAGACAAATACTGGGACTTGAAGGCAACACTTGTGTGCCTGTTTAGTATTCGCATATGTGTTTAACTAGCAGCTGACTCCAGAAAGAAGCACATGAGGTTCGTCAGTGTAAGAAAATGGCAGCTGTGTAACCTACACGTCACATCCCAACACCAAGGACTGAATGACTGGCAGATGGAAGCAATAAAAGAGTACCTTCTCCTTCCACCGTGTCAACAACACAGTTGACAGGGTGGATTACTGTCACTGTGGAGGCTTGTGAGAGGTAGGGGAGAGCAGAGTGGGTGGAAGAGATCTGGCATTAGTATAAATGCTTTGATAATTTGAAAAGAAAGAAAAAGAATCACATGTGGAGCTCATGGTGGTGGGAGCGATTCCAACACAGCGACACTTCCCACAAACGTCACTTTTATTTTGACACCAAATGTCGGGGAAGGAGAGGGGTTTCATGGTTGGCACAAGACAATGGTGGAAGGCAACTCGGTGGTGGTGGTGGGGGGGGGTCTGGTTTTGTTTGTGCAAGATAACACACAACAACAACATACTGAGATGCTACGGGGTGCCACTGACAGTACAGATGGAAGAATCAGAGAAATCCCCCGGAGATATAAACACACTTCTAACCTCAACACAGAGAAAAGCCTGTGTGTGCGCGCGTGTGTGTGTGTGTGTGTGCGCGCTCAGACAACAAACATGAGGAAACAGAAAAGGCCTGTTTAGGCAGCGTTCAGTTTGTGATTCAATGTCAGATTCATTCAAATTCTGGAGGTAAGAGATGAAGGTTTTGATGACTTATGAGCAGCTCGACACCCGGGTGATGATGCGGGGAATGAGTGTGAGGCCAGGAGGAAATGGCAGAAGGTAAAATGCGAGTGTGTACCCTGGTGATGCGTTCCTTGATGTTTGCTTTAAACATCCGTTTGCAGCTACGTTTTGAAAAAAAAAAGACAAAACAAAAAATGACAAACGATAAGAAGAAAAGAAGAAAAAGCATGCAGTAAATGAGCAAACGAAAAGTCAACGACCTCGTGAGTGAGTTTCAAACAGAACTGCTCTCTGAGTAAGTCATCAAACTCCCTTTGAACGCAGGTAAACTGAACAGAAACAGAGTCAGAAAGCTTTTCTTATCTAGATCTAATCCCGGGAGAATTAAACAGCACACGCTGTGATTGCTTCCGTCTGTACCGGCAGTGGTTGAGGACTTACAGGCTGGACCCCTTATTTAAAACCTTGTTCTGGATCTGTGGACTGATTTGATCCATATGGGAGCTGAAGCCCCGCAGCAAAAAGAAAGAGAGAAGAACACGTGACCCCAGAGCCGCCATTCGGGCCAGCATGCACAGAAACAGTGTTAGCATCAAAACCAGCAAGGCTCTACAAGACAAACCCTGCAGGCTGATCGTCGCAAGTGCAAAACGACGTCTTATACAAGTTAGAAAATATTTTTCAAACTGTGCTGTCTTCACATGCTGGATGGCGGCATACCGTTATCATCGCAGGACTCTGACTGGAAGGAGCTGAGGGACTGGACCTCCGACATGCTGCCCCTGGTGTTGTAGGGGTGACAGGCGCTGTCCTCCACAGGCTTCTTGGTCAGGCACGGGTCCAGGTCCACCACTTTAGCTGGAAGAGGACGCACAGTCTGATTCTAGTGCTTGCGTACAGCATGTGGACGAGGTCTAACAACGCCCCTGGAAACCCCTCCAACACCAATCAATGTCAAACATGCAGATTTTTCTGGTGTCAAAATGTCAGAATGTGGCAAATAATCAATATCAAATATCACATCTATGTTCGTTGAGCTGTGCTCCACTGATGTGTATGAGGCAAAGCTCTTCATGTAAGTAAAACCGCCACAATTTACTCTGAATTAAGTTTGGAATTAACTTCATTTTAAAGGTCCATTATTTCCTAACAACTTCCTGGCACGTTTCCTGGAGAGAGCTCGATAATTTGGTACAAATTATAGAGAAAATTAGTAATTTTAAATAGAATTTAGTCGGTTATGTTGAGGAAAAAAAAGTGCTCCATTTAGACTCCGAGACTATTAGTTCATTATTTATTTATTTCTGGAAACTTTATCATTCATATATGCTGAATTGTGCGCTTGCCCACTGAAACATTTACAGGTTGAATTAGCAGATAATTGGAATTATTTTACTGGAAGTGCACCAATTAAACATGGCCTCTATTTTCCCTGTAATTACAACCAAATTACATCCATTCCAGGAAACCTCCAAGGAAATTATGGACCTGTAAAATTGTGTTACCCCGAATTTCACTAATATCGTCCTGATTGGATTCCAAGCCGATGATCATTTTGATTTATCCCTGCTCGTGCATATGTTCAGGTCCAGCAGAGGAGGGACTGCTGGGCCACCCGCACTAAGACTGTGTGCACCAGCGCTAAAAAGAACATGCTGTGTGTTTAATGCCTTCAGTGCAATAAATGTCAGCTGCAGCTCACCGCGGAGCAAACGTACCGTCATAATCATAGTCCCAGTTCGGCTTCTGGATGGAGTCGCTGTCTGAGACTGAGTTGGAGGGAGGTGGAGGGGGGAGGTTGGGCGCCACGCTGCACACGGCCACGGTCTTGCGGTGCCCGTGCACAGAGTCCGGGTTGAAGGTGCTGAACTCCGGATGCTCTGGGATGGCCGAGCCCTCGAACGAGTTCCTGTCCAGGTTGTTTCTCGAGTCGCTTGGAATGCTGGGAGTGTAGGAGATGGGCCTCACCGGGACCTGCGGCGGGATGTCGGAGTAGATGTTCTTGTTGAGCTTGGCGTCAAAGTAAGGTCTCTGCAGGAAGGAGTGGGGCACGTTTGAGCCCCCGTGTTGTTTGTCGTCGTCGGCCTTTGACTTCCTGCGACAGGCTTTCTTGCGGATGATGATGAAAAGGAGGACCAGGATGAAGATGCTGGACACGAAGACCACGATGCCAATCACCTCCTCCAGGCCGATGTTCCAGGAGCTGGAAATTAATTCGTTGCGCACCTCGGCGCGCAGTTCACACACCTGCCCGCTGAAACCCTGCGAGCAGTTGCACTTGTAGGAGCCGTAGGTGTTCTGGCACTGGCCTCCGTTGGTGCAGGGGTTCTTCATGCACTCATCCACGTCACTCAGGCACCTGGACACACACATTCGGACACAGTGAGGTGTGTTTGAAGGTGAAAAGCTGTGTGTTACAAACTGCTGATGCACAAGATCACTTCTCCAGTTGGAGATACTAAATGATTTAGTAAAAAAGTTAAAAAAATAACATACCTGTCTCCCTGGAAGCCTGATTCACACTCGCATACTGGACCATCCAGACTGTCAATACACTTCCCGCTGTTTTTACAGGGGTTGTCTCTGCAGTACGGCCCCAGCTGACACCTGAAAGCAAACAAGTTTGCTTAAGCAGACCAAAAAATGGAAGAAACATGTCTTTGCAGTGTGAAAGATTTGTGTTCAAAAAGTATGTTTTATGTTGCTGCAGGATATTCTACGGTGTAGAAGTAACGGATCAGACATAATTCATGAATGCAGATTCAAACTAAAACTACAAATGTCATTTCTCAACATTAAATGCTAGTAGCAGGTTTAGATTTCAATGAGTAAAATGATGATATAAAGCAAATGCATGATAAAGGCATGCATGTGGACAGCATTTTCTATTTCTAATCCACTCCAAGAAGAGGAAGTTGTAATACCTCTGTCCTGAGTACTGCCCTCTGCACTGGCAGTAGAAGTCGTCTGCGCGAGGTACACAGGTGCCCCCGTACAGGCAGGGGTTGGAGGCACAAGGGCTGATGCCAATCTCACAGTGGGTGCCCACGAAAGAGGCAGGACACTTACAGAAGTAGCCTATGGAATTAATGAAGACAAGGACACTGAGCAAGTGGACGTTTTTAAAGCACTGTTCAATTCTGAAGTCAAAGCCCGTGTGGAGGCGATCGCTGGGGTGTGTGTGAAAAACTCAGTCACACATTAAGGCCGTGTGGAAAAATAATTTCAGGGATTTTAATGGTTCATTTTGTAAATTCAGCATAATTTACATGAATTCTAACAGTACAATGACGGAGCCACGATATGCCCACCACACTGTCTCTTCTTGTTTTAAATCGAGCTGATGTCACTGAAAGTCAACACGTCCTGCAGGTGTTTCACATAGAAACCTTGCAGGGATGTGGAGGGGTTATACCCCTGAACCTCGGGAGGGTTTTTAATGAACAGGTGCAAAGGTGTTGAGTCTGCATTGACAGCAAACAGCATTAAAAGCAAATTAACAGCACAGGGACACACCTCTTACTAAACTATGATAAAAGATGGCCTCCAATAAAAGACCAGTTCACCTCTTCAGTCACTACACCTGGTTGTGAGAAGCAGGAAGGAAGCTATGCTTGATTTGTTGTTAAGGATTGACCAGGTCAGCAATTTAGGGCACAGGTAATCTGCCCCAGATCTAAGAAAACGTACAGGCACCAGAGTAAGAGAGCATACAAAAAAACACCAGCTTCAAATGTAACTGAAGCTGCTCTGAGTGAGTGCAATGAGCTGAGGCGGACGGTAAGTACCTCCATTAGGCAGCGAGGTGCAGCTCCCTCCGTTGGTGCAGGGGTTGCTGGAGCAACTCTCAGCAGGTGCGAGCGCGCAGCCCGGAGCCACGTCCACGATGTCCTCCAGCACAGCGTGGGCCCGGTGAGCTTTGGTGTTGAGAGGCAGCTCCTGGCCGTTCAGGGTGATGGCCTCCATGCAGCCGCGGAGCCCGTTGGTGACGGGCAGGCTGCGTCCGAGGCGAGCCGAGGCGTGCTGCCGTACGTGACCACCAAAGTAAATGCTGTTGTCAAGGTTGAGGGTTCGCAGGGTGCCCGGTGCTGTGCCTGAGGCGGCGTGCACCCGGTCCAGCACGAGCTTTGCGTAATTACCGTCCACCTCCAGCGAGACAGTGTGCCACTCCCCGTCGTTAACCTGCGCGCTGTGGACTGACACGAGGCCGGGGCCGCTGCCACAGTCGAACTTGTACTGCAGGCGCCCGTTCACGATCTATTTTAGAGTCAGAAAACACGGAGTTAGAACAGCATCTATCAGACTTAGGGAGGTTATCCGTCTCATCGCTTCGACTCTTTATTTCCCTTTTCGATTAACGTGCCGCAAGATGGAAACTTAATCGGAATCAAATCATCAAGTCACTGCTATAAATCAATGTCTGACAGTGTCATGAATCACTTGCTATCAAAATACAGGTCGCATCAATTTATCGCCATGCCATGAATTTATCTCAATAAAGAGCAAACTAATTTCTACCGACAGCATCACGGCTTAAGCCGAACATGCAACAGTTTGGGGATATTAAGAGCCTTACATGGCAGTGTGATACACAGTAACTGCCTTTTAGCCGGCCAGGTTTCAGTCTAAAGTCTGGCGTGTAGACTGCTCTACCAGACAGACTCGAGAAGGAATGTGTGGAAAACTGCTTTCTGTTTCCCTCCCAGTATTAAAATAGCTCTTGTGTGTGATTTTTTCAGGCCACCACCACATTCCCATAGTCCCTCATGTGAAACAGGTTTTAAAAATGGCTTTTTGAACCCTTCAGCGTAGCTGGTTAGTACACATGCCCGGACGGTCTCCTGGGAGGGCGGGTCAGTTATGTGTTTATTAAGCCTGACTGATATGGAAATGTTGGGCGGTAATACGGAGACAAGCTAAGAAATGCACAGCGACAGTCAGTCTAGACTTAATTATGATAAACGAGGTTATCATTTCAGTTTTTCTAGAGGCTGAAAGAATAAACGTGTTGTTACAGCTGAGTAACAAGGGCAGACAAGCAGGTTTAGGCAAACACACCTCGAGGATGCTGTAGTCGGTTCCTTTGGCGTACATGACAGTGGCATGGCTGGAGAAGGTCCTGAGCCTCAGAGACAGTTTCATCAACTCCAAGTTCTCATTCTCCATCAGGTGGTATTTCACGTAGCCGCTGCCGCTGAACGTCAGAGAGTGGCCGTCTGACACGAAGCAACAGACATGTATTAAGAAGAGCTGGGACTAAATCTTTAGCTTCATATTATTTTCCTCAACATCGCAACCCCTGTTTTTATGCTTCACACAGCGTCCCAACTCTTCTGGAATCAGAGTTGTACAAGTGGAAGAAGTTGGGTGAAGGGCAAAGATATCATAGAACACAGGTTAAAAGGTGGGTGGTCTTACCGGAGCATTTGCCCTTTTTGCCCTCTGGACACACACAACTGTACACCGTATCTCTGGGGTCTGCCACACACTCCATGCCCTCAGGACAGGGGCTGTTCTCGCACAGGTTGTTCAGCACGGGACATCTGCCGCCTAAATGCCGACACACGTCCACTCAGCACCACAGTTTCTAACAGTAAATGTGTAAATGTGCGTGCGTATATGAGGTGTAATGGTGTACCTTCACACTGGCAGGTTGCAGTCCTCAGGTGCCGTGGGGTGACGAAGCTGAGGCGAGCCGTGCTGTGAGTGGACATGGCCGTCTTATCCAGGGAGATGACCTCATCGCAGAAGAGCAGCGGGCAGTCCAGACCCGCGCACAGCTTCTGCACCACCCGCACGATCCGGACCCCCGTCATCTCCTCGATCACCGCGGCAGAGGAGTTCAGCTTACGGAAGACCACCTGAGGACGATTGAAGCGTGAACACGAAAGACTTGATGAAGACGATCAGAGCTGAAACTAGTCCAGAAACTCAGTCAGCAGTCATTCTGATAAGTGATTAAAGGTTGAGCTCACGATTGGAGCTAAAACAATATCTAAAAAGTTAATAAAATGTGTGCAAGTGATGAACAATGTGCCGGATTTTTGGGTTATTTCTCAAGAAAAATCTCACACGCTTGCTGCCAGGATTGTTTTTCTTCGACGACAGTAAACAGAAAACCTTTTTGGACTGATGGGCTGTAGCAAACTGGAATGGGGGTTTTTCACAATATTTAATTAAAGCATTAATCTAACAGGTAATCTGCAGATTAATCAATAATAAAATTCATTTCCAGTTACCTTCAGCTTCTGACATGAAGCTTAGAGGAAGTTATTTACTTTCTCTCCCTTTTCCCGTTTCCATTCAATCAGCTGACTGAGGGCCTTCACTCTTTCAGTTAAACCAATCAGATTCTGCCACAACTTCTATCAGCCAATCAAATCATTACTGTCAAACCTTAAAAATGTTCCTCTTGCCGCTGCAGTCATTTCAGTATCAGATCGGGGCGATTAATCAAATTCTGTTTTCAGTGATGATTTTGGCTTCCACGGTTATAAAAACAAGATACTCAAGATAAAACCGTTATTACACCACATTCTGTTTAGCACTGACGCTCTTGCTTTGTCTGGTGTTATAAAAGCAGTGCACCCCTTTCCTTTGCTGCGGTGCACCCCTTCCCAAAAGCCCAAACTCTCAGCCAGGCTCTGTGGCATGTTCAGTTCAGCTCGAGCCAAGATGACGGGAAGGGGGCGTTTGGTCACAAAGAAAGCCTCTGCACATGCAGCGCACGTATCGGCTCTCTACGCCGCCGACTGAGTGCGCCGAACATGCCAGAGTGGACAGAGCATCGCTGCTCGCCAAGCATGTTCGTTACTGAGAGAGTTAGAGAAAGACGAACCGAACAAAAGGCCACCGTGTTTTTAGTTTAATTATGTTTAAAGTTCAAGACAATCCAGTTCAATAGATGCATGACTGTTTTTTAAGTCAATCTGTAATCATGTTATGTGTTGGTCATTGACTACCCTGTTAATCCTTTAGTCAAAAAAATAATCAGCAGATTAATCAGTAATAAAATATTTGTGTGCTGAACATGTTTGACCGACAGAAAATCAGCCTGCAACTATTTTTACAAGTGATAAACCTCAGCTTTGCTCTTTTTAATATCATCATAAACTGAATATGTTTGGGTTTTGGACTGCTGATCGGACCAAATCATTAGTTTGAGGGCGTCACGTTGGGCTCTTGGAAATTGTGACATTTTATGGACGAAACATTTAATCAATTGATGATTAGTTGATGCCCAAAACACAGTATCATAAAATCTGTGACCTCAGCAAGAAAATAACAGCTTGGCACCATCAGATACGGATGAACATCATAAGCATAAAATGTAATGGCGGCTGCTCTTACCTCCTGAGATTGGTAGGGGCTGCCAGCTCTCTCCAGAGTCAACAGCACATCCAGATCTCCTTGCTCTGAGGGCTGCAGGCTCACTAACTGCACCTCGCTCCTCCGAACTCCAGCGATGTTTCTCAGCGCCCGCTGGAAGTTGCGCCAGTAGTCCCCGATAAACTCCTCCGGGGCGATATTTGCAAATCGCACAGCGATAGAGTTATCCAGAGCCTGACGAGCCGCTTGCTTGACATGCACGTTGACATCGGCAGCCGTGGTGAAACGCCCGTCGGTCACCGTCACGTTGAGAGGGTAGTGGCCCACGTCGAGCGGTCGTAGGGCGATAACTTTACCATCAGAGGCAGAAACCGAGAACACTTCACTGCTCTCGTCTGAGGAAGAGGAGGGGGCGAGGCTGTAGGTGAGAGTGTCGTAAACGTCTTGGTCTGTGGCGTGGATCTTGCCCAGGACACCCCCGGGGTATTCGTCACCAGCGGTGGTCACGAAGACGTCCAGCGGAAGGATGGCAGGAGGATAGACGCTCTCCTCGATGATGCGTACGCTGATGAAGGCGGTGGAGGAGAGCTGAGGTTTGCCGCTGTCTGACACCTGAAAGAGGAAAATGATGTGCAGTGTGAGGTTTCAGATGCAAGCCTTATTGTTCCAGCAGCAGAGGGCAATCAAGCTCTTCCACTGCGAGCCCTGAGCTGACGACACGCTGTAGGTAGACTGGACGTTAAAGCCAACAAATACATCCACAGATCGCGCATTTTAACATTCACGCTTTCACACAGATGGTCATCGGCTCTGCAAGAAAAAAACAGCTCTGACTCAAATCTGAGTGTGCATCTCGTGTGTAACAAGACATCACACTCAGATTTCATCTCCCATCTGCCCACTCGCTTTTTTCCTCTGTTCTTTCCTCTAAGGTGACACATGAACACCCAGCGAATCACGTGATCACGCCAACTCAAAACAAATGCCTTTGATTTGCGATTCTCCTGAGATGCACTCTGATGTTTATTCCAATTCAGCATCTTACATACTGTACAGCTGTTGACAAGATGAAAAGCTTTATGCAGAGCACATACACGCAGAGGCAAACATTGTCTAGTTGGAAGAAAAGGTATAGCAGGGAGTGAGCGTGACAGAGAAAAGGTGCAGGGAAGACAAATAGATCAGGGCGCTGTGGCTTGACGGTTCAATCAATACAACCTCTCCGCTCTGGTTTCTCCTCGGTGCCGTGACTCACCTGTGCTTGAAGTAGGTAGTGTTCTTTACTTTTCCTATTCAGCGCCCCCACGGCCACTAGAGCTCCCTGCTGATTGATGCGGAAAGCGTCGCCCTCGTCCCCGTCCACGATGGCGAAGGTGAAAGGTGGGCCGTTGTGGGAAGCGTCCCGGTCGGTTACGGTGAGTTGAAGAACACTTGTGCCTTTCGGTCGATTCTCCTGCGGCATACAAGAGGGGCATGTTTAATATTTGTGGTGAGAGGAGGTGGCTCTCCTGATGCTCTTCAGTTGTGTGTTTTTCACATGCGCGCCCACATCAGGGGGGGAAACATAACAGTGACTGAGCGGACATGTTTTCTAGCTGAAAACAGAAAAGCCAAAGCTCGTCTGTGAACAGAACATTAACATAATACAACCTTTTAAGTTGATATGACTCCTGAGGGAAATATCTCTTTAGTAGCTAAATGCGTCACCACCTAGCCGCTAACTCGTCGTTCGGTGGTGGGCAGGCAGTGCACGCTTGGTTTTTAGTGCTTCATCGCTGAATACAGTTGTCTGCCACGGCTGAAAATGACTTTGTGAGATTGGTGGGAGTGAACCTAAACAGTAAAGCTGAGGCCAGAAAACCAAAACAATGATCTGAAAGATGGGTAATAATTAATAAAGCGACACACACAGTCATTTGATCCATTGCTGAGGTGAAAATACTGATTATAGCAGCTTTAAATAAGGGCAAAGTTACAGTCAGCTTCATCTTCTTCTACTGTTATTAATCTGGTGCTGGTGGTGCGAGGTTTCTGATGACAGTTAAGTAAACATGTCAGCTTCACAGCGTTGTCTTTTGTGTTTGGTGTCCCTGAAAGAGCTTCCCGTCTGTTGACTCTTTCAAGTCCTGACTGAGAATTGACTTTTAATTCTCTTGTGTTGAAAGCTATACTCTGTAAACTCTTGGTATTTCAGCTGGTGTGGACGATATTTTTATTTTTTCTGCGCTTCGCTTTGATCACCGCTCCATGGCGAGTAAAATAAAGCCAGTCAGGATTTTATCAGAGGCAAAACAATGTTTCATCCTGAAGTGCTTGAGCTGTGTGCAGAGTGTACAGTGCCTCCTCGCTGCATTCCTTTTGCTTTCTTTTCAGGTTTTCTAAACAGACAGGAGAGCTGGAAATGAATCATCTTCCCTCTTTCCTTTTCAATCATGACTTTTCTTTTTTTTTTTTAAACTGCAATACAGATGCATCTTCTTCTGATTCTTCCCATTACTCGAGTCAACCATCCACTCTCAGCTTTGTATCTTCACATTCCCACTCTTCATCACTCCTGCCTTACACTTTTTCCCTCCCTTCCCTTATCTTCATTCTCACCCATACCACACAGCCTCTGTTACACCCCCTCACCCCTCTTCTCTCTCCCTCGTCCTCACCTCTGTTCTTGCTCCATCCTCTTACTTGCTTCTTGACATTCTAGCTGCACCGTCTCCCATTATATCTCCCTCTTAATCCCTCTCTCTGTGTCCCCCTGCATCTGCCCCTCAGTCTCATCCTCTCCTCTAATAAGCCGTTTACGCTGACCCCCTTTCTCCCCCCCGGCCCTCACCTGGATGATGAGGCTGTAGTTGGCCTGGGAGAAAAGCGGCGGGTTGTCGTTGACGTCCGAGATGTCGATGTTGATCATGGTGCTGCTGGAGAGAGGGGGCACGCCGTTGTCTGAGGCGACCACCGTCAGAGTGTACCCTGACGTCTGAGAAAGAGAGAGAGGGGAGAGTTACCATACATAAGCAAAGCTGCTTTTGTAAGCACTAATGCAGCGGAGATCAGTAAACAAGCTTCCCGATTAGGCCTGACATGACTCTGATTGGATTCTGCATAGAGTGCAATTAGCTCCTCAGTGGATTAAACTCCATGTGTACAGTCAGCATTGCGTCTGCTGCTTCTCTTACTCGCTCTCTGTCCAGCTGGCGAGCAACTTTGAGCTCTCCTCTGACCGGATCGATGGTGAAGGGGCTGCCTTGGTTACCGTCCACGATGGAGTAGCGCACGCGGTCGTAAGAGGGCCCGTCCAAATCCTCGGCAATCACCTTTAAATCAATCGAAACGACAATCAATCAATAATCCCTGAAGATGCTTCTCACTAGTTGGCGGGTGGGTGAAAATAAATCATAGAAATCAATGCACCAGTGAGGATTCAGCAGCATTTGCATTCATATCTGATGACTGTCGGTGGATTGTTGACACAGTCCTGATGAAGCAAATGAACTCTTGTTGAACTCTTACTAAATAATATCCAAGGATGTTATTTTCTAGCAATTATTTTGGATTTTTGTTTTAGTTTATTGTTGGAGAGAAATACTTGAAATGAAGTCTGCAAGACTGAAACGTTTGTCAATTAATCAATTAGTCGATCAGCGATTCTGATCATGGATAAATCATTTGAGTTATTTCTCAAGCAAAACATTTTCTTGTTCTCGTCTCTGATGCTCCTCCTCTCCTGATATTTTCACTTTTAACTCAATTGATGGAAGAGCCTTGGTTGAGTTTGATTTTGTTTCTGTTGAGCGTGTTTTACGAAGATAAAATGACTGATTCTGTAAATGCAGTCTGGTGGCTCTGGAGAGAGACATATAATGGCTCTTTCTGGCTAAACAAAAAGGATCTTACTCCTTCACAAAAAGGTCTCTCTCTGCAGGAATCCTTTCCATAATGTCAGACACTTAGAACAACAATCTGAGCCTGTCAGTGGCCAAAACAAGAAGCACACTGACGACGCTCAAATGCCCGGAGGGATTACATTACAGCCGGTTTTGTAGCTGCCGGCTGCAGCGCTCTCTCATTCGATACTGGGACAATTTCAGAAACCATTGTCTCTATTAGTCACTTTGATGCAAAAACATGGGGAAATAAGGTCCATACACATGGGTAATATTTTACTGGAATTTCTCTCATTTGTCTGGGACACTGACACGTGGACATTTTTTCAGATGGAAACCCTGATTTGAAGATGCCACTGCAGTGACTGAAACTGGAATTGACCGTTGCTGCTATTTTCTGACATTTTGCAGACAAAACGATTTGTGAAGAAAACAATGATCGTCAGTTGAAGACCTGCTATCGCAACATCATACAGAAGCATACGACCTTTTCTTTGTCCTGCGCGCCCTCCTTAAACATTTATATTTGGGCACATTAGACACACAGATAAATGCACATAAGCACAGGTATTTACGAGGGGAGGGGCGAGAGGTGGGCAGACAGAACTAGAGTGAAAATGCAACATGCAAAAGGTAGAAAATCCCTTATCTTGGATAGAGGCTTAATGAGTCAAATGCCTTTCAATTAAAGTGCTTGAGCATGTGTCAGATAATGCACGAGAACAGGAGTGCAGAGAGCACGAAGAGCACTGGTCCTAATTTAGCTGTTCCACCAGACGGTGATTTGCCATAGGTGCAGATATGTGATAGTGTACGCAGAGAGTAATGGGCAGAGAGGATAAAGGCTGCGAGGGAGTAAATGAACAACTGACTGAAAATGTAAATGAAAGAGAAAGAGATGGAAATGTCTTTCGCCCCACATGCAGCTATATGGTAAGTATGTGTGCTTGCCTTCCTAACAAGCTCCTATTGTACGTAAAAATGTCCCAAAAGATCGTATGTATATCCTTACCGCCATCACAGTCTTCCCCAGCTCGGTGTCCTCGCTGATGACGGCCGTGTAGACGTCCTGGCTGAAGGAAGGTCTGTTGTCATTGATATCAGTCAGGTTGATGTTCACGGTGGCCATGTCGCTGAGCGGCGGGGAGCCACCGTCTGTAGCCTCGATGGTGATGTAGTATTCATGGGAGACCTCGTAGTCCAATGGCTCAATCACAAAGACGTCACCTGAGGACGGAGACACATCAAAAAGAAGAGTCAGGGAGGCAGGAGGAGCCGGTGCCATGTTACAACAGCTCACACTTCAAAACAACGATCTAAACATGAAAAAACCCACAAACCGCAGTGCTTCGTTATTTCTTTTGCAGTGCTGTAAGTCATTCCTTTTCTGCTTCTGTTAAAACTTTTGTCAACTGGCTGAAATTCACCACAAACCAGAAGTCGACCGGCCATCCGTCATTGACTCTCATCTGGAATTCAAAACTTTTATGCTCGGCTCAGCTGCTTCAACTTGGATTACTGCTTGCAGCTAGACAACAGAACAGTGTCCTATTTGTTTTTTCGGTGTCGTGTTGCAGCCAGCCAATCACACTGCAGCCTGAGACAAACTAGTGTGCTGTTTCTGAAATTCAAGGGAAATTCAGTGACGGTTGAATGTTGTTTGCGTTGAGTTTTATTTGCAGATGATGTCATTTGTAAAAACACATAGGCCTGGGGTTGCTTAGTGATGCTGCCGTCGTTCGTTCCCATGGCACAGCAGCATGATGCCACGGTGATGGAGACATGAACACAGACTGTGTGGGCTCTTGGCGTTTAAAGGTGTGCTGTGAAGTGTTTTTTGTAAACATAATCATCTCTATTGTGTGTTTCCCTGCAGTCTAACAAACTCGATAAATGTATTTCCTTGCTTATAAAACACTTCTTGTGTTTGTTGCGGCATCGCTGTGCTTCTTTGCACGCTACCCAACGTGCTTCCCCGTGTGCCTACGAGATATTAACAAAACCCATTTGCAAAAAGATTGGTCCTCAGCGTTAGTAATGGTCAAAAACAAATGGTCAAGAAGAGTACACAGAGACACACATACCAGTGCGGGGGTCCACGCTGAACATGCCGTGCTCATTCCCACTGATGATGCTGTAGGAGATCTCCCCGTTAGCCTCCATGTCCCGGCTGGCTGCCTGCACTCGGAGCAACTGCGTGCCCACCGCCACATCCTCCGACACGGTTGCCGTGTATTCGCGGTGCTCGAACACTGGCGGATTGTCGTTGATGTCCAGGACTGAGATCACCACCTGGCACAGGGAGGAGAGGCGCGGGGAGCCCTGGTCACTGGCGCGGGCCTTCAGCTCGTACGTCGACTGCACCTCGCGATCCAGGGGACGCTCCAGGCTTATGACGCCGGTGTGCTCGTCAATTGAGAAAAATCCATCAGCGGAATCGACCAACGAGTAGAGGATGTCACTGTTAAGACCTGGAAGGACAGACAAAAGACAGCTCGAGGATTTTTGTAGTTCTGACATTCATTCCTGTTTGCAGTGATGTGATACCTCTCACTTCACACTCCCCCAATCTGTCCGCTGATGTTGCTTGTCCTACATCTCAGCCTGTAAGCTGTTAAATGTTATTCTCACTAATAGGATTGACAGCCACATCAACACAAATACTGCTTTAAGTACAGGGCACGGACGAGCATATTGATTCTTATATTGACGTATTGATTCTTAAAAGATAAAATTGTCATTCTCTATTCTCGTTCTAAAACATCCATCTTTCTCACAGCCTCTGATAAACAGCACCTGTAAACGTCTAATCCATGCCATCCTCATAACTCATGTCCTCCCACGAGCAAGACGCTCCCAGCAACAAGACAGAGACAGATCACAATGATAATCATAATGCCTTTCTGCAGGTGGCCCCCATTTGGAATACGCTATTATATTCCCATTTATCAGGTAAGTGCCCCCATCCTCTGTGGATCTCATTATCGTGCTGGAGAGACTACCACAGGGAGCCCTGCTTATGGTTTCCCATCACTTTTATCTGGTCCGATCATCCTTGAGACAATTGCTTAATGCTGGTAAAGTGAATTGTACCGAATCTCGATTGGCTCCATTGCCTCACGCGCTATGTTTACGATTATATGCTCAACACATGGATGGAATGTTTAAAGCGACACTATGTAGCTATTTCACCTTAAAATAACAGCTTCGAAATCGCTCTTGTAATAACGAGAATGGTGCCTCTTTCATTTCCACAACTCAATGCAACTCAACACCTGTTCTTGCACTTTGTAATTTCGGTCGCCGTCACTACGTCACGCACCACCAACTATGTCACTAATTTTGGCGAGACTGGATCATTTATTTTATGGAAAAAACTTTCAGGTTGTCCGTCTGATGTCCTCCGGCTGATGATTTTCAGAGCTTCCTGATGGCAAATAGCTTTACTTATTCCTAAATGAACCGCTAATTGCTGCCGTTAGCTCAGCTAGCTGTGCAGCTCGCTTACGCTTCCTGGACTGCACTGCACAGGAGCTTTGGACCATCAGGAGGAGCTTTTCAGGGTAGACACCAGAGCCAGGCAGCGTCAGTGTAACCGGGCTCAGTAGCCTTTGTGACGGAGCAAGAGGCCAGACAAAAGTAAATCTGGGAATGGCTTATCTTCCTTGGAAATAAAAGGCCGCAAAACAGATGCCTAACTAGTATGTATTATTAGCCAGCTTGCTAAATTGTGTTGTGTATTGTTGCACTTGCTTGATGTTGGGCTGTGTTAGCAAAGCTGCTCACTTGCTAGTTTTTTGATCAAACACAATAACAATTAAGTGATTAATCAAGAACCCAACAGATTAACTGATGAAAATATTCCTTAGTTGCAACTGTTATATCATAGATTATAGACAATATTATACAGCACCTTTATTCATGAAAATATGTTAGCAAATGTGCTAACTACACACTGATCTTTAAAGCAACAGAGGCAGATTTCATTTTCAGGACAGCTGGTACTTTAAGACATCTTTCTCTACCGTACTAGAGGCAAGACTGTCATGAACTTGTATGAACATGGCAAAGCACCAAGGTGGACAAAGCAGAAATGATTATGTTCCTCCACACTGGAGAAACCCGAGAAATCGAATGGAGAAAACAACAACAGCCAAGAGGGCAAAGAGAGACACTCGGTCCAGGCAGAGTGATAAAGGACAAAGCAGAATCAGAGGAGGAATGTGTATTTGCACAACTTTAGTTCGCCAAAGATCAACGGCATCAGTTTGGGTCTGTTTGTCTGTCTGGTTCATAACCATTCCACACTGATAACTGCTGCCTTTCAGAGATTGTAACAGCAGGCTGAACTGAGCAGAAGCAATGTGGGTAAGTATCAAACATCTTCCAGCCAAATGGGCAGGCGGATCACAGAGTCTGTGGCACACAGCAGCCAGAGCCAAGAACGAGAGAAATGCAGTCAAATATCGATGGAGGATAAGGCAAGTCTTTTCTCTTAGGAGGAGGGTTACATTAGGCTTCACGTTTTGATGGTTGGCTGCAGAGACAGTTGAGTGAAGTGAACTAGGTCAAAGCTCCAACGCCTGCTTTTTCTTATGCACTCTACATGTTGCTTGGGAGTTGCCGGTTACGCTTCAAGCTTGCACCTAAATCAAAAAATACACGACAGATACAAGAAAGGACTTCTCTATGTGTGCGATACCCGCACACGTGAGAGAAATACTAATCAAATGCCCCTCTGCTTTCACTCACTGTAAGTCTAAATAATTACAGCCGCTGGCTGAGCTGCAGGGAGCACCTTTTTTACTCCACCTCTCCTTCAAGTACCCTTATCCTTGATATTCAAGATTTGAAGCAAATTTTGTGCCAGCAAAGCCTCAGGGGAGAAGTGTCTTAATAGCAGCTCTTTCCTTTCACCGTTTAACATTATACTCCGAGGGACCCAATTCTAGCATCCCTTTCATTCTGTCAAGCTGTCAGTCCAGCCAAAACCAGGGACTGAAAAAGGCAAATGGAGAGAGAGGGCGTTGATTCCATGACGGGAAACAGGCTAAAATGGTTCTTGGAGCTAGAATGTCATGCTCCACTGAACTAAAGGTGTAATCTGGACCGGCAGCTCCAGTGGCTTCCTGGATAAAGTTGTGAGGAGCTTAAATGACTGTTTAACTGCATGGTTTAAGTTCTCAGTCTCATCCACATGTGAGCCTCTCGGCGGACGGCAGTGCTTGCTGAGAGGTGAAGACGCGTCAGATAAAATATGTGGCCCTGTGGCTTTGCACCAGGCACGTGGAAAATTGCAATCAGCCCTTTTGAGAATTCAGTTTGAAGAGAGAGGAATTTCATTAGAGTGTAATGGAGCTTTTAATTTGAGGGGTTGATCACTCATGAAATTCCACATTTGTTATCCCTCCCTCCTGCCATTTAGCTGCGTGGAGGAAAGATAATAACTGGTGCATTGTGAGCCAGCATTCAAAATGCATGTGCAGACTATACCATGACGCTAGTAAAAACCCTCTTAAACGTATATTCTTAATTAACAAGTGATGTTTTTTATTGTGACCATAAGCAATGCCATTGTTTGGCATGAACTGCATTTTAAGCATACTAATGCACAGGCATTTGTGAGCTTTTTGCCTCACATTTAACTGTCTATTAGCTCAGCAAAAGTTCAAACATAGTTTTAATATTTCATTATTCATTCACTGCACTGATGCAATAACGTAACAGCACCTTGTACTGAAAGAACAGGAAACACTCCATCCGATGCTCACAGGGCCATATCTAGCTATGTAATGCATGCAAGTCTAAAGGTTTCATAATCTGAATGTGTCTTTAATTGAATATTACTAAACCCCTCCCCTGAACTACAACTGACCAATCATGGCTTAGTGCCTGTACCAGAATGGGGCTGGATTCTCAGGATTTGACGTTTGAAAGGTGGTGTAGTTTTGTTTGGCCTTCGGACATTTTTATCCATATTTAACACCCTTTAAACAGGGCTCTTATTTTAATCAAGCCAACTGGAGACATTAAAAAGTCTGCATTGAGACTGTGCTTTCAACCATCTCATAAAGCTAACGTTAGCTTAATTAGCTAGATGACTACAGATGATATGTTGTCATTTCAGGCAGCAAAATCGAAGGTCGCTAAGCCTACTTTTATTTACCACTGTGAACTATTTAGAGAGGTAAATCTGCCCCCATTATCGCTGTAAACTGCATAATGTGTGAGAATGGAGAGCTTGACAAGCGCAGTGACAGTAAATCAGGGGGTGGGATGAACGCTGGCTTCAAATCTGAGCCACTCCTCTGTCCACAGGTACTCCACTGTATTTAATTACATGGATAATGTTTTTCTTTTCCAAAATAACATAAAACTCAGCTGAAGCAGGAAGCTAAAACAAAAGGAGCACAGCTGTCTGATTCTTTAACCAGCTGTTTGACGATGATCGCTTTGATAACCTGAGTCTCAAGTTAAACGCGTTGTTTTTAAGCTTCAGTCACTGTAAATGGTCTGAACAGACTTTGGAACGAAGGAAAGTGAATCTATCATAACAGATGATGGATTCACTTTCCTCACTGTACACTGTGAACTCACCAGCATCAATATCGTTTGCCAGCAGCTTTGCCACGTATGTGCCCATCTCTGTGTTCTCAAAGACAGTAATGGTGTAGGGATCGGATGAGAACTGTGGCAGGTTGTCGTTGACGTCCTCCACAGTGATGTGGATGTCAGCCTCGCAGTATCGCCCTCCTCCGTCCACCGCCCGCATTTTGAACCTGTGCTCGTCTTGCTCCTCTCGGTCCAGAGGCTGTAAGGTCTTCAACTCCCCTGAAGGTGAGACAGAACAATTTTGAGCAAAATACATAAACTTGAAGACACACACTCACGCAATGTGCTATTTATAAGACAAAAAAACATTCAGTTTACAGACAGACAGGAGCTTGAGTTTATGTACATGAGGACAAACATGTACCACCTTTTGTTCTGTCTACTAACCGAATGCAAGACATCCAAACAACAAATGGCTTTCAAGAGAGAGAAGAGGGGAATAAATAAGTAACTGAAACACAACAGGAGGGAGAAAATGGCAAAGAGAGCGGCCTGATGAAGGAACCCATCAGAGTTGGCAGCTAAATGCAGCTTGGAAGTGTCCTGGGATGTGAGGCAGCCAGCATTACCACAACCTCTCTGGAAAACTCCAGAGCCTCTTGGCAGTCCTCATCTGCAATAATCCTACTTGTCTGCAGTAAAAAAAAGAAATAACACACCCTCTCCATACCAACAGCGCTGGTAACACAATACTGAGGGTTGCTAAAAGAAAGCTTGATGTCTTGTTGCCTCACTGTCTGCCTTGGTGTCAGTCCCTCAGCACATTAAGGCTGGATTGTGCCATTGCTTAGGTGTTATATACAGCAGCAGATGTGCTGTTTAGCTGTTTAAATCTACTGGCTTCGTTTGTTTTGTACTTTCACTCCTTTTACTTCTGCGTTTATTTTAAAGTCAGTTTGGCGGTGATCAACTGTCGTTTTTCTTTGTTTTTTCTTCTGTCTTTTTTCATCCTTAGCAGCCAGATGGAATGTCTGATTCAAGAGAATCTCCCAGAAGAAATTATTTGCAAGCGAGAAGTATAGCAGACAGATATTCAATGTAAGTGTGCAGCTCTGTGTTTCAGCGCTACTGCGGGTCTTTCAGTTTCGCTGCAGGGAAATGTTCTCGGCTCTTTTAAAAATGTATAAGTAAATAACAACTGGGCACAAGAAAACATGCTCGCCTCCTTCATCGCCGATAATGATTCACACACACAGAAACTACAGAAATACAAGACTGCTGTCATGCCGAGCCGCTTTTTTGATTCTGTGGCTTGAAGCAAAAGGCCAAGAGTGTTTCATGAGAGACTTGAACATGAGTGTCCCACATACTGCTGCCAAATATTCAGAATAACCTACTACAGAACTGGAACACAATGTATATATAATCAAACATATAAATATTAAGTGCATCTTTATTTTACATT
Organism: Chaetodon trifascialis; assembly: GCF_039877785.1. Classification (NCBI taxonomy): domain Eukaryota; kingdom Metazoa; phylum Chordata; class Actinopteri; order Chaetodontiformes; family Chaetodontidae; genus Chaetodon; species Chaetodon trifascialis. The sequence continues at coordinate 3,921,220 of NC_092057.1, forward strand.
GCACACATCTTCACACACATGAGCATTTGTATCCATTCCTGTTCACACGCAGATACACACCTGTATCAGAGTCAATGACGAACAATTCAGATCCAACTCCCTGCAGCTCGTAAGAGATTTGGGCGTTTGAGCGGATGTCAGCATCTGTGGCAGAGACCTGCAAGATGAGCCTGCCGGCAGGGGAGTCCTCCGGGACGTTCTCACTGTACAGGGACTGAAGTGCGGATTGAATGACAGGAAAATGGAAGAGGGAAAGAAATCAAAGTGACTACCAGGTAAAAAAAGGGCACGACAAACTGATAGTGCTGAAATTACATCAGAGTCGAGAATAAAAGGTGACTTTACCTTTTCGCATACGGGGCTGTTGTCATTGGCATCCAGCACCTTGACCTCCACGGTGGCTTTGGCAGTGAAGATGCCATCACTGGCAGTAATGTTCAGAAGATAATTGTCCTTCTCTTCACGGTCCAAAGGTTTTCTGACAGAGACCTTCCACTCATTCTGAATGTGTTCGATGGCAAATTGGCCGAGTGGGTCCCCTCCTGTTTGGTGTTACAGAGAAATATACCACTTCAGAATGATCAGAAACTCAGAAGCAGCAAGGCAGGAAGCCACTAAAAAGACACAAGGATAAGTATCTGTCCTGGTTATTAAACTACATTCAGCTAAATATCAATTACAATCCAGATTCCACAAAAGCTGGGATGCTGTGGAAAACAAAAATAAACCTTGTTGTGATAATCCTTTCACTGGTAACAGGTGATAGTATCGTGATTGGGCATCCTGGAAAGGCTCAGCTGTTCACAAGCGAGGTTCACCGCTTTGTCAACACATGATTGTAGGATATTATTACAAGTGCTCGAGAACTCTTTGTAAAACTGTTGTCAGTAAACACAGTTTGTTTGCAGATGATTGCATTGTGTTTTTATTTAGGCTTTTTGGGAATCAGAGTTGTAATTATTCATCAGTACTTCACAAAGCAAATCCTCACTCAAATGAATATGTTTGGTACACAAGCAATCCTGCAACTGAAGAAACTACAAAAAATGGACATGAAGTAATGATAGTGCTGGTTTCTGATTCCTCATGATGTTTCCAGACCTGGCAGAGTTATTCATGCTTGCTAATTAGCACCAGAGGAAATATTTTTCCCACTCAATTTCAAAGCATACTTAGATAATTATACATTTCTGTATTTTGATGACCTAAATATTTGCCTTGAGCTTCAGCAGATTAGGTGATAACTCACACTCCTAGCAGATAATAGGACTGTGTAATGTTTCAAAGATGAGATATTATCATCATATTAAGTGGCATAAACGGATAATCCCCTCTAAGCTCTGTTTATGAAAAACTGTTACACAAAGGAATAGGGAGTTAACTCTCTGGGCGTACCAATTATCTGTTTGGCAAAATAATAAACGCCCACCTGTGATGAAGTAGTTCACTTGTTTATTGATGTCCTCAGAATCATCATCTGTGGTGCTGAGAATAGCGATCACCCCGCTGGGAGGAGGGTCGTCCTCGCTGACGGTGCCTTTGTAGATCTCTGCAGTGAAGCGGGGCGGGTTGTCGTTCACATCGGCAACTGTTACCTCCACTTTGGTACCAGTGACGTGCTGGACTTTATCGCCTTGGTCTGTGGCTTGGACAGCGATTGTGTATTTGTCCATCTTTTCGCGGTCCAGCTCTTTCAAGGTGGTCACCCATCCAGTTTCACTATTAACAGCAAACAGCTCAGAGATCTCCTGCGAGTTCTGCTTGGGGTCCAGGCTGTAAACAACATGGCCGTTGGTTCCAGAGTCCTGGTCATTGGCTTTGACTTGGATCACTTGAGTTCCACTGGGAAGGTTTTCCACAACAACAGCCTCATAAGGGTCTGACTCAAAGACAGGTTTGTTGTCATTCAGATCTTTCACTTGGATGTTGATATTTACAGATGCCGCTACCTCATAGTTTTCATATTTGGTTTGGGCAAGCAAAGTCAGCTGGTACCATTTGGTCGTCTCGTGGTCGAGGCTCTTCTGAAGCTTCAAGGCTCCACTGTCTCTGTCTACAACAAACACCTCGTATTCATTGCTCTCGGGAGTGTCTCCCCTCACCAGGCTGTAAACGACTGGTTGTTCACTCTCAGCCTGAATTACTTCAATCTCTGTGCCAATGGGAAGGTCTTCAGCAATTGTATAGCGGTAATGTGCTTCAGTGAATTTGGGAATTGGGGTCTCTGGTGCAACAATCCTTATGTAAACCTGTACAACGGAATGTTTGGGTGGATTCCCAGTATCCTTCACCCTAACAAAGAATGCATAGAGCTCGTTTTCAAGCCCAATGAGGCTCTCTTTGGTTACAATGACCCCAGAGGTTGGGTGGATTTCAAAGTTTTCCTCCACATTTTCAACATCTGCTTCGATTGAATACTCAATGTCAGCATTGCTTCCCTCGTCCATGTCTGAAGCAGCAATTTTAACAACGGAGGTTCCCCTTGGGACATCTGATGCAATAGTAGCTTTGTACTCTGCTGCCCTGAATTGTGGGGCATTGTCATTGACATCCGTGAGAATGACATTGACTATACAAAAGCCGACTTTTCCACCGCCGTCTTTAGCTATGAGAGAAATAGGAATAACCTTCTCGGCGTTGTTCTCACGATCAAGGACCTCTAGAGTGAAAATCTCTCCATTCTCATTGACAGAGAATTTGTCTTTTGCAAAATCATTGACAATCTGGTATGTTATTTGCCCATAAATGCCTTCGTCGTCATCTGTCGCTTTTGCTTCTGCTACCAAAGTACCAACAGGTGAGTTTTCAACAAGTTCTACCACATAGTCCACCTGAGAGAAGGTGGGGTTGTGGAAGTTGGCACCAATAACTGTTACCATGACAAGGGCTGAGCTTCTGAACACGCCGTCGGATACCGACACATTGAGGTTGTAAAGAGGCTGCATGTGTGGCCTACGGTGATTGGAAATAACAATGGCACCTGTGTGTTTGTCAATGGAAAAGTTCATATCCTCGTTGCTGGATGTAATGGAGAACTCCAAGTTATCTGAGTCCGAGCTGTCAGCATCAGATGCCTGGACTTGGGTGATGAAGTGTCCACGTGGGGCCAATTCACTAACAGTAGTCTTGTAGGTGTGCTCTGTAAACACTGGAGCGTTGTCGTTCAGGTCGGTAACGTCTATCGTCACAATGACGTCACTTGAGAGGGCTGGAACCCCTCCGTCCACAGCGCGGACTCTCAACTTGTGCTGCTGGGTCTCCTCATGATCAAGAACTTGAGCCGTAGATAATATTCCCGTGTCACGGTCGATAGTGAAATAATCAGAACTCTTTCCCTTTTCCTCAACCAACTGAAAGAACACTTCCTGGTTATTACCAGTATCAGAATCTTTGGCCTCGACTTGCAAAATGGATGTGCCAATGACAGAGGCCTCGGAAATATTGGCATAGTAGGCCTTTGACAGGAACACGGGGGCGTTGTCATTTACATCTTCCAGTATGATATCAACAAAAACTTCAGAGTGTGCTCCAGTCAGAGAATCTGTGGCTCGAACATTTAACTTGTAGGCGGGATGTGTCTCAAAGTCCAGAGGCTGGATGACATGAATTACACCTGTGTTGAAATCAATTGAGAACTGTTTGAAAGGATCGCCCTCAGAGATTGTGTACACAATACGAGGGCCTTCAGAATCATTGGCCTGTACGTGAAGCACAGGAGAGTGTAGCTGAATGTTTTCAGGAATTTCAATGCTGTAAAAAGCCTTCTCAAACACAGGCATTGCTTTGTTCACCACTGTTATTGGCACCTGTACTTCTGCTGAAAGTGCTGGCTCTCCATTATCCTCTGCTACAACAACAACGACAAAGTCTGTGTTAAGCGACTCCTTCTCAAATTTCTTTTTAAGGGAGATTTCACCAGCGGGGCTAATTTGAAAGTGCTCCTGGTGTTCCTTCAGGTGATAATGGACATCTGCATTCGGGCCCATGTCTTTGTCCACCGCGGTCACTTGTCGGATGACCTGGCCCTCCTCTGCATCCATCTGGACCAGGGCATGATAGGGAAGGTTGACAAACATGGGTTTGTTGTCATTCACATCTTCTACTGTCACAGTTACTAGAACATGAGCCCCTTCCTCAGATTTGTCCTCTCTGGTGACCTCAACAACGATGTCAAATGTGTCCTGTGCTTCACGATCAAACGGAATCCCAGTGGTTGAGATTACTCCAGATGTTCGGCTGATTTCAAACTTGCTGTCAGGGTTCAAAATTTTGTAAAACAAAGGCTCATTCACCTGGCTACCGACAGCGGCAATGATCGCTAGTGTTTTCTTCTCAGCTGAGTTTTCTTGGACGTAGGCTTTGTAGGACTCCCTGGTAAATTTCAGCTTGCTCTCTTTGTTTTCTTTCACGTTTATCTTTACTGTAGCAACAGTGGCAAATCTACCATCCGAAACCCTCACCTTTAATTCATATCTGCTCCTGAGCTGTGTGACATTCTGAACAGAGATTATGCCTGTAATTGGATCCATTTTAAATTTATCACCAATATTTCCCTCGGAGATGGAGAAGAGAAGTCTGGAGTTAGGCCCAGAGTCTGAGTCTGTAGCGTTGACCTTAATAACTTCCACTCCTTTGTATGTTGGCACTATGACGGCTGTCTCGTAGAGCTCTTGGCTAAAAACTGGAGAACAGTCATTAACATCAATTACTTCAATGGTCACGTTGGCCGCCGTCTCCGCAAACAGGCGTGGCATTCCTAGATCATGGACCTGGACTGTGAAGCGGAAAACACTCCTCTGTTCATAATCCAGAGCTGTTGTGATTCTTATTGCCCCGGTGCTTGAGTCAATGGCGAAATAGTTATGTGCAAAAGGCTCGACAATTTGATAGATGAGCATGGCATTCTGGTCACAGTCGGCATCAGAGGCCCGAATGACAAAAGGGGTGTTTTCATGGGTCAGAACAACACTGTTGACAGGGGCTGACTCGCTGATCACTCCTCTGAATTCCCTCTGGAGAAAGACTGGAGCGTTGTCATTTTCATCCTTCAGATGAATCAGAAGTGTCGTGTTGCTGGCAAGTCCCGCCATGTTTGTGCCCTGTATGATGAGCACGTATTGAGAGACGGTCTCATAATCTAAAGCTTTCTGGGTCACCACCACTCCTGAGTTTGGGTTTATATCGAATGCATTGTTTATGTTGCCACTTTTTATTTGATAGAAAACAGACGACTGGCTGACGGCTGTGACCAAGCTGACAAAACTTCCGGGATGGGCTGATTCACTGATTTCTGCAGAGAACTCTTTATCAGTGAATCTGGGGGCTGCATTGTCAGAAACGGTGACCACAATGTGTACAGTGGCTGTGGTCGACAGTGGAGATATTCCTTTGTCAGACGCCTTAACAGTGAGTTCAAACAGGCTCTTGCTGCTCCGATCAAGCTCTTTGGCTACCGTGATTGTCCCAAGAACAGGGTCGATGGCAAAGGAGTTTGCAAAGTTTCCTGTAAGAAAGAAAAGACAAAAGAATTATATAATGTTTTTCATTTTGACCTGTTGCATGTGCCTGGCACTGCATGCAAAATGTATATGTTAACACAAGAAAAACAAAAAAACACTTTGCTACATGTTGTATCAGGAAGATGAGGTTGATAAGCCTTTGAAAAACCAATGTTATTCCCCTTCAACATTAGCTGGTCAGGAATGCATCTGTCCTTTCCAAGCAAGTCATGCTAAGCTCTCAGTCTGACTGAAAGCAAAGCAAGCGACAATCCAATTATATTAAGTCATCCCAATTATTCCAAATATGCATGTATTCAAGCAGAGAGCTCATAGCTGCGTGTTTCTTGATCGCATATAACAGCCTATTGTAGGAGAAAACCATCGTGGGAAATTCTGAGGGGGGATCTGCCCATCTCCCACGTATCTGGACATCCTCTGGACAAAGTCTTCAATATTCTCCTACTCTTTGCAAAGTATTCCATTCATGATCAAGATCCAGTGGGCCGCAGGACTCAAGATGACTCATACATTTTTACAAGCTGATTTCATTTGCATCATTTTACAACGAAGGCTTTCTACAATGAGAAAAAAAAAACGAGGAAAATTCTGCAACCTTGTGAGCATTTACCCGATTCGATGCTGTAGACAACCTCTGCGTTATGGCCCTTGTCTTTGTCAAGAGCTGTGACGTGGAGCACGGCCGAGCCTACAGCTGCAGATTCAAACACACGGGCAGAGTACGGGGTGCCTATAAACCAGGGCGCATTGTCATTGGTGTCAGCCACATTGACAATGACACGCACAAGATTCCTCTTCACTGGGATGTCCTGGTCTCGAACCTAGAAGAGACAGGGAGACGGGGGGGGGGGGGGGGGGGGGGGGGGGGGGGAGGCAGAGACAGGCGAGTGTGTGAGAACCCTCAAGGGAAATTTAATTCCTGAATAGTAACATAATAAAGAGGTGAAGCTTGTCTTAATTTCAAGGATGTTTAACTTAATAATGACACAAATAATTGCAAAATAAACTAATAAACTAATCCAGCTGTTGGTTAACTGTAAATGTTCATTGTTTCATACCATGATGGTCAGGACATGGCGATGCATAGTCTCATGATCCAGGCGCTCGGCGGTGAACAGTGTCCCTGTGCCTGGGTCGAGTCTGAACTTCCTCAGGCTGAAGGGATCAGTGCTGCTCAGGAGCGTAAAGGTCAGTTTATTCTTCTCGTCTCTGTCCACAGCGCTGATCTGCAAGACCTCAGTCCCTGCTGGTTTGTCTTCAGAGACGTTCACCTCATACCACTTCTGAGAGAACTGTGGCCGGTGATTGTTGGTGTCAATGACACGGATGAGCACCTGTAAGAGAAATTGAGAAGAAGAGAAGAGAAGAGAAATTGTGGAGAACATTCATTTTTAACAGTTGTTGTGAAGAAAACTATTTTCTGAACCTTTTCTAATTTTCTAAGTGTGTTCTGAGGACTGCTATGTCACAGAGGCTAACTGGAATTAGTCGAATCAGTCAAAATAAATCCAATGTTGAACATTTATTTGGTAAAAAGCATGAAGAGGGTAGCTAAAGCAGTTGTCCCCAACCTGGCTTCAGTTTAGTTTTAGTTAGTTTTAGGTTTACACATGTAAACACACAAACTTTCGTACTCTACAAACCTAATAATTACCAGAATACTAGTGTAAATTTGCAAATTTTCTTAATGGTTTAAAACAGAGTAGCGATCAGCAAGCAATGAATGTGCCAGTGAATCACTAAAAATAAGACATCTACAGTGGTACAAAAATAGTTCAGTACACTCAAATAGTCACTTTATTTGTACTCCTCTCTCATCCACACACGCACACGCCCGCACTCACACACACTCACGCACACACACACTATAAACTTTTCATGTCCTTTCCCCATGCTCTTCAGTAATAAGCAGCCTTGCGTAGGCATAGACCAGATCGATACATATGATGGCAAAAGCAATATTTTAACTGAACGGCCACTTGATGTAGCTAAACAAGAAATCAATGCTGAATACTCACAATGCATCTAAATGACACACATGAGCAGGCGATTCAATTCAGAGTACATGAGTCATCAACTATGTGACAGCGAGCTGTCGATCCAGTGATATTAATAATATATAACACGTCCAAAAGTAATAGAACTTTCAGTCTGGTTAAACATGTTTTAATGTTACTGTTTCGCAGATGAAATATTCTGCAACAACTTGTTCAGACTCAAATCCACAAAACAAATTTCTACACGTATGTGCTTTCTACTTTGTCCAGCAAAAAGTGCAGTCACTGTGTTTTTTTTTCCCCAGCACACTACAAAGACAACATCCCCAAACTGTAAAATTCCACTGGGAGCATGTTTTATCAACACCAGCCACTCGTCTACTGGACTTCCGACAGAGGATTATGGAGAGCTGCTGGAATGCCATCTCTGCTTCCCAGACCAGCGAGGGGCTTCTACCGTTGCCAAACATGGGGAACAAAGGGATCAGCCCAGATTAGACACCTGCATACCAAACACAAGGGGGTGATGTCCCATAAGGAAACAGACAAGGCCGAGCTGCTCGGTGCAGGAACAGTGAAGGGGACGATGGTTGCAAAAGCTCACCAGTAGAGAGCTCACTAACTGACCAGGATTTGTCAGATCTCTGGTCGACACAACTGCCTGCTGTTGTTTTTTTTGTCATAATGCTGTTTGCTGAGCACTGTGAGCCTATATCAGAGACAAATATAGACTCAACCTGACAGCACTGATAACATTTACAATCTGCTGTGTGCTGTGATGCTGGCAACGCTGCTGAGGCTCACAGATGTCATCTTGCAGGGGGAGCGTTGGGATGCATGCTGTCTGTCAGTGCTGTGCGCTGGCTGTTTGCCATAAGTCATGTGTCATGAGCGACCCATGTCACCTGCTAATCAGGAGGCGTAATGTTCAATAAATACAACTTTATAATCACATGTTAACCCTGACAAAGTGTGTGAAATTGAGCCTCTCGTGCATGCTGAACCCTCTGCGGGCTGACAATCTATCTCATTCCAAACATGTCTTCTCATGTCATGCCAGACATCATATAGCACCAGATCCCTGATGTCTCACAATCCACTTTTTACACACACAGATGCATGCAAGCACGTATACACATGCTCACAAAATGCGCATTTCCACACACAAAGAGGCAGTCCAATGTGTCTCAATCTGGCCAGCGTCAGATAACGCTCCTCGTGAATAGTGAGTAAGGTGGCGAGAGCTGATAGTGCTGTCAAGAAGCTGAAAGGAATGGAACCTGGTCAGTAGTATCCACATCTATGCACGATGTACTATTTCATGTGGCTTAGAAAGCACACAAAAGGCTATTCAATCCCCCCCACATCCCCCACATGCGCACAAACTTGCCTTTCCCTTTTCAAGGAGGCTCTACAACACTTCAAAGGAACTCTGCCCCCCAAACATCACAAAACAGCACGATACAGCCTGACTGCAGCAGAAATGTTGGTATGGAAGAAAACTCTGTAGTCTTTGTATATGGCTTCCTCTGGGAATGCTGGAGAGGAACAAGATTGGAACTGAGACACAGACACTGACAGATGGAGATAATAAAGAAAAAAAAGTGCTGTGAGGGTGAGATGAGAGGAAGACGGAGAGGTGACAGCGAAAAACCAAAGAAATCTAAGGGAAATGGTCAAATTTAGAAAACACGGGTTGTGGTTGGGAACGAAAGAAGCACACAAACAAAAAATGTGGCTGAAAATACTATGCAAACAACAACAAAGAATGAAAAGAAACAAAGATACAAGAGTCAGGTTTGATACTGAACACAAGCAAACATATGAGTGAATACAGTGAACCTTCAAGTGAGACATAAAGAGAGTCTTTGTAATGTGGACGCGGATAACATGAGAAACAGGAGACCAGGAACAGATTGTGAGCAGAACAGCTTGAGGTACTTCTACACGGCCAAGGGAGGATGTCATATAGCTAGAGATGGGGGGAAGGGAGGCTGGGCTGCATGCCGAGGCTGCCTTGCTGGCGCAGCCCCTGGCTATGAGGTGCCCAAGCTAGAATGCGGCAGCCCTTGTCTACATCAGCTGATCTCCGAGAAACTACAATGGTCAAATGGAAAGCGTGCGGCAGAAAGGCCGACTGTTTCCCACAGACCTCCCACAGACTGTGAGCGTCAGACTGGGATCGCCACCGGAGTCGCAAGAATGTTGGATTTAAAATCATTTTCAATTTTCAGCTCACAGTTTGACACCGTCATTTGAAAATAAAACAGACATTCAAAAACAAAAGCGTGCTTAAGAGACCACAAAGGAAACGAAACACCTTTTGCGTTGCGTCCAGTACAGGACACGGGGGGAGCTTTCATTGTGCTCATTGTCCTCCTGAGCAATGCGTAGGAGAGGAAGCCCCCCTGCCAGGTGGCAGGTTCTGGGCAAAGGCAGGGCACTGGCACCGGGCACTCCAACATGTTCCCAAAACAGGATTAACACAGCCCAATACCCACAGAGATCCACCGCTCTTGTTTGCGCTTTATTCTACCCAAACAGAATAATCATCATCTCCGCATGCCTGGCCAATAAATGTGGAGCTTTCTGAAAAAATGGTGGAAGAAAATCAGAGAGAGAGAGAGAGAGAGAGAGAGAGAGAGAGAGAGAGAGAGAGAGAGAGAGAGAGAGAGAGAGATAACAAAAAGGGGAAAAAACATTCCAAGGAGAGAGAAAATAGGCCAGCCTGTCTGGCAGCACAGCTTCCACATGACTTTGATTTGAGGAATAGATAAGTCCAACTTTGAGCTTTCACGAGGTGCGCTGCATGTGTGTGATCGGGTAGATGTAATTGGCGGTGAAATTCTGTGTGACTTGTTTTAAAATGTAAACAACATACTGTCCCCGAGGAAAACAATTTCATGCTGAATAACAAACAATGAAAGACTGTTTTGAGTTTGATTTCCCACTGAAATTCACTCCTCTTGGATTATTTTCATGTTGCAGAGACGGAGAAAATTGATTGTTCAACGCTTGTCTTTTATTTCTAAAATTACAGATTAATATTTATTCAAGTGCTCAATGATTGAACCTACTGCTGTACAGTCTGGTTGATTATTAACTAAGGCTGCCAGCCTTGAAAAGGTAATGAGTAAGCCTACCTGAAGAGGAAGTCGGTGTGTCTGATACAACCTTTTCCAGATCTTAGCCCTATTAGTCACTCACTGCAACAAAAACCACTTCCCAGCAATAGATGCATTCACTGTACAGGGTTTGTTAAAACCCCTCTAACAGAGTCAATACTGTCAAGGCTGAACGATGTTATCGGATAAACAAGTTAGTAGCCAAAACACTCAGATGGCTTTCCTGAAACATGAGGCACTCAGTATGTTGCTGCTATTCAAGGCGATCCCTTTTCAACTGGCACTACACAATATGTACATATCACATGTGTATGCAGGTAATATGAAGGCCACACACTACACTGAAGACAAATGGCTCTTTCTCACCTGGATTCTGGTCTTCAGAACAACAAAACCATAGAGATAAGTACACGTTAGAGCTCTAAACAAAAGGTTTTTGTGGAGCATAATTTATTATAGTGATGCATCTTTACTTTCAGGGATGTATTTATTACTAGCCAACAAAACGTGGGTATTTACTACTGTCTATTTTATCACCGGATGCCTCTTTCAATCACCTATTTGGCTCCCAGCACTTCCCAGACAGCTGCACAAATCACATAAACCACATTTCCACCAAGCACTCCACTCCAGTTCAGTTCAGCCCGGTTTGTCAGACATTAGAGCGGACATTTTTGTGTTTTCACTGTCAAACGTTGTGGATGGTTAATGGAGCCGGTTCATGCCGACACGTTTTCTTGTTGCCCCTTTGCTGAGGTACCGAGCACACTGATCTGGGACTTGTGAGTGAGAAACGCTGCAGTCCCCTGTTCTGTCTTTCTGCCTGCAGCCTTTTCTCAAACAAAGCTTGTTTCCTGGTTGTAATAAACAGCCAAATACAGAGAAGAACGAACATGAGAGGCGTGTGCGCTGTGAGTGTGTAGTTGAAAAGTGAAGGTAAATGCGAGCAGAGGAAAAGGTTAGCCGTGAGTTGTCAATCTGGCAGTATATGTACAGTACAGGTTACAGTGTGTCAGCTAATAAATGCTGCAGCTTCTCAAGCTGTTTCCCAACTGCTGTAAAAGCGAAGGAGGTTAGCCCCGAAGCTCTGGAGACAACCCTGCCTGCTGTCTGCGGTGAGGACGCAGAGCAGATCTAAGATTTAGTTACATGCATGTATGTATGGTAAAGCACGGGTATAGCAGTACTGTACAGGAAGAGTTGGAGTGGTGGAAACGCAGTGTGGCCTATGGAGGAAATACATTCAGCAAATCTGTTCCCTCTACAGGACTGTGTCTTACACATTACTCACGTGCAAGAGAGCGCATCAGTCACAGATCTAATAATATGTTCAAAAACATGCAAGGCAGTGAGAAAGAGCGCGCTGGTTTCCTTCATCTGATATACAGTACAAGTGATTATTCTTAGACCCGTGTTCTTATGTGAAGTGATGGTTGAGTTGAGCTGCGACAGCTTGTAGAGATGGAATTCATAAAGCTGATAATCACACTGTCAGATCCCACAAGGGGAATCTGAGGTAGTGTATAAAGTTTGATACGTCCTGAGGATATTGGCAATTACTGCCAAAGATACCAAAACACACAACAGACTGATGAAGTGCAAGTTCAAAAATATGTCACGTCATGCAGGCTTGATGTTTTAGTGTTATTAAAATTTACCACTGCATTTGATGTAATTGCATTGCTTTTCTGTGGAATAAACAAAACGAAAGTTAAGTTTTGAAGCCCCCCCTGTATTTTAAAATGAAACCACTTCCTGTAATGTCAGAGGATTGCTCGTACAGTCAGTCCCACTGAGAATCAGACCTTCTGAATAGGTTAACCTTTGAATGTGATTAATTTAACTTAAAATGTCACTGCATGCAATATTGCTGAGGTGCTTTCAAATAAGTGTCTGTTTCCAGGGCTTTTTTTTTTTTTAAAAAGTGCTTTACGGGGAGAGAAAATCGTGGCTGAGAAAATCGGCACTCTGTGGCTGTTTTTAAGGTTCTGCGCTAAACGAAAGGACGTGCTGCTTCCTCGGATGAGCTGCGAAATGCCAGTGAAGGCGGCGCTTCATCCAAGGCTCAGCGGAGCACAGCAGCCAGATGATGAAAGGCTTTATTCATACGGAGTGACAACAAATAGATTCTTCTCCAGCTTCAGTTCTCTGAAGCTCCCCTTTGAGGACAAAGGACAAAACATTTTGAATGCCACCATCCCATATGACCCAAACTATCATGTAAAAACGTTCAAAATCTCATGGACAAGGCATGACCATGTGAACAAAAAACCAAAGACAACTTGCATGCTAACAGCTTTTATCATGGCAGTTCAGCTTTGGTATCAGCTGGGGAGCAAGACACATCCAAGCAGGAATAAATCAGCATATTAATACACTGAAATAAAAGTCTGTAACTGCTTTTGAAGGTTTTTGGAAGCAATTTTAGTTTCATCTTTCATCAAAATGGCTCCAATAGGGTCATATGGTTTACAAGATCTAATAACATTTTATTGATTTTCTCTCTGTATAAAAGCATCTTTTCAGGACTGTGCTTGTATACATGGACTATGAGTGCTATATATCTGGTTATTTTGAGTCAATTCAGACAAGACCAAGGCCAGCTGTTCGTCTCCGAGAAAAGTAAGAGAAGGTTCACGGGTTCAGAGAGACGAAGCAGAGGGAGGGGGCTCAAGAATGTACACTTTAAAAAAAACCTCTGGCTAGACTATCATCACAGCAGCCCGCGTCAGGAGTGAGACAATGGAAGATTCCTTCGCTTCAACGCTCAACTGAGATGGCAGAGAACAGAGGAGGGGGAACAATGGCGACCCATATCATGGCCGGAAAACCGCCTCCATTCACAAACGAACATTCCAGTTAAGTCAAAGGAAGCTCGACGTCAATTTGACATTTTGGGGAGCACAGCTTTTCACTTTCTTAGAGTCATTAGATGAGAAGATTGATGGCACCCTCGTGTCTCTGCGGTAAATATGAATCTAGATGGAGGCGGTTGGTTTAGCTTAGCATGAAGCTAGTCTGGCTCTGACTAAGGGCGAAGAAATAGTTCTGCACAGTCATTGAAAACTCATTTAAAATGTCATTTTTACACTTTGTTTTTGCATGAATTAAACAAATGAAATTTAAAGTGTTAATCGGTGAGCTTCAGAGTCGCAGGTAGGCAGATTTGTTGCTTTCAGCAGAGCGAGGCTTCGCCGTTTCCAGGCTTTACGCTAAGCTAATCAGCTGCTGGTAATACAGGAGCCGTATATTGAATAGAAGAAGCATATTTTCAAAATATCCATCTTATTAAAGCTAAAGTGCGACAGTAAATCTAGCAGTGAAACAGCCTTATTACATCAGATCTCATATTGTTTGTGTTATCTGTTCATTTTTTCCAAGGCAGCTTTATATGAACAGAGGTCAGGTGGTGTGGGGATGTAATGAGATTCAAACCTACACTCTGTCTCTCTGCCAGGCCAGCTGAGCTCAACGACAGCATCAGAACATAAACGTATGCCATCAAACAGGACAGTTTGGCCGCAGCTTCACTCATCGGCCGTCCCTTCGCTCCCACTATTTCTCACACGAGACAAATAGAACCATGACAACTGCCTCATCAGCTTCCAACTGTTTCATTAGTGTTTCAATTACCTGGGTGCTGACAGTTCGTGTCCCATCTGTGGCTTCCACCGTCAGGTTGTAATTTGATTTCTGCTCTGCGTCCAGGGGCCGTGCTACAATCAAGGTTCCGCTGGCCTTGCCCACGTCAAAGCGGCTGTCATAATTACCACCTGTGGATTTTTTTTTTTCGTACAAACAGCGAGAAAGGACAAAAGATTAGTGGCAGATCATTGCTTGGCTGTCCGCATGTAGCAAGGTTACACAAACATGAAATGGAGGCGCTGAGATGGACACACAAACATCAATTTTCTGCTGTGCTGATGTCATACATAATGAAAAGATACACTAATGCTGATGAAATTTACTGTCAGCGTTAACATTAACCCTAACACACATTGGGACATGAATACAAAGTGATGAATGTATAACAACACACTCTTTTATATACTGGACAACAAGATGTTTAACTGTCATGGATAAACCACAAAACAGTGGAAATAAAATGGAGCTCTAGTTAAAGGAGAGGAGAGGGGGGTCTCCTGCTTCTCTTGAGACTCTTAATCAGGTCACAGGTTTAAGGGGAAAATGTGGCACAGCATCAATCCAGTGGCACAACACCATTCAACCACAGCCAACAGGAAGCAGCAACACACAGTGTGGGATGATCTCTTAATACAGCACAGCCTATTAGGAGATCCCAGCAGCTACCTTCTGCTGTACAGTTGTGGTCACAAGCCATCTGAAGGATGTAAAACATCTCAGCATCCTCTATGCCGTCTTGCAAAAATCCAACCAAACAGAACATTCCAGAGAAAAGAGGAAAGCCGAAGCAGAGCACAGAGAGAGAGAGAGAGAGAGAGGAGAAAAGAGACGTGTCAGTCGGACATTGATTAGAGGGAGGACAGGCTGGGAGGAAGGCAGAGGAGGCGAGCATATTTGAAGGCAGTCAATTTAAGTCCTCTCATGCATGCAGTGCTGATCATAAGTATGAAAGAAAGACACATTCAAGAAACTGCAGATTAAGCGTCAACGCTTTAAAAAAGAGCTGGCAATTAAAATTGTAAAGAAATATGCAACGTTTAAATTGGCTCACATGCGAAAGCTAAGAAAAGTATCAATATTTACTCAAAGTTACGATTAAATTCTGTTATCAAAACTTTTTCTGCAGAGGCAGAATTCAGACCAGGTAAGCTAAGCTAGCTATCTTCAGAGGGTTATCAATTATCAAGATATCGGTTCATCAAAATGGTTAATTTGGAGAATATAGCCAGGGAAAAATTAGTTTGTAAGTTAGCTTTAGCTTTAGCTTAGGCTAGCCGTGGCTTTCGTTTCTGCTAGCTCTCCTGCTTTTAGCTAACTCTGCAACGATTTCATTTTCTGTTTTCACATTATATATTTCTATGACACAATATTTCTACATATGGCAAAATAATTGTAAATTGTAACTAAATACTGTGTGGAGGTACAGTGTATTAGCTTAGTGAGGCAGCTAACATGGCTGACTTCTCACTGACATGCCGTCTAATATGACAAACTCTCAGTATACTACAGAACATTACTGTTACATTAGAATTTTTTACTCTATGTCCGTATTTCACAGACATATCACACACAAACACTATAGTTAGTGCTAAATCTACAAAGCATTTCTATGACATTGAGCATTTCTAGAGTACGCATGCACACGCACAACAACTGAGACGCTTGGGAAGGAGGCGTACCTGTGATTTCAAACCACACGGGAACATCAGAGGATTCGGTGGCGACGACGCCCACCATGTGCGCCACAGGGTCGCTCTCCATGACAGAGAAGGTGAAGGGGGACTCCTCAAAGAGCAGAGGGGCCGCATCGGCCGGCAGCTCCGGTTTGGGAATCCACTCGATATGCAGGCGACAAGTGGAGGATTTCTGGGGGCGTCCGTTGTCGACGGCTTTTATCTGAGAGAGGCAGAGAATGAACGGCTGTGTTACTCAGTGTTATGCAACTTTTTGCTGCAAATGAGTTTCTGCACAGCTCTCTGGTGTATCCTCTGCCTGAGACTCCTCAGAAGTACATACAAGAAAGTTTGGTTAGTTAATGCTAACAGATAAAACACACCAGCAAATATATTACATTTTCCACACAGTGCCAACAGACTTTGGTTACAGCCGCTGATTTGATGCACAAATCCACAGAATGTGTCTCAACAGTAAAAGCTTTTCCGAGCTGTCCACATGGCGAAGCTTGTATTCGCAGTGACAAAACAGCCTTTGTGTGGAATTCTTTTGTGATTCAACCTTTTGTGTGGACTTCAATTACTGTAAACTGTGGTGAGTAGTTTCTTCTTGCAGCAGGAAACACGACTTCGGGTGTGTGGGGACGTAAAATCTGAGTGGAAATCAGTTTAAACCAAAAAAGAAGAGTGAGAAGTATCACCACAGTCTCGACAGCCAAGTGCAATGACTAAACTAGAGGTGAATTAATGATGTTTGTCTCACAGGTGGAAGATTGACAGATATTCATTTTCACACATTGGAACACATTTCTTTCCCTGCGATTCTATGGTACTCTGCAAAAACAGCTGCCGCGATGAGCAGAAAATGTCAAGAGCTGTACACTTTGACGGCCAGAGAGATGTGTCACATCGATGGCTGACAAACTTAGCTCTTCATGACCAGCACCGTGGTATTAAAGCAAACATACTGTGCATCCTGTAACAGTTAGCTCCTTCAAATCTTAAGTACAGCCCTGATTCCAACTGTACAGCAACGATTTATGAAGTGTTCCTGAGCCCATGCATTCGTCTCCTTCATCCAATCATGTGTTCACAAAGTGGTGAACCTCGCTGCATGCTCACTTGTGAACGACTGAGCCTTTCCAGGATGAATTGGGGTTGTGAGATTCAGCGTCATTCACGGCACAAAACTAACAAACTTACACCTTCTCTTTTGCTAATTATGCTGCGTTAAGACAAGCTTATTTCAATACAACCAGTCAGTCACAGTAACATGTTTGCCAAAAGCACTGCTCTAAATGCGAAAAAGCACATGCTAACTTGACCTTCAAACTTCATTCATTATGAATGTGAGGTTTTGATTTATTAATGTATTTATTTATTTATTTATTTATTTTCTTGGGAAACTTGTGTATTTGGGCTGTGTTACACTTTTGTTCTATTCGACTCTGCTTCCACTCTATTCAGCTCTACTCCCGTTCAGCTCCGTTCAGGGAAATCTAGCTGTATCCAGACTTACAGTATATGTCAGCAGGCAGTTATGGTGTACCTTATGTATGCAGTCACAAAAGCAGCCGGAGCCTGAACACCCACATACCTCCATCAGTGTCACTATCTGTAATTGGTCTGGAAACTGATTTATTCGTCTGGACGTCTTGTTTTGTAAACCAGGCAGATGCTGCTCTAACTCTGGTTATTGTATCTCCTGCTTGCACGAATATATTAGCATCACGACAATATTTACTGTCTTGAATTGTGTAAATGTCAGAGAGCAGCAAACCATCACGCTGTTTTCCTGAGTCGGGCGTTGAAGATGTTTTTTTTTTTTTTTGGAAGTAAAATTCTGAACATGATGTAAGTGGATCAATTAGCTTTTGGTCTCTTTTACGGAGACTGTTTACTGCATTCTTCAACACAAAGCCTGATAACATAGGTGGATAAAAAATCAGCTCACTGAGAGACTATGACAGGATGAAGGCCTGGGATCAGACACTCACTGTAAGGATGTCGTATTCTCCAGCAGAAGAGAACTTCTTAGAAGACACCAGGCCGGTCTTGGGCTCGATAAAGAACTTTCCGTTTTCGTCTCCCTCCTCGATGCTGTAAGAGATCTCAGCATTCGGTCCCTCGTCGCGGTCAGAAGCAATGACCCGATACACCGGGTCTCTCCTGGCGGCTCTCTCTTTCTCTGGCCTCTCCCGCTCCGGGAGCTTGATCTTATAGATCTTCTCCAGGAACAGCGGCCTGTTGTCGTTCTCGTCGAGGACTCGGACAATGACGCGGACAGTGGTGGATTTGGCAGGAACGCCGTGGTCAGTGACCGTGATCTGAGGAGGAAGAAGACAAAGCTTGAGATGAAGGAGAAGACTGAAATGCCTGAGGCCGAACTTGACTCCCTGAGTCACGATGTCCTTATTGTTTACCTCTCTGATCGACAGAGATAAATGAATCCCTTTCAGAGTAACAAAGTTAGACTTTTGGAACAAGAGGCAGTAAATAATTCAGAAAAGGTTTAATAATTCACGAAATGTCATTGAACATTACGTAAAACTGCCATGGGAATCTGTAAAGATGAAGACAGATGTCTTAGAAATTCATCATTTCAGAGTCTAAATTTAATCAAAGTTTGGATGAAAAGGGGATGTGTGCTTTTTCCCTTCATCATGCTTTCAATCCACTTATTTCTCTCCAACTTAACTAGCAGCCAAAAGTAAAGGCAAGGCTGAGATTTGCCGTCAGGGGGTCTCTTTGAATACATATTCTTAGTTAAAAAACAAACACACATCAGTTGTTTTCTTTAAATTTTAAACCAAATAACCTTAAAACACTTGGTCATAATGTACTCTATAGAGCGTGATTCTTTCCTGACATAAAATCTCTTTGGTGCTGTGAAAAGTGGACTTTTTCAGAACTATAAATACAAATCTCTGAGTCTCGTAAGGCAGAATTATCCAGCAGAGCAATACAAAATAGACTAAATAGGATTTCTTCATTTTCATCGCTGCTCAGGAGAGAGGGCAGGACTTTAAAAGCAGCAATTTTGGTCCATTAGTTGTGTGACTGTTCAGTGGTCAAACCGCTTTTGTCTGGTTGGATGCAAGAAGCAGCGCGACTGGCTTTCAGATTCTTGAGCCAAATAATAAGAATTTAAAGGAATGCTGTCACATTTTGACAAGCATATCTATCAGCTCTTATACATGGAAATACAATCAACATATAACTTTAGAAATGAAGGTGGAGGAGCCAATCTGACGTAGCAGGAGAGACCTTTCTAGCTACTGTTTTTGTATTCAGGTAAACATGATTTGCTTCATCTGGAGGCTAAAAGCTTTTCTAATCTGAAATAACATTTACAGGGTTTCTGTGGGTCCTTAAACATGTTTAAAACGTCTGAAATCCAATAATGCAAAAAAAAATGAAAATGTCTTAAAATTATTACATATGGCCTGCTACCACCAAATATTTACCATCAGGAGCTTCACCAAAGTCCAGCCCCAGTGCGACCCACTCTGCACTCAACGTCAACTCCTGCAACTCTGGTTGGTGACCTCTGGATAGCGAGACATGAAATACTTCTTAAGCTCATAAGGTGTGCCCAGGTAGCTCACCTGGTCGGGTGTGCACCCCGTGGGCTAAGGCTGCGCCCTCGCTGCAGCAGCCCAGGCTTGATTTCCACCTCAGGCCTTTGGCTGCATATTGTCTCCTCTCTCTGCCTCTTTTCATTCTGTACTGTTTTCTCTAACAAAGGCTAAAAAAGCCCCAAAAAATAATGGTCTCATGTTTAACATGTTGAAACCTGCAGAAACCTTGATTTTATGTTTTCCTGTGATCACAATAACAGCAGCTCGCGTGGCTACTATACGAACAACCCACCAGAGCTAATTATTTTTAATTAGCTGCACCTCTTTATTCTGATAGCACCAGCTGCACTGACTCTGCTGCTGTGTGTCAAACGAACGAACTAAGATTTTGCACTGCTAATAAACACTGAGACTTACTGCTCTCCATCGAAGGCTGGGGGCTTTTTTAAAACCCAGAAGTACTGGGTATAAAAGACAGTGAACTAAATCATTAATGGTGGCTTAATTTAAGTCACAACATCAAGTGATGCTGGCGGCATGCTAACGGTTTGTAATTTGTGCCATGATTATGTGTCTTCAGACGTTTGAGTGCACAGTTTGAGGAGTTTAATCAAAAGCCAAGAGCCACAGTCTGACCTAAACAAACACAATTTTCTAATATCAATCTAGTCCCAGGAAGATGTGCTCAAGGGTTTGTGCATCTGAACGCTGGCAGAGATGTGAGCAATTCTAGCTTCAAGCTGCAAAATACTGTAGAAGGGCAGAACAAATGTCACCGTCATTTAAAACCATCTGCTAAGTGCTTCACTAAAAACAGTCAAGAGTCCAGGACAAGGCACACGCCATTTGGTGCCATAGTTTCAATTACTAAAGTAATGTGTTTTGGTTTTTCTCACAGTGTCTGCAGCTGTCCGTGCAATTCGCATGAGCAGAATTAATTAAATGGGTTGACAAGGAACCTGAGCATGAATGTGTCTCTCAGGGAGGATATGATGGTGCCCGATCTGTGCTGCGCGATGAACATTTCCATTATGATCACATGAGCTTTTTGGCCTCATATGTGTGGGTTTAGTGACTGATGTCCCCGCTTATATAAAACACCTTGAGGCACTCTTGACTGGTGAAATGAAATGTCCCAGCGTGATACCTCAGCAAAACTGCTTTGTGTGTGTCTGCATGCACAGTATCCATCACGACGAGCCTCTCTTTTGAGCGTTTTCATCAAAAGCCTTTTGTTTGATAATTAGGTAAACCACACAAAAGACAGAGAAGTTACACCAGAGGGAGTGCGTCTCATTGCATCAGTAAAGCACTGCTGTGAAGTGAAGCGAGCTGAGCCAGCCCATTATGCTCTGATTATCTATTGCAAAACTTTCAGCTGTATCTGATCCACCATATGCAAGCAATGCTGTTTGTTTTAATGCAGACAATAATGAAAATAAGGTGTAAATCAGGACAAACTGTGCAGGATTCTGTAAGCTAGTCACTATAAAAGTGCATATTGTGCTATAATAAAGAATTAACTGAAGCCGACGTTCCGCAACAGTTGTTTAAATACAGCAACTCACCCTTTTTTGATGAGCAAGCATGCATTGTGGAGGAGATACGAATGCCTGCTGCAATAACTGCTGAATTAAGTAAGAGTATAAAACTGCTACTCTCAGGACGTTTCCACTGCAGGATCTTTCTCAGGGGACCAAGAACCATTTGAAGAACTCGTGTTGGTGACAAGTTTAATCAAAGGTGTTTTGACCAGAGGAATGAGACAATTTTGTTCATGCAAAAAAGTTCCTACTCCAGAAATAATCCTGTGCCCAAGCGAACAGGAAGCTGGGGCTTGAGTGTCGTCCCTATGGCTTCTTAGTGCCTGGAACTGCTAAACTTTAAAAACTTAGTCAAAAACTTAATTCTACCTACGCTGTTTCTGTGCCACAGCTGCAGTGTTGGGTTCAGCTACTTATAGCTGAGGATTTGCTGGTTTCTGTCCTTGTGGATGAACATTGAATGTTTAATCAGGAAAAAAGGACTGAGTGGGATCAAACATCCTGGTTATAGACCTGTCTGGGGTGTACCTTGCATCTGCCCGGCTGTATGCTGGGATAGGCTTCACACAACAGATGTGAAGAGCCCATTCACCTCCGCTTTTCCATCATAATGCTCTCTCTGCAGTCCCAGGCCTGAATCCTAAGCATGTCCTGGCATGTCCCACTTTTGCTATTTACCCACCCCCCTCCTTCCTGGGACGGAGGCCTCTCATCCTGCCGCTAGAGCCCACACTCAGACCATCCGGAGCAGCTTTGCCTTTTTCTCAAATTCCCCCGCTGCCTTTCTGCCTTTAGCTCTCTCTCTTTCACACACAGGCACACGACTACCGCCTACCAACCCCCATCCATCTCATCATAAAACTCTGAAGGCCCCCTGTGCTCCCTCCACCTCCTCCTGGCATTTGGTGCAAACAATGCTGACACAGCCCCCACCCTAATTGCTCCACATGTTCCACATGGCCCCACATGTTTCGTTTCTTCTCCGACAACAAGCTCGTACAAAAAGTCCAACGCGAGCTGGGACTTCGGTTTGATTTGTTCTGCCAGCACCCAGCTCTCGCACGATGGCATGTGCACACACGCGTACTCTCCTGAGTCACGATTAGCACTCGATTAGCTGCCCTGAGGATACACTGAGGTGTGTGTGTGTGTGTGTGTGTGTGTGTGTGTGTGTGGCTGTGTGTGGGGCAAATTGTAGGGTTTAAGGGTCTGGGGTCTGGGCTGCCCCATGAATGTTTAGCCCAGTAAAGAGCTTCCTGCTGGATTCCCAGTGACCAACAAGAACAAACTTCTTAAGTTGCCATGGTGACACTGCTCTTCCCAGGCCCTGTTCACTGAGCCACTTTCTACCTATTTAGGTCAAAAGTTGCTCGCTTTAAAAACGATCCCTCCAACTCATACTCAAATTAAAGAGGAACTTTTAATTTGCTCTTTCTGCATGAAGAAAAGCAAGAATATTAGCACGAGGAGGAAAGATGTGCTGCATTCAGCCTAACATTAAAGTCTACCAGAGTTTGTTTAATGTGGTTATTAAATGTCTGTCTGGAGGCGTTCTGTCAAACTTAACTTGGGCTGAAATTTTAGTTTTTTAAATCAGACACCAGGTCCAAACTAATGAGTCAACAGTTTACGACCACATGTCGGAGGCGGCAACAGCAAACCGCTTTTTGTTTTTACTTTTGATGCCAAATAGTCTTCACAAATTCAACAGGTATGGTACAAAAAATTCAATTTTACACTTGTTTTTTTTTTTTTCAGCTGTAAAGGAGCTCAGTTTTCCATTATTCTCCAGTTCCATCCCTATCATTTACCCTCAGTCCTGTCATGCAATTAGTGCAGTGCGATGTACAATCACAGTATGAAATACAACACTGCTCTGGCACCAGATGCACGGGCATTAACTGTCACCCAGTGATCACTGAATTGTGTAACTTCTAACAATAATTAAAAGGCGTCCAATCTGCTCCCTGTCAGCACCGGAAACACAATTAAAACGCTATTATCAACCTCGGGTTTGTGGCGAGGAAGAGGGAGGGAGGCATCAAGAGGGAACAGAGCCCGGCTCAATTAAAACCCACAAGTTTAGACATCGGCCTGTTGGGCTGACAACAGTTTCCTGTCCCAGCTTGCTCCATCCACGAGACGGAACAGTGGGAAAGAACAAAGGAACAGTCACCAGGATCTCCCACACGCCTCCCACCTCTCCCATCCGGAAATCAGTGCAGGGGGAAATTATCCCAAAAGTGCCCTTCTTGCACCTACAGGGTTTGTTTTAGTTGGCAGCATGCAGCTCTCAACCACAACTTCTCTTTTTTTTTTTTTAACACGATGACCTTGAAGGTTTCTGATTATCATCTTACTTTTCTCATATATAAGAGACACTAACCTGTCTCCAGCTTTTCCTTTAGAGTTCATCATTTAAAAAATCAAGCGCTTACCTCCAGAATGTGCTCATCTTGTTGCTCCCTGTCCAGTTTTCTGGAAGTTGTTGAAACCAGACCTGTTAAAGACAATCGATGATACGAATATTAATTAAACAGAATCATCATATAAGGCAACAACTACATGAATCCGCATTTTTTCACCATAAAACCTTGAATTAAATATGGCTGAATACACTGGCAAATGAATGGGTTAGGCTGACATATTTACCTCAAACACATGTGCTGTTCAGGCCTTATCAGCCAACACACACACTGATACCGATATATACGCCGTCCACAATGAGCTAATATTGGCCGATAAGGAACAAGAAGTTGTAGAAATTCCAAAGATGTGTTTGAGGAAGGTTACAGACAGCGTCTCACAGTCTGTCTATCAGCAAGCACTGCAAAGTTCATGTCCCACTCATAAATCTGTTCTTCAATAAGCAAATCATAGGGATTTTTATGAGAAATCAGTAGGCTCCATGATGGAAAAACTCAGTTTGTCTCCTAATCTTTAAGTTAAAAACCAAAGAGATAGCTGGGACAGTGTGAAGGAAAGAGCAATATTTGATTACTAAAACTAAAATAACAACACTCCCACTCACTGTTGGGTGACATGATCTGAACCCTGCTGGTTACCTCATCAGTCACCCATGAGTTGAGATTTTGCGTCTGGAAGAGTGCTCTCCCCGTAGGTCTTCCCTGTTTCTGGTCAAACCACATGCCAGACAGCCCACCACACTGCCTTACACATGTGAAATATCACAAAGGTCTGCAAAACAGTGCCCAAACAGCAGCGTAGCCCTGACACCCCGCTTTTAATTCTTCCACAAGCTGAATAAATAGACAGCCAGTCAGACAGCGCCTGCAGTCTTGAGCACTTTTGGAAACGGGGAAAATGAATCTTCCGGAAAGATCCTGCTGCTGGTTGAAGTGTTTCAAGGGTCTTTTTAAGCTCTATCGTTCATTTTAAGTGGATGGATTGATGTTGCGCGACATCAATCGCGCGGAGGGGACTTTGTTAAGAAAGGCTTTGACGAAAGTAAAAATAAAACAAGCCGGAGTCTCGAGTTCCCGTCTCATCCAATTCTCGATCAAATTCACAGCGAAGAGAAGAAAAAGAAGAAAAGGGGGGAGCATATTGCTGCACGGCTACGTTATAAGCAGCGTTCTGTTCTCACTACCAGTGTAATTGCAACTTTGCAGAGACACTGAGTGTAGAGTAGACATGCCAACTCCAACCGCACCAGAGCTGTCTGCTTGCCACAGTGCGCCTGATTAGCATAAAGCAAAGGATTTCCGAAACCCAACCCCATCAATGGCGCATATGCCTGTGACTAGAATAGCAGGCCACAACTTACAGGTCCTGAAATAGTCCTCCCTCAGCACTGCAATTGAGGCACATGAGCAAGGCGCTTTTGCTCCCCTTCTTTATCCTCTGCTTCTTAGGCTTTATTTAATCTTCACCATGAGCTGCAAAGATCTGGGTCCACTGATACTCGGTTAGAAAAAACACCAGACACTTCCTGTAGATGCGACACATTTTTTGCTGTGCTTACCCAACATGGCTACATACTGATGAGCAATTCATTTAAATGTTCATTTAACATGAAATTGCAGCGACTGCAAGTACAAATCTGCGAGAGGAATCTAAATCAAGCCCCCTTTCCCAACACTGTCACACACACCCCCTCGCTAAGTGAAAAGAGGTGTTTCGTAACTGACAGCTCAGATTAAGTTTGGTGAATTTATACGACCTGCAGGAATTACTCTTTGCAGTGTTGCATGATGTCTGCAGAAAAGTTTGCAGAAGATCATCACAGGTTGCATGAGCTCGCGAGCTGTAGATTATTACCATCAAAGCTAATAGTTCTGCTGTGCCACATCAAAACAGACCACGGTGACTAATTATTCATGTGCTTTAGCGAGGCTGGAGCTGATGGATGATAATGTTTCTAAGCTCCCCCGTGTGCTGTGTTAGGTAACTCCGCTCTCTGTACATGCATTATAGAGCAGAATACAGATGACAATATTAACCATACCAAGTCCACGTCTCTGATTTATAATTCCTGTGCAAATCAGCTGCCGAATCACAGCTTGACTGGGTATCATAACAGATACAGCACTTGCAAACGGTATACTGTCAGTACAGAATCACAGCACCGCAACAAACATAACATTCGCAAAACCAATGAAATCACAAAACGGCTGGCCTGTATCCAAAGCCGACACTGGAGAAGGGAAATTTGGTTTCAGCTCTGCTTTGCAAAGACTGCAGAGAAGTCCCATTTCACAAACATTATTTACACCTTGATGCTGCGACAGCGAGCGCAGCGGAAGATGACACATTACTGGACGCCGTTTATTTGTGGTTGCGATTGCTTGTTCAAAAATCTTGTTTTTAGTGCTGGAGCAATCTCTCTCTTTCTCAGCCTGACACACACGAATTTGCACAGCTACCTCGAGCTGGAAATAGGAATGGGACGTTTGTTTTAAAAAATGAGCTGGAGAGAGTGCACGGGCAATTAAGAAAGCCAAACTAAAGAGGAAGTGGAAAGTTATTTAGTCCCCGTTTCAATGCGGTTGCTTGCTGAAGTAAAAATAGCGACGGCACAGCTCAGGGAGCGAGCGCGCTCAGATTTCATGCACTATTCCCTGCTGAAATTCCATTGTCCAGAGAGGCAATACAACTGGCAAGGTGTCATAAATATCAAAGGTGTTTGATAACCATGAGACTTCTTCCAGATACGCTGTCTTTAGCAGCAGCGGGGTGCCGACCTTCTCACAGCGGGGCCAAACTGTGCATCCTTAATACACATCTCAAAAGCAGCAGACAATCCCGTCATATGGTGAGCATCTGCCTTTAATCCTGTGGTCTGTACTGGCTTTCTTTTCTCAATCGTGTGAGGGTGTACTGAGCAGTCTAACGCTGCAGCTAATGTTTATTTTCATTATAGAGCAATCTTGCAATTATTTTCTCAATTGACGTTTTAATTGTTTGGTCTCTAAAATGCAAGAAAATAGTTAAAAACGTCTCCCGCTATTTCCTAAAGCCCAGCATCAAATGTCAAAAGTCCAAACCCCAAAGATAGCACATCTTTAAATCAGAGAGGAAGGAAGTGGGTATTGTTTTGCAATGTATAATGCTTCTGTCAATAAACTGATCAATAGTAATAATTCACCAACAGCTTCAGCTCAACAATAATCAGCTCAGCGGTTTTGGGGCCTCTTGGTGAAAAGGCTGAAACCGCGAGCCCAATTTTACTGCTCTCTCGCATTTTTAAAGTATTTAAGGATTTTGATGGAGCGTGAAACCAGCATCCACTTCAAGATGTAGAGATGTCTGGGAGGAGAATCAAATCAGAAACGCAGAAAATATGTTGCATGGGCTGTGGATGCGCGCAGTTATTTTATGTTGTGGCTTAAACGGCTTTTGTTTGCTTCTGTTCCATGTGTGTCTCACACACCGCCAGATCTCTGACCACAGGACTTGCCGCCCACTCTAATATCCAAGCACCAATATCACTTTCAGAAAATAATTCAAAACAACTAGTTTCCAAAAACGCTGTACTTTCAAACATCTAATCTTGCAAGTTGGATCACCCACCCAAAGCTACACGCTCACCAGGAATGGTGGTCTTACGTAGGACTGAGCTGGCACCGGCGGTCCAGCCAATAAAGGTGCATACCTCTCTATCTCTACCTAAACGTTAAGGAACTGTAAAATGATTGGTTGGTAAGCCAGAGCTCACCAGAGAAGTCTGCACTTCCAACCCACAGCCTTTGTCACAACACACACACATACGCACACAAGCCATCCTCAGGCGTGGGCTGAGCTGGGCCGACAGTAATTATAGCCATGCTGTTTTGAGAGGGAGAGAAAAACAACAGCAAAGCAGCAGTGGCACTCTCAACCATGTCCTTGAGCGCTACAACCGCTGCTCCAAAATGGAGGCCTGGGGGGAGCTAAGGAGTCCAGGACATTGTTGGGCCGGTTCATACCCGGGCCCTGCTGCTGTGATTAGCAGTGTTGAGAGTGACACACATATTTATGTGACACACATTTAGCTGTAACTCCAGACAATCGGGAATGTGCTGGGTGTCTGCAGCGGCCCGCCTGGCTGCGCAATTTAAGAGTCCTTCAGATGTTTAGTATTGTTGTTGATGAACTGACACTAAGCTATGAAAATCCATTATTTACTCCCCTGTTATTTTTCTCCTGTGTGAAATCGATAATGAACACACTCTTATCGCAAAACCCGACGCTCAACCCCAGACAACTATATCAATATTCTCAGCTTCATTATGAATCAAGTGTCTACCACTCGAGCCTAAAACAACACTGTGAGAAGTATCTGCTTTCGCTGCTCATGATGACATCTATACTCTCAAATGAAAACTGTGGGACACCAAAATCCAAAGGACTGTGGGAGTTTAAGAAGGGATTGGTACATCAAAGTAAAGGCTGTTTGTCGCTTTATAACCGAGTCCCCCAAATGCTGCTGAGCAAGAGCTACTGGCAGTTCTCTTTTATTGAGGAGGGAAACATTGCTTTGCATGCCTTTTAAAAGGCAGCCTAGCCCAAATAAAGTCCGTTCTGATGTCCAGAAGCACACAGAATTTAACAAACACAACAAAGAGAGGCCATATAAGCTAATACAAACACATGAATGCATACTTATGGTCTTTGTGAAAATGAGAAAAAGGCATTTAGTGGGGGGGGCATTGTTTACATTAGGATTGAGTTATCTCAGCACCTCACAGCTGCGAGGCTTATTTGTAATCTGAAAAGACAACCATGTCATGGAAGACTTGGGGCTGCAGGGGATTCACGTTCCCAAGAGCTTGTGAAAGTGAATGTCGTGGGGAGTTGTGCAAATGGATGGGATGCTTGGAAGCAGCAGAGCAGCTGAGGAACGGCATTACAGACGGTAAAAGCATGAGACTGTGTGGGCACTTTGAGTGTGCAAGCAGCACACTGGTGCCTGCTGAGATTGCAGGAAGGTTATTTGGTTTTGATACATGCTGCTCGGTGTTTGCACGCTAAGGCAGTCCTGTTAAATGATTTTCCGCTTCCTCTCTCTACCTTGGTGGATTTCATATTTGTCATTAGGCACAGGTCCAGCTTACATATAAAACAACCTAAGTAGTATTGTTGCAGCCATGTCTTAAGGCCAAATCTGCAAGGCCAATTAGACTGGAGACCATCTGTCAGTCAAATGCTAGAAGTCCAGCTACTGAGCTCTGGAAAGCCTGATAATTGATGCAAATTTAATCCTTAGCAAGGAACAGCAGAACTCACTCAAAGAGCGAGCACATGTACACAATTTTTATTGGGCGAAATGAAAATTTCACCCTTTAGCGAATGTTTTTTGGATATCTGTGTTCATACACGAATGCCTGGCTCTCATTGAAATACATCAACTGGGATTTTGTCTGTTTTTAAGGTTGCAGTGTCACACTAGTGTTAACAGTGAACAGGATTCCCTCGTTAAGTCAATTTGTCATGTTGAGTCAAACTTTGGTTGACTTTGACCCACAGTGCTGCCGAGGAGAGTCCAGAATAGAAGAAGTTCTTGAAGCTTATTGGCTGTGTTGCATCTACTTTAACCTCCACTATTCGACTATAAACTGCTCCACAAAGGAGGAGTGGCTGTTAAGGCAGACAGTCGATGGCACAAATACATTCTTTTGAATTAACTGTGGTCTCGGCTCATTAGAGACAGAGCTAACAGGCTGCTAACTGAGTTAGCAATCTCGTTAGCTTGGACAGCTTAATTTCTCTTGTCACCAACTTTATTGAATGAAATAACGTACAACCCCGACAACAACATGCCCTGGTGGAGTAACACAGTAGAAAAAAGGAGAAATTAGCTTAGAGAGCTATTGTGTCTGATTAATGCATGCTCCCGCCTGGTTAGCATGTTAGCAGTTAGCTTGCCAGCTACAGCAGTTTACAAAATAGCCTTCGAGTAACTTCTAGAAGAACATTTCAGGAGGAAAGGAGCATGTATGAATTTCACTGAGCAGAGTCTAAAGGCGACATTGCACTGAGAACGAAACTGAATGTCCACCAATAAAGTCAAATGTGTTTCTGCCTACACATGCACAAAGCCACCGCAGATGTGCACTGTTAATTTTTCAAGCCATTTTAAACCTTCCACATCTATCGTGCTTGCTTGTATGGTTCACTTGAGTAGGTGAAGCATTTTGATGTGCGCCAACACGAGCCACCTGGTCCATTTAACAGAGGTGTCTCAGAGCACTTCCACATTAGCCCTTGAGCTGAAGCATTAGAAGTGATAAAACATTCAAACTAAAACGCTGCACATTGTAATTTGACTGTGCAGTGATATTGAAATGTCAGAGACAGTGTTTAATCGGCTCAGCTGTCTGACTGCATGTAAATGTTTACCTCTCCCGTCCTCTTTGTAGGTTGGTCGCCCTGCACATAGTTTGGCGTTCGTACGTTCGCTTTGCACACAATAAATCACAGTTCTTCTGTGGTGTTTTTGGAAAGTCCAGAGGCGCTGTGTTCACGGAAATCAGCCGAGATTAAATGAAAACTTGAGACACCCGTGATGCCGAGACGTGGCATTCTTTGGGAAAAAACAGAACGAATGTCACATTGTGAAATAAGGTATGGTGCCACAACGGACCCAGGTTGTATTTGTTTCAGAGATACTGTGGTTAGACTGAATCTCAGCCAGCTAAGCCACCATGACGGTGCTTTGAAGTTTTAAGAGGAAAATCAGCCATTTTTCATTTCCACATTTTCTTCTCACAATCTCTTTTGAGAGCTGTGACAATTGTTTGGCCTCCAAATCACCGGAAACATCAGGAAGTTGTTGGAAGTATCCATTTCCTATCTCACTTCCCCTGATAGAGGGGCTTTGGTAAACCACTGATAGCACCAGTGTGTGTGTGCGTGTGTGTGTTTACCCTCAGAGAGGGTGTCACTGAAAGTTGATATGAGCACCACGAAAAGTGGATGATTCACAGTTGCAGTCCCAGTGGCTGTTTTCCCTTACCTTTTCATTTAGCCCCAGGGATGACAAATGCACATAAGACCTGTCGAAGGTATCCAAGCTTGCCAAAGCATTACCCACGGTGTGCCTTTTCGATGGATGACAATGAGCTGCCGGCTGCAGGCTAAGAAAAGGGATGGGCCCAAATTGTTTAATACAACTGAAGGAATTCACCTGGGTGCATCGTCCTTCGTTGTGGTTTAACCAATGAAATGACAGCTACCATTAAAGGGCAAAAACGATCAGGTATAGACAGTCATGTCCTAGTAAAGGCATGCTCTTGTCAGCTATGACACCATTGTCTGCTGACGAATACAGGTCGGCGCCATCATTGTAGGGTGGAGTTTTCAAAGGGCTTTAGGTGTTCTGAGCACAAATCTCATATGTCAGGTCACCATACGCTGAAGACAGCATGTTCTACAAAGTCAATGGACAACACTGGGGCAATTAGGGAAGCTTTAGAACGTGCTAATACTACACCTAGAAAGGTAGAATAGGTACAAGAGGAAGTAGAGCAATGAGCATTCAGCAAGATAAGATTGCTATCGTAGTGATCTTTGCTCCGGCTTTGCTCCAAACTTCCTGTGTGTGTGTGTGTGTGTGTGTGCGCCTGTGTGTGTGTTCTGACTGCACGTTCTGCCTGGTTGCCCTTTCCTAATACATACATGTTCTGGCATAAGAGCTCTGCTCAAAGTCCACAAAGTCACAGCGCAGTAACAGCATTTCAGGGAAGAGAGAGAGTGATTCACCAGGTACTGATCGCTGCTCACTCTCCCACAGAAAAGGTGGGCAAGTTGTGTCAACAACCTCAGATGAACTAGCTCGGAGATCTGACACCTTCTTTAGGAAGAAAAAAACAACTAGGCAGCTAGTGGGCTGGCTGTCTCCAGTGCTGTGCGTGTGGACAAACCATCCTTATTCTTAATCTACACCCCAGCGATAAACAACCTTCGATTGCTCCACAATGCAACCGAGTCACATTTTATACAGAGCACATACAATTATGTATCTGCCCGTCTCACACAGCCCGTATCCTGTTGTGATCTGCTGACAACGAGCCTATGAGTCTTTATCCAGGAAATACAATTCTCCTCAGCTGCCAAATCAGGGCTTAGGAGCCTGGAACAACCGTGGTCATGTCTGTGGGTGGGATGAGATCTGTGCCACCAGACAACTGAGCACTGGTTCATCTGTTAAAATTTCACACCCGAGCAGCGTTATTCAAATTCACTGATCTCTTACTGATTTAGAGCACATAATTCATATCCAGCTGACTGGCACAAATTTTACCCCACGCGGCTCTGCCTCGTTTTTTTCTCTTCCTGTTCAAATCCCCATCCAAAGCGAGGCTATATCAAACCGTTAAGTTCTAAGCTCTCAGACGTTAGGATTGCAATAGTGTCTGCTGCAGAGAAGAGCTGGCCTTGCACTTTAATGGCAAACTAAAGTCAGAGAACAGCCAAAACAGCAGGACTTGTTTACTTGGCAGAAATAAAGAATGCTTAAGCCTTTCATCCTGGACTTTACTGAGCCAATGTGGGTCTGTTGCGGAAAAAGGGTAACCGACGCCACCCAAGGCGTCAAGTGAAGCCTTCATATGTGTCTGAAGCTTAACAGGCTGCCCGGAAAGCTGCACAAGGCTGTAGCCCGTGATAGAAGGCTAGCTAGTTAGCTTGAAACACATGCCTATGAAGTTCCAAAACCCACAGACAAAACATAGGCCTTAACGTCTTTTCCTTTTTCCCACCCCTTTGTAGAGCTTTGTAGATTCGCCAAGACAGGGCATATGCTTCCAATGCCATTTTAGAACATGTAATTACAGAGACTTACATGTTGTAAATTTAAACATTTTCAAAAACCTGTAATATGCGGTGAGAATGCCATATTGAGTTGATAATGTGGATAGATATCAGGCCTATTTTGATCTTATTTAATACCACAGAAATAGAAAATAAAATATAATTTGTAATCATTCCTCAAGACGTTAAATCCAACTCCCAAGTGAAAAAAGAGGCTGTTTGCTGCCGTTGTCGCTGCCGCTCTGCATAAATCAGTGTTCTCTTGTAGTCAGCTGCATTTGGCTCCCTGTTTTCTCTCTCCACCTACTTCTCTACCTCCACTCTCTGCTGCAATCTTCCAAAACAAATAAGAAGGAAAATCAAAGCAACAAAGCAGTGATTTAATGAAGTTTTCTTTGTCCAAACAACTGACACGAGGGGCTCTGGTGTCCTACTAATAAAAGTTTTAACATGCTTTGATATGCATGAATGGCTCTTATCCTTATGCTTCAGTGTCCTATAACTAGTTTCTTTTTTTTTTTTATCTTCTGATGCTTACAAACTGTCAGCTCTACAGCAAAGAGGTTCTGCCCACAGTGGACTTGACCATAAGCTTCAGAAAACTCTAATCCTTGGAGTAGGACATAATTACTTCAGATATGTGGGCTAAGAAGACTTTATTCAACTGCTGAATAAGTGATGTTCTGTAAGCTTACCATATAGTCTTGTGCAGCAAAATGAAATATCAAGTGTAAGCATGCCTTTCCAGCTATGGTGCCATATTACCACAGGTTACTTATCCATAAGGGGGGAAAAAAGAAAATTTCTTCACAGCTCAACGTTGTTAAAAAAGCGTTATGTTTGGCTGCTTTCGAATTTCCAGCCTCCCAGACTTCTTATCATCGTGCGTAAGCTGATCTTGTCATGCATGAAGACGAAGCACTTTCCTCGTGTGTCCACATACCTAAGGCTTCCCCTTTTCTGTATCATTTATTTGTTCTCTCTTTTCCTGTCCTTTGGGGAGTGCCCAGCCTTACTGTGAGGCTTGTTTGGGAGACGTGCTGAATGATCAATCCTTATTTGGTCAGAAAATTCACGTTGCCACTTCCAACAAAAATAACTCCAGTTTGTTGATGTGACAACCTCGGGAAACAGGACCACACACGTCCGCGAGGACAAACTGGGGCAACTGCTTCATTCCTCATTTCAGCTTAATGAGCACTTGCATTCATAGCAATAAGACAGTGTGTAAGCTCCGTAAGAAATAATAACAAATGC
The DNA here is from genome assembly GCF_039877785.1 of Chaetodon trifascialis. Taxonomy (NCBI): domain Eukaryota; kingdom Metazoa; phylum Chordata; class Actinopteri; order Chaetodontiformes; family Chaetodontidae; genus Chaetodon; species Chaetodon trifascialis. Next base: position 3,954,814 of record NC_092057.1, read on the forward strand.
AGTAATTGGCACTTTCTGAGACGGATATAGTTTAACCATCTCATTTTGCTGCTGCGATCTATGTAAGTCAAAATGGAAATCATTTAAATCTACGAACGGATGTCCTTGATCTATTCTGTATTTATATATCATGACTGTGAGTGGGTTCATTCAAACATGAAGAACTAATTCTTCGACGGGATCATGGCTGAATTCTGAGTCGGTCCAGCATAACAAGAATAAATCTGTACATTTACAGAGAGGCTCTGTGTGTACACGGTGCTTCACTTTGCACCTATTACAAGTATTTTCTCTGCTATTCAACTAAACATAGCCTGCTCCTGCAATTTTAAAAGAGTCCAATGAAATATTAATCATCACACCATTTTCAGAGAACCATATGAGAACACACTTTAGAGTGTTAGAGTGGAAAAAACCCCTGTAGGCTCAACCCACTCCTGTCGTGGGTTAAAATAGTGTTCACACTGCTCTTCCTTTTCACAAGAAAGGGAACAGGAAGCTCACCAGCTTGCCAGCTATGCATTACAGTACATCTCAGAACATGGCCCTAAGTCTCTAAGGATAATTCAATATGGAGCACACTTCTTTACATGTGTGCTGTGTTCATGGCCTTTCAGGTAGTTGATGACATGTGACATTTCATGCTTCAGTCCTATTCTGATGTATATGTACCAATCAGTCAGTCAGTCAGTCAAGCTAGCTGCTGTATTCAAGGTTACCATTTGTCCAGGAATACAATTTAAGGTCGTGACTGAGAGCAGGGACTTCCTGCTCTGAGGATGCAATTTATAGTGACATGAATTACCATCACAGTAACAGCAATCTTACCTGTCTTGGCATTAATGGCAAAGAAACCCTGGGGATTGCCGCTGGTGATCCGGTAGGTGAGTTTATCACTGGCCTTGGCATCTGGATCAACTGCATTTATCTGGATGATTGACACGTCTTTAGGGGAGTTCTCCATGACGGATGGGTAGTAGACAGGTTCGGAGGTCTGCGGCGCATTGTCATTGACGTCCTGCACCTCGATGTAGACCTCCACAAAGGCAGACAGCGGCACCACGCCGCGATCCATCGCATAGACTGTGAGCCAGTAGTGAGGCGTCGTCTCGTGATCCAGCAGCTCCTGCGTGCGGATAATGCCTGAGAGACGAGAGACATAAACAAACTCAGTTTGCATCATGTCAGGGAACATTTTCACTTGCAACATGTGCCCTGACTCTCACATTTCTGCCTGCACTGCCATTGATCTCTGCGATCGATTTGTGGCAATGAAGAGAACAGAAGCCTGAGCACCAGCTGCCCCTGAACAGGCAGGGGTGGATGAAGGCGCCTCGACTGAAAGGTGTCAAGGTGGGATATTAACAACAACCAGCCAGTGCTGGTCCTGTTTACATTCACTGGCAGGGAAGTTTTTTTACTGCCATGTGGGGGCTGTAGCCTTCAGCTGAGCAAACAAAAGTGCTTTCAGAGGCCTGCGAGTACTATGAGTTGACAATGGTCAAATGGAAGGGTGGAGGATGGGTTGGGTTGGCTTTGAAAATCTGGGCCTGGCTATTTAACCTTGTTGCATAGTGCAGTTAGAGTTACTTTTTTATACTCTCGAAGACGATTTGCGCACGGATCGAGGCAAAAACTGGGTTATTTCTACAAAACAGAATTCAGAGGTGCAAGTTTTGTAACATTTTAATGTCATAAACCTTAAAAGTAATTACTGAAACAATGAGGCTAAAACTACAGGGTACAAACAATGCAGCTCTGCAGACACACATTTACCTGCTTGACCTGTGAGTGTAACATCTGACAGCACTAGTTTAGATGTCAAAATGTGGGAAAATGCAGCATGAATGTACTTGCTGATCTTTTGGAGGAAAAGCTAAAGTTCACAGGAGTGAATTCGCTTTAGTGCTTTTCATCTCCACCCGACCCACTTACAAGTGCTCACCAGGTGCTCAGTAGGTACATTTGGTACATGTGTATGCGTGTGTGTAAATGTTTCTGTGTGTGTTTGCTTGTGAAGTGTTAGATAATGCGCTTACATGCGCACTAATAATTCAATGATAACTGGATGAAGGCTATATCATAATTACTGCTGCTGTCATGAGCAGTAAACTCTAAATCTTTTGAACAATGCCTGACACCTTATTTCCTCTTTCTTTTTTATTCTATGCAAGCATGAAAAACATCACAAAGTGAATCTGATGCGAAGCAATGTTTCTAGAAAAAAAAGCTTTGCTGTCATTTTGGAGGTGGCACTAAAAAGGCTCTCGTGTTACAACTAATGAATGAGAACATTTACAGCGTTTTTCATCAGTTTTCATCAACGTAATAACAAAGCTCCTCTCTTTTTCTTGTCTCACGTTGTTGAGTTTCTGACGGCTGCAACACATCTTTCAGATGACTCGCTTCAAACAGAAATGCAAATTAATTGTGACATTAATGAATTGCGAGGCATGCGAACGCCATGCCAGCCGTCACCTTGATTGGTTTTTCACTGTAATCAGGTTATGGTGTGAATATAAACAAACTGAGTGATGCTAAATTAATAACATTTTGACATGCTTTCCTGTTGTTGCTTTGACAAAAACAAAAAAACAAGGTCCTCAGAGGGCAAAAAAGACGAGGGAGGAGCTGCTGCTAAAGAATCAAGACTATAGCATGTGTACAACTTGCACATGTGAGGTCTCATTATTTCAACAAGAACTAAAGATAAGCAGGAAATAAACACACAAACATCTTCTAAACAACAGAAACCATGACAACCTTTATAATGACCATTTTCATGTCTCATAACCTGCACAAGTGCAATGAAAATGTACAGCTATACTTGATTTTATCATCTGACACTGATTAAAGTGAATCATGGTATAGTCACACCCGGATCATTGCCATGTATGGGTGTTGTCCATTTGCTATAATCTGAATCCATCGCACACTTCCAACTCCAAACCATACACGCGGACACATTTTAAAGGTTCAAACAGTTTACGTAGACTATCTCTCCACTGCTGCTGCCTCTGTTCACTCACTGTAACTTGATGAAGAGCTGTGAAGGAGTGTAACTGAGAGCAGCCAAACAACTTGCCTTGGGTAATGACAGAAAAGAGATAACACTCCAAATGACTTGTCACAGAATTCTCAAATTTAACACGGCGGGGGAGTTTGGGGGTTCAGCTCATTTATTCTCCCGGCCTGCCTTACTTTGAGCATCCCCTGCATTTTGGGCCTGGGATCCTCTCTTGTCATTAGTCATCATTATAGCTCTCTCAACTTAGCTTGAGGCATGTAATAAGAAGGGCAGTCAGGCAAGGGAAAATAGGTAGCTAGGCTCCCCAAAGTTTCCTAAAGCCATGAGACCCACGTCAAAACAGCATCGACCAGTGAACCGCGAATGCAAATTAAATGACTCTCTATAATCACACTGATGGCTTAAAGCTGACAATACGCAGTGAGCAACACAACTTAACATTTGGAGAAGTCACAGAATAAGAGTAAGGTGTAATGATACGTTGCTGGCAGTAATTTAGAAATAACGGTAATGACTAATTTATGATATTACTGGCGCTGACTTGCAGTGGATAAAAAAGGAGCAAAAACACATAAAGGCAATAGACATAAATAAGAAATGCTGATGCTTATTCGAGCCATCCTGAGCAGAGACACAAAAGGTTGTTATAATAAAAGTGAAGAATGGCTTGAGAGGGGCTACAGGCGAGCACAGGTGGTCATGTGTGCATGGGCACACGTGTTAATAAGAAAGCACAAAAGAAAAGACGAGCCAAACGGGGAAAGTACGAGACATCTTTTGTGCCTCTGCCAAGGAGATACCCATGCTTGAGTGCTCCTCTCTTTGACTGGCAGACACCAGCGTAGCAGAACAATTCCACTTTCACAGGGGTCATGCTTTTTGCTCACAGCTCTTCGCCTCGTATCCATCAGCATACGGGAGATAACTTCATATTTTGCAGTTAAAAAAACTCGAATGCAACCGCAGCCGCAAGAAAAACATTTTCTGTCCACGCTTTTGCCTTTTCAAGCAAAATGTCAATGCCAACCTGCACACTTTTTGTTGATGCTTATCTCCGAAGAGAGTCGAAAATAGACGAACTTTACCTTACGTCTAAAGAAGCACAGAACACAAAGAGTTATCTGCCATGGCCTTTGGCTGAACAGTTGCTAACAAAGCACATGAAAGGTGAATCTTAAGAATCCAGTTGCCACACCCATCCCATATACCTAACGTATCCACGAAGGCAGAAGCAAAACCTGCCCTTAGGCCATAAGAAGGAAAAAAACAGGCCGTGCATCAGCCTCTGCCAGATTTGCTTTCCGCTTTTTTTCCCTTGCTCTTTTCTTTTCCCTTTGGCTTTGTTCTTCAAAGTTACTTGAGCACAGTGGCAGAGCGGTGGAGTCTTCAGACAGTCGAAGGATTTCAAATTATCAAGGCCAGCAGGTATTTTATGTACGAGTGTACTTGAAGCAGCGTCCAGCACAGATACATAATGAGTTCATTCTCTGTAAACGTAGGGTCGGTGGGAGGGCAGCATTGAAAGAGGGTGAAATTTCCTTTCGAAAAGCAGCCTGAAACCGTTAACTGCGTGTCACAAGATGCCCAGTGAAACAGAGCAGAGTACTAAATATAGCACACGTCAACACAACATTAAGGCGCAGAATATCCTAATTGTCTTCTGTGCCGGTTTTCTCATTCCTGCCCTGATTCTGGAAACTTTAACCGTTAACAATTCACCCAAAACGTTGTGCTCATGTGTCGCAGATTGAACGTACACCCGCACTTCTGCAGTCGGGGCTTGCTTTGAACCACCTCCGTTAATTCGACTCACCCCTACCCCACATTCCTCAGCTTTCTCAGGCCTCTAGCTCACATGCTTGCATAAACTTTTTCAGTGCCCCCTCCCTCCTCTTTCCACAGCCCTGGCAAAATGCTTCAAATTCCACAACCACGTTGTAGGGCCTAGTGTAATAGAGAGAGTCCTAAACTGAGCTTTCTGTTACCCAGCAACTTAATATCACATCATCCCAGAGTTCCCAGACATCTGTAGCTGGGATCCATGCTTCAAAGATGCTAAGCCCACTGGTATTAATGCCTGAAACCTTTGAAAAACTTATAGTGTCAAGTGTGGTCCGAGGCAAAAGTATGTTTTGTTGTTGTTTATTAAAAGCACTGCCTGAAGCACTGATTTCATCATTTCAGTACAATATGATGCAGCGGTTATTAGTCAAAGGCAAAGAAGACCATGTATGTAAATACTTATTTTAACGGCATTAGAGAAGAATGCACTCGCTTGCACGGGCTTGTTTCAAACCAGCTCTTTACTAAATCACTTAAATGTTTATTTATATTTGCAAAGATTGTTGAATTGTTTGTAGTTTGGAAATAGTTGATTATGCTAAACTAGCTAATGTTAAAAGGTAATTTAGCTAAACATTAATCGGGATTAAGTGTAATTTTCAAACTTTTACAGTTTTAATTTAAAATCTTCCCAGTTTATGTGTGTATGATGTGTTGACCATATTCTGTATTATCTCTTGTACTTTTCGCTCTAAAGAAGTTGTACGTTGGCACGCTAAAGTTAGCTCTGTCAGCTCATTCAGTTAGCTATGCTACAGCTACACCTGGCAATGTGTTGGGAGTATATAGTAACATTAGAAGTAGTTCGTGTAGTGCAACTCATTTTACTTTAGCCATGAGTAAATCTACAGCTCCAATCTTTTTAAGTACTTCCGTTTAACAAAGCTAAATCTGAAGTTACAATGGCCTGATTACTTTAGATGACATGTTTATGCACTTCGTGATAACACACTGCATGTTTTACCATGGACACGCCTGTTGTAAGCACCATGGCTCTCTGACTCACACTAATTCCTGTGTGTCGTCTGAAGGGCACACTGGGGCGATAATAATTAGGACAGGTCTCTGAGATAACCATAACGATGATCCAGCATCACAAAACAACGCGTCTATCTTATCTCCTGCAATATCCTGGCCTATTGAGCCAGAGAGCCATTTCCACTTCATGCGTCACTGTGCACGCTGTATACTGCCAGCGCTGCCAGAAAAATGACTGTCAACAGCTGGCTTAAGGGAACTAGTACTTAAGACAAGCTCCATTATTTCACCAGCCTAACAATGGAGAACACTGATAGTGTGAATGTCAGTGTAATCCTATTGTTTTTTGTTCATCTGTTTGTTTTTTGTGGGATTTATGACTGCTTCACAGCCAATGCTGATGATAGGTTCAGAATCTCTTTAGCCATAATGTATGTAAAACTCACATCTGAAGAAATGAAATTATTTGTGCCTTGACTGCGAGTGAGCACTGAAAAGCCACCGAAAAAATCTTTTGATACAGCTGTTACGTCTCTGTGATGCACGACTGAATGGCTTTTTCCTTTACTAAAAAATTGCCTATTAATTCCAGTTCAGATAGCTTTTGGGACTTTGCTGACGATACAAAGCTTCCATTGTTACTGGGAACAGTGTTATTTCAAAGGCCTTTGAACAGGCCTCACAGCAATACTCCTTGATTCAATATCACAGTATCATTTAGGAGCACTTACTATACTTCCAAGCCCTGTACAGCTCTCTGCCTGCGTCTCTGATAGCAATGAGGGAAACACAGGGTCCGTCTCCGTTCATTGCTTTACCCTCACACCACTGAATATTTTTCTACTCTCCTCTGTGTACAGCAGGCTCGCTGGCCAAAGCAGAGCATGTTGACTTTCAGCTGACAGCAAACAATTTCCCCGAGAGAGCATAATATGAGAAGGGACACATGCTCTCTCCCCAGGTACGACTCCGGTGACCAGAGGGCTTCATGTCCGTGAAGCCAAACCAAACGTGGTAGTACATGACTACAGATCAATACCCCTCTAACAGTGGCAGCAAAAACTTTACAGTTTGACATTTTGGGGATTTTGCTTCATCCCTTTCTTGCTGACAGCTACATGTGAAGACTGACACCACTCTCATGTCTGCATGGTAAATATGAAGCTACAGCCAGCAGCCATGTAGGTTAGCTTAGCATAAAGGCTGGAAAGGCTGGCTCTGTCCAAAGGAACAAACTCCACTTTCCAGAGCATCTAAGTTGGTTGAAGTCACCGGACCTGGCAGGTAATTCCCCACAAAAACAGAATTTACTGCTTTGGATATAGCCTGCTAATTAGTGAGCTTTAGGGGTGCTGGTGGGGGGTTTTCCTCTCTGTTCCAGTCTTTATGCTAAGCTAAGCTAACCGGATGATTGCAGTTGCTTGGCTGTAAAGTCCTCCATTAGATTCTCGGCTGTGGGACTTTGCTGCATGTTATTCCTCCCACTCTCTCTCTCCCATCACTTCTGTACTGCCTGCATTGGAATAAAAGCAAAACTTCCCCAAAACACTGTTAAAATACCACAGCATTATAGTCAATATTGTGTTCAAATTTATGCCACAGCTTCAACTGACAGATGAAACACTCTGGTAACAGCCAACGTGGCCATAGAAATTACTGGTTGACAGACAGGCAAATGTATTTCACTACACCCACTTCACTGCACCTGTATGTGAGTGTATTTATGGTCAGGGCTGTCACTTGTCAAGCATCAGACGGCATGAAATTGGCTTTAAATGCCTGAAACAGTTGCTGGAATTTGAATAAAAGGATAAAAGCATGTCAGTATCTCTTATATCTCTTGCCGTAATTTAGCGAAGAGCCCCTGGTGAAGACGCTCAGATGTGTCTGTGGGGAAGATGCAAATGTTTGCAAAATATCACTGCCGTTTGTACCACTTAATGCTACAGACTGCTGTTTAGAGCACTGGTTCTGTTCATCACCCGTGGCTTGACGTTAACAATAAACTCAAAATAAGCTAATGTGCATAACATCATTGTGGACTTCTGAGTGTTCCTTGGGGCCCACAATGAAAGACTCTGCTATAAAAACGTAAAATCTGCGATATCATCCACAGTGCATTGACAGGGATAGAAAGTATAAATCTAATTCATGAAGGTCTTAGCATGACAAGAATCAGCACACAATGAGGCACATCCTCTGCACAAGGCTGCCTTAAGTTTCTTTAAAAAGATTTAATGGACTGAGAGAACAACATACATTTAACGAGGGGAAGTGTGTTTTTCATTTAGCAACCTACAATCAACTTTGTCCCGCTGCACATTCCTGGTCCCGTCTCCACAGTAACAGCACTCAAGCAAAGACTATGTGGAATCATGTGCCACTTTGCAGTCCCACTTTTATCTCAAACATATAGGCGGGACGGGGGGCAAGCGTTCTCACTTTTCACAAACTATACTTCTCAAAACACCGACCATAAACAAATACGAGCACACGTCTTTTCGTCGTCGTCAAAAATGTGTTTACTTTAACAAGAGGACAGTGGAAAAAAAGTGAAGGGCCAGCATGTTTTTGAAAAACACACTAACGGGACTTTGTCATTACGCATCAAACTGTTTCATTTGCTTTGACAAAGGACGCATTTACAGCACAGTGAAAGGGCAACGCATATATTATCCAACAAGAAAGGGCAGTGCATACATTATACAATGAGCATCTGCGTCTCCTCTGGACTGAACACACTCCGCTCTGGTCACCTTGTATTCTGGATGATTTCACTTCAAGTATGTTGTGTCTAGCTCCATACACACACACACACACACACACACACACACACACACACACACACACACACACACACACACACATACACCCTGATTATCCTTTAACGCATGCTAGCTGATATTGACTCAAGGACTAAGTAATATGCATAAAATTGACATAACAATATATCGATCTAAATAGAGCAAAGACAGGCTAATCCATCTAGAGACCTACATATGTAATGTACACGAATTAGGGCTGAACAATTCATTTTTCTGATAAATGCTTAATGTGTCACAAAACATGTTGCAGTATCTTACAAAATAATTGCACTATGAATTTTCTGCATGTCATTCAGCCCTAATGTATATGTATGTACTTAACAAAAGAAGGCTGATAGGTATAGCTGTACCTTTACTCTTTCTATATTTTCAATCAGGCACAGCCCTCCATCATCACATCTCCCCAGCCTCTTTAACTATGCAACACACTGCTTATTACTGCTCCAGGCACTCTTGACTAGTGTGGGTCTTTTGTCCAGAAGTAGAGCCACAGACATTGGTGTCCCAAATGTCCTTCGCCAGACATTACAACAAGCCATGCAATGGTCCATTCAAAAGTGCAGTCCTTTCCAATATTCCTGTAACTGTCCTGAGCTTGTGATCAATTAGGGCTCGGCTCCTTGATTTGCACAATCTGTCTTAGTCATCCCAGATGATAAGAAATGAAAAGACAGTTACTCATTGATAAAGACATAAACTCGCCCTTTAAATCTGCTGATGGTTGCCTGATGTAAGGTGTGTCAGTGAATGTGAATCAGGTGTATTGTGGAGGAGTGGAAACTTGTTCGGGTTCACTGTGATAAGCATTGTTTTATTGCTTGTTTGTTCCGACTAGGGGTGGAAACTGACCTCACATGGGTTCTGTTTAGCTGACCCTCTACAGGCACATACTTCTTTGGCTAAATTTAATTTGTGGGCCCTGCACAAGGAGTTATAATCCTCACAACTTTCCTCACTACTGACCCACATACAGTATGTAGTGCTCTTCCGGATTACCCTACAGCCACACTGTCAGCTGAGTGTGTGTGTCCAGCCTGAAAGTGTTAGCATTTAAAAAAAAATTGCTTTGCATTGTTACAGAACACCAGGTACAAAGTCTTTGGGAAGAGGAAATACGTCCAAAAGAAAAATGCCACTGCACAGCCATTTGCTGCACTTAACTCTTGAAGATCTATGTCGGTTGACCTCTAAGGCCCCAAATGTAAAGCTGTAGGCAGCCACTTATGGCACACAAGCCCTCGCAAGTGACGTGCATGCTTCCTCTCCAGCACAAAATGGTGGAGAAACAAAGCGCACTGGTGGCTGGTGAAGGAACTCGAACTTATCACAAGTTATGAGATGCAGGAATATTTCTAAAAAGTTTGCTGAATGGACTGAGGCTAAAAGCTAATGCTGTCCAGCTTGCTCTGTTTCTGCTGAATCTTAGAGTTGGGTAACATGTTAAACATAAGGACTTGGAAAGCTTTCAGTATATCAAAGTTCGGTTTGGTTGCTCCAGGTCCTTCGTTTAAAAATTGCTTGACTTTTAGCAAATTTTCCGATTCAGGCGAGGAATGGTAAATTTGGTCTACGGCATGAGAAGGGGCCCAGAAAAGAAAGAGTCTTGATATGAGTAAGTTTAAATTAAGGTGGCACCGAGCCAGTGACCACGGAGCTTTTAATAACACAGAGAATGTCTGGGCAAACAGTTGCCATGGACTCCCAGAGCAGTCTGACAGAAAAAGGACCTTATCTGGGGAAGACGACGTGGCTCGCATACAAGGGCTCTACTTGAAATTGGTGTAAATGAGAACAGGATGGCATTCAATAAACAGCAATCACAGACACCACTTTTAAATGCAATGGATATTTCTCACAGACAAATAACTCGCTTCTTCCTCGTGTGGTTTGGGAACGTCAGTCAAGTGGGTAGCGAGCACGGCCTGTTTGCCTGCTGTAAAACACAAGCTTTGTTCAGATTTGCTGGATGCACCTACTCTGTGAGAATCACTCACTGTCTTCTTGCATCAACCACCACAGAGTCCAATGCTTTCCACAGTAGCACTCTCTAACCCACAAAGTAGTATTGTTGGTACTGTGTTGTTGTGGATGCCACTGCAAGAGGAATAGCTGAAAGAACAGTGATTTATACTGTGGTGATAAAGCAAACAAAACACTGCAACCTAGATAAAACCGTGCAAGGCGGATGTACTCTTAACAAACACAACTGCATGGGTTTAGAGTTACAAGCGTCGAGTAAAACAGGAAAAGACTTGAACAGTGTTCCCGAAGTCCTTCCCACAAATTCCATAACTGAAGGTGTGTGGCTCCTGGCATTTTTCCTCACACCACTTTTTCATTTGTTTTCTAATTTTAAACCATTTTTAAAACATTCTGGTTAAGATTCACAACATGCAGCTGCAGCACTGAGTATATAGCGGGGTGTGCACCCATGCTTATATTTTCCTTTTGGAAGCAAAATATTCTAAATGCATATGGTACCCTTAAAGACCGCACCCTTCATCCAGTGAAATCATAGGAGGGGCATCACCACCTTGGCTGTATTTAGTTGTCTACTGACCTCAGATGTAATCCATAATAACAGGACCCAACCCAGGACAATCCTATCATTGCACCTCCTGATAATCACTTAATAGAGGCCTCCGGGATTAAGAAGATCAGAGCAGGCTCCCTGAGTCTGTACCCGACACAAGATTTTGAGTCAGAAATGGACTAGCCGCTGGCCTGCATGAGGCTCCACCAAGACTAATACTGTAATGCTGCAGTCAATTTTAAATCTACACTCTTCCTTGCACAATTAAACTTCATCCACAGTCAATTTAGTACATAAATAGGAAGAAACTGAACTAAAACAACACAGAACAGTGCTTGTAATTCTTCCAAGACAGCACAGACAGTAACTAGTTTAAGCTTTAAGTATCAAAGCATCTTAGTTCATAAAACTAAATCCTATTACAAATAAAAAAAAAAAACAACCACTACCACAGAAACAATCACACACACACCACAGCTGACACACAGGCCTGGAGGACAGATTCTTCATAAAGGCTCATCTCCTCATGCTAAACTTACCAAGTGAGGAGATGAGGAGGGGATGAGGAGACATGCTGTCAACTTATGGAATGATTCACATACACCTGGTTTTAAATAAACATTAAACTAAAGATATAAAGCACTTAAACAACAGTTTACATCAGCAGCACACTAATAAATTGCATTTACAGCTCTCTTATGTAGATACAAACCTTTGAGGTTACATGTGCCAAGAGAAATCAATGTATTATGCATTGAGTTTCACTGCCTCATTTAGACATTAAATATGCATAATGCAGAGAGAAATTAAATTTCAAATCAGGGAGAAAGTCACATTAAGCCACCCGAGAATGTGGTTACCAAGTTTAAAAAGGAGGGCAGCCAGCCAAGGCCAAAACATCCATGTCAGGTGATTGCTAGGTTTTGGGCAGGAACTCCTGGAATTCCAGACTGCTTATTTTGAGCTAATTTGAGTCAGCTGTTAAAATCATTCTGGGCAGCTGAGCCAGTATTAACATATTTTCTTCAATATAATAAGCATGCACAGCCTGCCCTCAGTACAGTATGCTGAAAAATATGTGGGTATAAAAAACTTTTTGGTTTAAGCGATTTTGTACGTTTTACAGGTAAAAGGTAAAACGATCTTATAAAGAGCATGTACACGGTGAGAGCATGGTGGCAGTAAGAGGTGGTGAAATCACTCAGAATCTTCTTAGCACCACAGCAACTACTCTGGAATGTCCACACAGGTCTGAGAGACAGCTGGTCCATCTGTTCCTGCCGTCAATTCCCCCGAAGAAGGAAAATGACTGGAATCAGGAACCTTACCGGCCCCCTGCACGATCCCCTTTTCCTCATTGAACCGCACAGTGACATGACTGAATAAACTCAAGCAGCATCAGACTTTCCTTATGCAAATTACTTCAAGCTGACACCGCTATTTCAGAGAGCAACACAAGCTTCACACAGTGCCACTGAGAAAAGAGACTCACCAGTTTCCTCGTCGATGGTAAATATCCCCAGGCCGGATCCATCTCGGATGGAGTATCGAATCTCTCCATCTCGTCCGGTGTCTTCATCTTCCGCTGTCACAGTCATCACAGAAGTCCCAACAAGGGCGTCTTCTTTTATAAATCCCTTTTCCACAAACGATCGGAACATGGGCCTGTACAGGTTCTCGTTCACGTCCACCACATCCACCTCAATGAAACAGGTTGACGATAAGGACATGGGCTTCCCTTTGTCTTTAGCTTTCGCCGTCAGGTTGTACACCTGCTTGGTCTCATAATCTAGATTTTGCACGATCCGCAGGGCACCGCTGAGTTTGTCCACTTCAAAATTCCCGTCTCCGTTATCAATAAGGCTGTATCGTACCTGACTGGAAGGTCCAATGTCAGGATCATGAGCCTCCAGCCACATAATTACAGTACCGACAGGAAGGTCTTCCCTCACCTTCACGCGGTAATTAGGGGGGACAAATTTAGGTGGGTTATCGTTCACATCCTCCAGGGTGATTTTAAGCGGCACAGTGGACACTAACTGAGGCTCGTTCACTGCCTGGTCACGTGCTGCGATCTTCAAGACATAAACTGGATGGAGCTCGCGATCCAGCGGCTTCGTCACAGTCACCACGCCGGTCTCCTCATTGATCGCGAAATGATCCGTGCCTCCCACAATCGAATACTTCACGACTCCGTGATCTCCCTGATCCTTGTCTGTCGAATCCACCTGGATGATTTCCGTCCCGACAGGTGTGCTCTCACTTATTTCAACTGAATACAAATCTTGCAAGAATTGAGGGCTGTTGTCATTGGCATCGAGGATCTTAACACCCAAGAGACGGGATGAGGATTTCTGCGGTATGCCGAGATCATAAACTGTGATGTTGAGGGTGTAATAGTCTGTTGTTTCCCTGTCAAGAGGAGAATAAACCAAAAGCCAGCCGGTCTCCATATCTACTACAAAGTGGCTTTCTGTGTCTCCTCCCGAAATAACATACACAAGTTTCCCGTTGAAGCCACTATCTGAGTCCGTGGCACTTAAATGGACGATTCTGGCCCCGACAGGGAGGTCCTCTTTAACTTCAATCACACTGGGGAAAGACTCTGCGAACTGGGGAGAGTACCGGTTGACTGAGTGAATGTCCATTAAGTTGTCATCCAGCTCAGTCTGCGTGTGGATTTTGCTGCCCTGAAGTAGCTTTTCAGCCAACATGGTGGCGACACCGGTCTCAACACACTTTAACTGGACAGGCTTGCGTGCTGTGATGACAGTTATGTTCATGATCATCGGCTGAGTCTCACGCTCGCCGTCCGTCGCAATGATTTGTAAACTATGCAGGGACACTTTAGCTGCTTCTCCCTCACTCAGCGAGTGCTTCAGCGACAGCACGCCAGAGTTGGGGTTCAGTTCAAACAGATCAAGATCATTACCGGCTTTAATATTGTACCGTACTAGCTGCAGTTCATCGGCGTCTATGGCAGACACTGTTGTTATCTGCTCTCCCACGCCGTGGTCTCTCGGCACAGTCACTTCACAGTCCACGTTTTCAAACAGGGGCTTATTGTCATTCAGATTATTTAGTGTTATGGTGACTGATGCCTCCACCTCCCTCCGGAAAGGGGATCCCCAGTCTGATGCCCTGACTTTGAGACTGTAAATCCTGGGCATGAGCTCATAATCTAGGACCTCTGAGGTACTGATGACACCGGAGAAGTAGTCAATGACAAATGGCTGAGGGCTCAGATTGGTAATGCTGTAGGTCACGTAGCCGTTCTCACCTCTGTCGAGGTCAGTGGCTTTAACCGTGACCACACTGGTCCCCGTGGGTACGTTCTCATCAACGGTGGCCTTGTAAGATGTCTGCTGGAACTCAGGTGCATTGTTATTCACATCAATCACATCCACAATCACTTTTGTTGACGCTTTTTTGTCAGTGGTGATCACATCGAGCTCAAATCGGGGAGCAAAATCAGCATTGATTGGTCCTGTGGTGCTGATCAAGCCGGTGTCTGGATTGATAGTAAATCTGTTCTTGTCAGATTTGTGTCTAAAAGCATATTTTAGCTGTGGATACTTCGGCACGGCTGTTACCATAGTGACAGGTGTGTGAAGGGGGGCAAATTCACTCAGATTGACTCTGTAAACAGCCTTTTCAAACACAGGAGGGCCCACTTTGAACTGTGCCGAAGTGACATGTACCAGTTTAACAGATGAAAATTGAGGGGGGCTGCCTTTGTCCTTCGCCTGCAAAGTGAGGTTATATCCAAAAGGCTGGCTGTCCCAGTCTACGTCTTTGACTGCCTTTATTTTATACTCCTTGCTCCCGGGGCTGGTTCTCACAGCTTTGAACTGCTGAAGAGGGTCACCGGCCACAATACTCAATGATGCGATCTCTCCGTTTGGTCCGTGGTCACCGTCTTCCACTGTAACGATAGCGTAAGTGGGGTCATGGTCTGTATCTGAGGGGGCCAAGGTGACAGCGGTGATCACAGGCGCGTGCTCGTTGGCCTGCTCCACCCTCACTGTGAGTTTGGCCATGCTACTGAAGCCGCTGCTGCCGTACAGCTTCATCCCTCTATCCACCGCGAGGATCTCCAACTCGTACAGCTTCGTCTCGGAGAAGTCGAGTTTGCCGGTCAGCGTCACCACACCACTCGTCGGATGAACTGCAAACATGTCCGTCCACTCTCTGAAGCTATAGTAGTATTCTCCATTCGTACCGATGTCTGCATCTGTCGCCGTCACCTTGGCCACACTGGTGCGTATGGCCGTGTTCTCTGGCAGAGAGATGCTGTAGGACGTTGGTGAAAAGAGGGGCCTCAGATCATTGGTGTCCAGTACCTGCACCTTAACTCTAGTGCGACACTCCACGTTACTGCTCCTCTCTGACGCTTTAACAGTCAGCACGTAGTGGTCTTTAACCTCCCGGTTTAGAATGGCTGTGCTGCCTCCTTTGGTCCTTATTCGCAAAAAACTGAAATCTCCCAGCAGATAGTCCTCTGCTTTGAACAAGTTCTCATTGTCTCCAGAGATGATTTTGTACCGTATCTCCCAGGACGGATCTGAGATATAGATCCCCATCTTGGTGTGACTCTCTAAGTAAGTCTTAGCAGCAGAGTTCTCATATATGGTGGCATTGTAAACAGGGTGGGTAAACTGCATGGAGGCTGCCCTCACCATCCTTTCGTTCCCTGCGCAGCCACAGAGGAGCTGCAGGAGCAGCACGAGCAGTGAAACCAAGCGCTTCCCCATTATCGTACCGTGATCTTCACAGAACCACCTGGAAACAAACAGAGTGCGACTGTGAGTACGATACGACTTAATCACACAAAATACAGTCAGTGCTCAAAGTTAACGGTAATAACAAGCAGTAAAATAAAAACAACAAGCAAATAACCATGTGAAATCATCATTTTCCACTATGCCCCCCCGTGGAAACATCTAAAAACCATATTCTTTTCTTCATTGTGCACTTTCCAGACTGCTTTTAATGTCATAACAAGCGATGGCTGTGCTGATAAATGGCTAAATAGGTTCCATGTGGAAATAAGATAAAGCAGTCAGTCAGGTGATGAGATCTAAGCCTGCACTGCTCCCACGTCTGCACCGTGCCAGATGCCAACGCTGTGCACTTCATAACAGATGAGCCTCATTTATCCAAAACATCAGCTTAATGAGCTCCGAGAAAGAACTCTTCATATGAAAACATGGAAATCTTTCATTTCATTGCTCATGCAAATTTATTTTCATTACAAGACTGCACATTTAATAATGCTTTCTCTCACTGGCGTATGGTAATGCAATACTATTTGATTTCTGATCACACAGTGGGGATTTTAAAACGCAATGTGCACAAGCAGCTGAAACTGTGCAACAGAATAACTTGTGGTTCAATGATGATACAGAAAATCAAAGCACGGGATCGCTCCTTCCTATCTCATCAAGCCACAGTAACCGCTAAAACAACAGAGCAGATGACTCTGGAAAAGCTTTAAAATCGCAGATTCATTCGTTCACAGCCGTTTTACAGCGTCCCGGGCTGCGTGGGAGTCCGTACAAAGACAAATAAAAGCAAGACGCTGCTATGTCTGCGCAGGACTGCTCGTCGTAAAACGCACATTATTTACTTTTGGCGTGTCAAAATGACCCGAGAAGGGTTTAGTTATTAATGCTTTATGCGGGGTTAATAAATGACAGAGCCGAGCTAAAGTCACCTTAAATCTTAAAGTATCGCCTGCAGGTACAAAAGAACCATCTGCTTGGGGGCGACCATTGTAAAAAGAAAAAAAAGAAGAAAAAAGAAAAGAAAAAGAGAAAAAAAATAAAACTTCGATCTCATTTTTACGCATACATACAAATGAGCTCAGCATTTGCTATATTCGGTTTCCGTGCAGCTTCTAGTCGGTGTTTTCATTGAGAAAAAAAACTAAAAGCTTGAGAAAATAAGTTAGGAGCCTCCAGACTGCTTCATTTCCAACCCCATCCCCCAACTGAAGCCATTCACCTCACGAGACGATGGCAGCCGCTTCAACGAGCACTTTTCCCAACGCAACAGCGCACAAACTGAACTCAACATGAATGTTAATGCACATTAAACCCGTACGAGTTCTCAAAAACCGACAGTCTGGCCGAGGCTAAACTTCTCCAAAAGCACACGGAGCTGCGGCGGTCGGTTTCTTTCACCGCTCACAATAGCCGACCTAACCTGCCTCAACTTTTTTAAACGTTACAACGATGCCGAAGCTCAACCGCCGCGGACGGAAAACGACCACCGGGCGCAAAAACAGCGATTCACATACCTCTTCGTCTATTAATCTCGCATGTTAGGAGGTTTTTCGTGTAGTTTATGTTGTCCAAATCTCGGCATGGTAATACGTGGACTTGCCTCCTCTCCGTTACTCCATCTAGCAGCAGCGGCGGCAGGCTCCCTCTCTCCTTTCGCCCCTCGCTGCTTCCCTTTCTCTCGCGCACTGAGCTGCCCGGTATCTCTCCGCGCTGCGCACGTCCGGATCTACTTCCAGGCCGGCTGGCAGCAGGAGAAAACCTCTCCGCTCTGGACCCAGGACCAGGCTGCTCTGATTGACCGTGGCCTATATTTATCCACAATATCCCCAAAAAGGCTGCGATCAACTAAATCAGATTAATCTTAAATCTCACATAGTCCCGAGGCAGCATTTTCTTTATTATGGGCGTCCTTTCACAAGAATATTTGCTATTAAAACTCTAAATGGAGCATGTTGATCATGGCTACAGGCCTAATTGCAGGATGCTGACTGTATTTTCTTCTCAGATTGCTCATTGTGACCATTTTTTTGCTGTTGCGCGCATGAGATGATGAAGGATTATGTGAATCCCTGATGTGACTTTTTTCCCCCTGCATGAATTCTGTCTTTTTCTCTGCGTTTTATGTTCGCTTATTGTTGCAATGAGCTAGAAATAAAATAACCTAAGTCCTCCGGAGGTTAGGGCATGACACGCGAGATTCCTTCACAGAGGGCAAAACCTTGCCCCGCACAAATGGGACTAACCTTAATCCAATATTCACCTATTCAGCTGCAGCCCAAACCACTTTGGGCTGTCATAAGGCGATTTTGTAAAAACAAAATGAAATTAAAAAAGGCGAGTTTAGCATGACCTCAAGCTGGTTCTATAAGCAGACAAACACTGTAAAGATCAATTATACAATTATTTTTTGCTCGCTGTGCTGAAAAATGACCCGTGAATTCGCATCGTATTTTTGTTTGTCAGCATAAAAAGGATTAACTCTCTTTTAAGAGCGAAATCGCACTTCAGGGCTTCTCTGATGATGATAAATTTACTCATAATGCTTGCAAATGCAAAGTTCCTCGCGCGCCTTGTTGCATTTTATGTGTTTTAACATCAATTCTGGAGATTTTCTTCTTCTCATTATTCTCACTGATGTAATTATTTTTTAATAGCCTGGGTTGTGCTGGGGAAAAAAAGTAGTGCCCAGCAGTGCGTCCCACGGTTTGTGTTTTGGCATTGGAGCAGGGTGACTGATGGTGGAGGTACACTCGCCATGAAGGCGCTGATCCCATCGACCCCCCTCCCCACACAGTCATGCTGACTGCCTCTCAGACCAAAGCTGCACCACGTTCCCTCTACAGGAGCCCAGGAGTGTGGCTGCCATGCGATTGATGGCGCTGTCTCACTGCTCTTGCCCGGACTGCAGCGATACAGCTGGTGCGCCTGCAGAAAGCCCGTGCTGCATGCAGCTCTGACAACTTGTCAACTTGTACCGCTCCTGCCTGTGCGCGAGCGTGCGTGAGTGCGTGCATGTGCGTGTGAGTGCGCCAAGTGTGCGCATTAGTGCGTTTGGTCGTTTGGCACAAGTCAAACACGCACGCTCACTTTTTATTCGCCGCACTGGAAAAGACGCCGCGACTTGAGCGCAAAGTTTTAAGTCATGCTTAGAAACAAAATGAAGAGCCCGACGCTTCTGAATTTTACTCAAAGCCACTCACCAGACCAGCTGGATGATCGCGGGCTGCCGCTCCAAACTTCACTTCACATAAATCCTGGCAGCTTTAGGTAAATAATTTTTGGCGAGCATCTCTCAGTTTGTGAGAATCCGTCACCGTCTTTCCTCTCCGGTCCCCTCAGCGCCTTCTGTTCGCTCACAGCACAGGCTCCACACTTGGTGGCTTCACACAGCGGAGCTTTGGGCTACGCTTTGCCTCGCTCCTCTCCTCTCCAACTGTTCAGGTGGAGTTGCATTCTGTTGCTGCCTTCAGGTGATATCGGAAATATAGCAACCCTGATAGGAGCGCGCAAGAAGACGGAAAAAATAGTCAAAGAAATGGCAAAGTCGTGATTTTCTTGCCTACGTTCGTCTCGAAGTGACAGAGCTGCCGAGGGGCGGAGTGAAAGGAAGTCACATCCTCAACTGAAGGTGAAAGTGGTGCCTTTGATTATGAGCCCATATGTTTTTGTAGATCTGCGGATTATCTGTCACAAAGACAAACCCCGCTCATGAACTGATGCGCTGTCTGATGCGCAATTTCTCCTTCTGCACAGCCCAACGCGATCCTTCTCTTAAATTAAAAAAAAAAGACATTAAAGCACCATTCGTTACAGGGTCATTTCTTATTATAATTTCCACACTAAATGCACTTGAAAGTCACTTGAAAAACCACAAAGTTTGAAATAAGGAGAAAATGAGATCTCCTTGAAGGCATCCAGGATCTGACGCCTCCGTCTAGAGAAATGGCTCTGAGGTCACGGATTCCTCTCTCATACCATGCATGCACAGCTCGGGATCTGCCTGCAAGTGATTTTTTTTTCATTTTGCTCTAGCATGATGGGACCACCACCCCCTGCCTTCACACCACCAACCACAAAAAAAGCGCATTGTTGCAGGACGCCTCACACCGAACATCTATGCTGACACTGCTGAATGATCATAGAAGTACTACATGAATATTACAAAAATACTACAGGCAGCAGTGTGTCTCTATGATCCTCACGCTCTTTCCCGACATGCTGTGGCTCAGGAGGTGGCTCGAATCAAAAGGTCAGCGGTTCGAACCCCAGCTCCTTCAGTCCACATGTCAAAGTGTCCTTGGGCAAGATACTGAACCCTAAATTGCTCCTGACAGCTGTGCCATGGAGATGTGAGAGTGTGTGAATGGGTGGATGTGACGTGTGTTGTGAAATCTGAATGTAGTCCATTTACCCTGCAGAGTATATGGGCTGCAATGCATCGAGCGTTTATGGTATAGAGTTCAGAGAATATTATGGATCAAAGATTAAACTAACAGATGGGTGAGACTGAGAGAAAAAGGCACAATTACAAATCCATCTGCTACTTCAAGACCACAGAAAGCAGCATGGATTGATCAGCACACAGCACAAATACCACTGATATCTCAGAGCCGTGGTCCAGCCATAGATTCTAACTTGCACGAACCTCAGTCAGATGGAGGATCAATGAGATATTCAGCTAAACAACCCGTCTGCCCCTGTGCTCTCTCTGCTATCAGGGGGTGGAGAGGGGGCATTGCAGCTTAACAAGGGGGATCCATTTTGGTAATTTTGCTAACAAGGGGGGTGGCATCGCCCCTCATCCTTCCTCAGGTTGCCTACTGAGTCTAACTATCCTCCCTCCAAAATCTAAGCTACCACCTCCCAGCATTTTATTTTTTCAATCACTCTCTCGCTTCACTCTGTTTATGCATGGCGTCCTCGTGCCCTTTTGAGAAACCAGCACATAGTTTTAACAGTGATGAGTGAATGCACTCGAGCATCTGAGAAGCAAATGTCTTCATTCACCTCCTCGAACATGTGGTTAACGGCTAAACTCGACACCGTGCTGTGAAGTGGCTGCCAAAAAATGCCAGAGCAGAGAGGAGCTGTTTGAGCCGGCGGTCCAGCGTGAGAATCTCTGCCTAATGTCCATTCAGCACTGGCTCATTAAAGTCACATTTGCCCACAGGCTGAGTAAACGAACCAGACCTATGGGTTTTGTGTGTGCGCATATGTGTGTGTGAGAGAGAGGGAGGGAGGGAGGGAAAGACTGAGCGTGTGTGTTGGAGAGCGAGTGTGTAATGTTTCATCTCTCTCTCCTCCCTTGGTCTCTCCTCTATCTCGCTCCCAGTTTTGTTCCAGACAATGTTGAAACAGCTTTCCTCTTTTTCTCTCGCGCTCTCTGTCTCTCGTAGCCTCCCCTCTGATCTGCCTGTAAAGCTTTAATTGAATTCAGGTCAGGTGATGCCCAGGGCTGGTTCCACTGCTTTGATCTCACCAAGTGTTTGCAGTCCTGGCTGCTGGGGGTCAGGTCCTAGTGCCATATAGACCTCATGGATGTAGAGTGTTTGCATTGGAGAACATCTCCAGCCCCTTAATAACTACTTACAGTAACTACATAGACTGACAGTGGTGGAGGAATTATTGCACTACTGTAAGTAGTAAATGCTCTGCAGTGAGAAAGTTATTCAAGTAAGAGAATCTAATTAGAATCAGAAAGGTGAAAAGTATTGAAAGTACCCAATGCAGGAAACTGCCCCCTGTGAGAGTTATGCTATTATATATCATATCATTAGATTATTATTACTCATGCATTAATGTAAAAAGCAGGATTTAACTGTCGGTAGAGGTGGAACTATTTAGCATAGGACTGCAACTCATGAGTGTGTTTTCCATTCATCAATCGATTCTTTGTTTTGTAAAAAATTCAGCGTGCCACAGACCAAAGTGACACCTTCACAGCGCTTGTCTTGTGCAGCCAACCGTCCAACCTCAAAATTATTAGAATAATCAAAAGGAAAAAGCAGCAAATCCTCACATTTGTGAAGCTCGAACACATGAAATGGTTTCATGTGAAAAAACGCCTTAAATGATTATCACGTTACTCACCAATGAAATTTCTGTAAATAGACTAACTGATAAATTGAATAATCATTAATGTACCTGGTAACTAAAGCTGTTAGATAATGAAATGTAACAAAATAGAGACGAAAAGACCTTAAAATGGCACTTCAGTACAGTACTTGAGTACATGTACTTAGTTACATTCCACCACAGTGCGATATCTTGATGACTGACATATCAGTCATGTCTCTGCATCGTGTACAAACTGGTGTGAAAGGCAGAACAAGTCAGTCCTCAGTCAAATTGCCTCGTTATGAAAGTCTGCAGGATGCTGCACATTTTCTCTCATCTAACACACGGCAGGCTCTATTTCCTCTTAAAATCACACTAATCCTCTGCACATCGTCCTCATGTTGTTGAGAGATGTTAGGGAATGGGCACGGACTGGCATGCCGAGTGAGTTACTTCTCCTTTCTCCGTGACTAATGTCTTAAGCTGAAGGTTCCCCCTGCAACTTGAAGCTGGTTAGAGATCAGGAAAAGATAGAGATGATTTGTAGTGCGCCTGCAGCAATAGAGCGCCCAGGTATCTGTTTCTCCCACCACCCAATCTGTGTAGAATCTGAATCCTGAGGCAGAGCTTAACTGTAAGAGAGATTAGAATAATTCAATATCCACCCTGCTGTGGTGTCCTCAAGTAAAGACACTGACCCTCCCGGAGCTGGTGCCACTGTTCTTAAGATGGGCCAAAACGAGGATATACGTTATTTCGACATGAAGTACTGCCCACAGAGCTGATCTTTCAGGCGTCTAAATAAGCTTTTGTCACACAATGTAGAAAATAACATAAGAAATGTGGGAAATAATAATAAACAATTGACATTTCCCCTACAGCTGAAGACAAACTGCTGCGCTCTGAAAATAAAGTCTTCTGCTGCCTCAAGCAAAGCAGGAGATTATCTTAGCAAAGCCTCTTGGTTGTAGAAGCTTCCGTAATTACCCCAAAAAACGACACAGGAATACACTGTGCTATATCTGGAGCGACCTGTTTGGAGAGTCAACATTTCTGCATTATTTATTTGGTGTTGTTACTTTAAGAGAGCATGCAAGTGAAAAATAAAATGTGTGAAATAGATAAGTGCACATCTCTCTGCATGCAAGGCCATCATGAAAACCTGTACGGTGCCCTCTGGGAAATCAATAACCCCCTTTTTCCCGCTTATAAACTCTGCATTGGACTCTGACTGGGGTTGCATTTCGAAGCTCTTTGTTATTCACTGGCTCATAATCCTAATAAGATGGCTGTCCCTGGAGACGAGCCCAGGTGGATCGCAGCAGTACATTTCAGATGCATTGTAAACAGACCGTTCACCTTATTAGCTCTGAGAAAAGTCCATTGAAGAGGGAGGCAGTGACAGTGATTTTCCCATTTTATTTTATCGTCTCTTCTTTTCTTTTCTTCTTTACAGTCAAGTGCGACAGTTTTTCCATTGTGCTTGTAAACTGCAGAGGCGAGAAATATTTAAAGGAATGCCTCAGAAATATCCAAAATATACTCATTTACCTCCTTTTCCTGACAATAGCGATATCACTCTCTGTTAGTATGAAGCTGTAACCAGTTATTTTAGCTTAGCATGAACACTGGGAACAGGTAGCCTACCTCTGTCCAAAGATAACAGTATCGGCCTACCAGCACTTCTAAAGCTCAGTGAACATGCTATGCATTGTTTGTTTAATGCTAATAAAAGCAAACTTGTGGTTTTGTGGGGGTTAGGTGCTTTCGAGGTGCTGGAAGATGGATTTTGTCTCCTTATTTAACTCTTTCAATGTGGCCAACTATTGTGGGAAAATACACAAATGCAAAAAAGTGTGCTTTAGATGGGAAGACTGGTCCCACTCTTGCACAACTGTAAATATGTAGCTGCTGGTTAGCTTAGCTTAGCTTAGCTTAGCTTAGCATACTAAAGCCCACCCTAAACGCCTACCAGCACAAGCAAAGCTTACTAATGAACTTATTATATCTTGTTTATTTAATTTTTACAATTAGTGAGTTTAAGAAGTGCTGGTTTTGTTAGCTTTGGGCAGAGGCAGGCTAGCTGTTAACCCATTTTCCGGTCTATATGCTAAGCTAAGCTAACAAGCTCTTGCATCATATTTAACAGACAATGACTCATATCAATCTTTGTGTCTAAGAACGCCAATAAAGCATGATTCGGAAAATGTTGAGCTTATCCGAGAGGAGCTGTGATTGGTCTTGTTTCGTCATGTAGCTCAGATGCACTGAAACAAGTTTCTTGTTCAATCACCTTTCCTCTCCACCACAGACTCCACAGTCTGGGCTCTGGAGTGCTGATTGACTGGCTGGTGGAGTAGGTGGCTCAGGGAGATAATATCTTTGAAGAGTGTGTGCGAAACATATGATGACTGCTTAGCATATGCAATGCAGTCGATCTGTGCAGTGTCAGTGGGAGCGAAAGAAAAAAGCTCAACTAGGTGGAAAAAACTGTGAAGGCTTAGGATAGAGGAATTTAATCTGCTTTTACATGCAGACTAACTTTCTGGTTCTGCATTATATATGTTACTGTCACACACAAGCAGCATGTCAACATATAGAAATTGGTTAATTTTTTCTCAAGCACACCTCCTTCAGCTCTCCCTCTGGAGAGGCCAGCTCTTTGATGTGATGTAATATATAAAGGCGGTGAGGGATAAAAAATACAAATTGAACACAACATCGACTGATATTTTTGATGTACTGTATTCCAGAAGGCATTTTTTTGCCTTGCTAAATCCTAATCCCACAGAAATTGTGTCGGGATTATACACAAAAGGCGCATTTTGGACATGGATTTGCATGGATGGATTAGTAAAGCCTTGTAATGGAGGCTCGCGTTTGTAGAGAAACCTCCATCTTCTTGTTGCTACACATAAAAATGATGCAGCGCTCCACTTCATGTTAACACACATTACTCATCTCCCACCCTGGGAGCACAGATAATTTCTCATTGCCATGAAACTTGCGAATTTGTATATATCAGCAAGAAACAGATGCCCGAGTCAGAAACATTCTGCTTTACAAGGACAGTTTCACATGTCAACAAGCCACTCGAAACAACAGACACCCAACGCTGTATGTTCACTTACAGCTCAGGGCTTTAAGACAGTGATACAGAGGATTGGGAGTGCTTTGAACCCCTGAGGATGATGTTGCCTTTCCCTCTCCCCCAGCCACATTTTCTCTTCAACAAACGGCTGCTCAGAAAACAGAAAATTGCAAATAAAACAAAACCATTAAGTACTTCACAGTGCGTTCATTCAGGCTCCACGAGACACCGCCTCGCTCTTCAATCGCATTCTTTGTACAAAAAACAAGCCAATCATAGTCCTCTGGCAGTCATGTATTATGTATTTACAGACACATTTGCTTATCTAATAGGAGCCATATCGTGTCTCAGATTTAGACAGCACAGGGAATGCCCCGAGGCCCTCGCACTGCTTCCTAATCCTCAGATCTGGGGATGTCATATCACTCCTGGGAGTGAATAAAAGGACCTAAAAGGACCAAAGTTTCCCTCGTTGTTTTTCCTCTCCATCTTGTGTACAAAACAGAGAACATTTGTGTGACTAAGTGCTGGAATAATGTGTGCACGTCCTTGGCACAGTCACAGCAGAGGATGGGTGCTCGGTCCTCGCCTGCAGACAATATTTTGTATAATCATGTCTGCAGCAAACAGACAGGCCGCCACATTCAGACCATTTTCACAGCAGGGACAAATTAAACTTGTGTAATTGTAGGTGTCTTGTTGCTGAGATCGGTGAATCACCAGTTCTTGGCCACAGCTAACCCTTAACTATGGGCCACTTTTATGCTAAATTAGCCATTCTCTAAACCCCTCCCAAGAACAGCAACTGCCCAATCACAGCAAAGTAAATATGAGTAACAAGATGAGTCAATCAGTCTGAAGGGTTGTTTCCTTTTTTTTATTTATTTATTTCTCTATTTGGAATGGATCATGCTGTTTTAAACTCTTTCTTTTTCTGCTCTAATGTAAGATGCAAATGTTAGCATGTCTGGCTAACTGTCTTGCTACCCACACCAAGTCCGAGTAGCATATCATTAGCTTACTACATTCATTAGCCCCCTTTCGGACTGGAAGATCCACTTAATATCTACCCAAAATGTGTGAGCCAGCTCTGGATATGTCAATGTTCAGTATCACTCTGATTTTGGGAAGTTGACACTCCAGCACAGTCACTACCTTAGATAACATAGCTTCTCCTCTCAACTAATGCTAATGTTAAGCAGCTGGCTGGCTAAGACTGCTTTTGTCAACCAGCTGTTCGTATATTGAGCGATAAATCTACCAGTTATCATATGTGCCCAAACAAAAACTAGACATAGCAACAGTATCTAAGGAGGTGTGGCTTAGCTGATGCTCAGTTGAATGTGTTCGTCTGTTTGATTTGGCTCACTGATGCCAACTTAACAATTTTGTTGCCAGATTTAACAAATTTTCAGGCAACTTTCTTTTTGGGGGGGGCAAAAAGCACCTGGCGACACGTTTTCCCTCTAAATGACACAAATGTGAGCAATTGCTCAATTTCAATCTGTTGTGTTTAAAATGAAAAATATCTCAATGTGGACACATAGAGACATAGTTCACCACAGAGTGACAATGAATATGTGATGATAAAGAAGCACATCTAAACTAAGAAAAAAAAAAATAAAAGCATATTTTTCCTCAAGACGAACGGTCGATTTGAGTATCATTATGTCCTCACGTCATGACATCACAACATCATTTAGCAACAGACTGACCTGCCTGCAGCAACTTCCCCTGGAAATGTGTCAGCAGCACTGATTTGGTTGTCAGACTGCCAGCCAGAAAAATTGCCCCATGCTTGCCTCTTGCTCCCGAGAGTTACTAACATTCATGGGACATGAAAGATGTATTCTCATGCTGCATTATGTGCAAGAAACTGACACTGTGAGATGGACGTCAGCCCTGTCTTGTCTCCTCACAGACCAGCAGCAGGAAAATAGCAAAGTGCTTCGGTGGCAAATAACGTGCCCTCAGGACATGTTCAGAGAGGGCTGCGGCGGTGGCCCCGACATCGGTGTCATTGTAATAAGGCGATATGTTCCTCTGTGGGTGTGTGCGTGCATGCCTGTCATGCTTGTGTGTAACGCTTTATAGAAATGAACTGGCTCTAGGATACCGACTTTAATTGACGTGAATATCAATGTTAAAGTCCCCTCCTGCAAGACCCAGAGCTGGAAATCATCACCAGGACAGAGATGCAAATCAGTGGAGCAGCAGGCGGAGAGTGGCATTCATCAATGTTTGATGGGATTCATTCTTTCTGAGCAGCAGTCTGGCAAACTCAGGACAGCACAGAGAGATGAGCAAGAGGCAAACACACGCAGCCAAACAGCAGCGCAGAGGGTCATTATCACGTCGTATTTTGTCTGAATCAATAGTCCATACTGTACGTAAACATTTCAGAGGAATGAAAAAGACCCTGAAAGAAAAACTCATTCCATTTTCATCAACTTCCTCGTCTCTGCGGGAGCTTGTCAGCTGCTCTATGAGTGAAAGCCCTTTCTTCACTGTCTGTCATTCAATTAAATATAATGGGGTAAAATGTGCCTCTGCTCGCCATGCTCAGGGTTATTTTTAATGCATCAGTTTCCGCCCTCTGCCCCTCAAAAAATGACATCACACACAATGCGAGCAGACATTTTGATACTTACTGCAGAAAAGACCTGTCGCCTTCGAGCAGGTTTACTCAGTAATCCCATTGTAAAGTTTTTGATTCATTGGCATAAAAAAACCTTGAAACTGGTAACGCTGCTGTAATATATAACTCATTTGGATGAGTAGTTGCACACGTCAGACAGACAGAGTCAAGTGATGCTCATGCTTTAGACACTACATATGGCTTTTTGAACTGAATAATGCCTTGTAGCTATACTGGTGTAAGGTATATATGAAGGTACCTTGAAGCAGGATTCAGGAGTTTTGGGATTAAAGATGAAGGTTTCTGAGACCCTCTTATGTTGTGTATCCAGATTGTGTTTAAATCCACTTGAGAGGGAAAGTTGCTCACATCTGGCATCAGAAGACGTTTCATGCCGTACATGTTAGGAAAATACAGATATCGCCTCTGTGATGTCACATGTGACTTTCTGAACAGATGTTTTGAGGTCTGGAGTCGAGTTTGATTTGCTTGCTGTCATCTTGGCAGCTGAAGCCTTAAAATTCAAAGTTGGAAAACAGGGACGAGTCAGGCACCAAGCACCAGTTGGGAGTGATAGCATGAGACACCTGTCAATCAAAGCAAACGCACCTCGATACACGCCCTGTAACATCGTCTTACTGAAACAATTAAACCTCCACGTTAGAACTGAAATCAGCTATTAGGAGCCCTAAATGAATTAAAGCCAAATGTGTTCTCCATGTTTTGTTGTCAGTCACACCAGCACTTGTGCAGATGGAAGAGCACCTGAGGGGCGCCCCCTGCAGAGCAGATACAGCGGAACAGAAGGTGCCTCTATATGTTTGCTGAACAGTTCGGAAGACATAATTTATTTATGTTGCTGAGCTCCAGATCAGAAAAGACAAAAACAAAGAAGCAGACAGGATGATGGATAGATGAACTGTCAACTTCCCAAATACATTTTCTATTAAAACCAAAGCTACACTGATGACCTATTTACCGAAATGACCGCAGACATTAAATGCACCAGTGTGAGACTGCCGAAATTTACATTCATCCATTTTCTGGCTGCCTTCCCTCAGACTGCAGTTATTAGCTATTTAACAGACATTAGACTGGCCCTTGTTAGCTAATGACCTGCCACACACAACTGCTGACTCAGCACAGATGTCCGGCCAAAGCCAAGCTGAAGTACTGTACGTAACACAACAATGTGCATTTAATGACAATAAACTTGTGGCGCTGAAGTAATACTGGGTTAATGCAATTAAATGTCATAGTCTGTCTTTGCACCAGCAAAACTGAAAAGTTCACGGTCGGTTTTTTGCTTATCTAATAACAATCACTTCTCAAGTGCATGACCTTTTCTGAGAACAGGGATCAATACAGCTTGCCATGATGCTGCAAACAAACCACTGTTTACTTTACCTTAGCGTATCTTTCACTCATTTAAAAAGGTCAACAGACTCTGTAATACTGATAGGGCGAGAACCCTGCCCTTTCCTTTTTGGATTGATCTGAAGGTTGCTGCAAAATGGACTGTACTCGCTCCTGCCATCCATCTTTCCCCCGTGTCGTTGTGTATGTGTGCCCGTGTGTGTGCACGCGTGTGCGTGGATGAGAGAGTTTGTGTAGTGTGTTCAGGCTTTTGGTACAGTTCATGCATTGTAACACTCTTCAAAGAGATGGGTCAAAACAGTGTTTTATCATCAGGCAGGTTCGGCTCCCCTTTGAAGGTCTAACGAATGTCTCTTGCAGCGCGGGCCCTCTTTGGGTTTGTGTGCAAAACATTACGGAGGCAGTTGTTGTGGGGGAAGTGGCAACAGCGGCGGCTATTGAAGTTTGGGAAGAATGAAGGCTGAGGATTAGGGTGTTCAAACATTGCTGTCCTGTGCAAGCCTTGATATGGCTGCACCTGGGAACAGGCTGTTCTGTACAGTGGCAGTTTCCCAGAGTCCAAGAGCGGCGCTGTCAGAACGACAAAACAACCTCAAAAGAGTTGGAGAAACGAGCACAAACCATGAAATGTAAAACACGACTTGTGGGCGAATGTGTAAAGATGTCACAAAATCTCCCATGTAGCAAATGTGAAATAGATTTTACCTGTATTATTACCTAAAGCAACTTAGTATATAAAGGTGTGATTTTGTGAAAATAAAAGCTTCACTCACAAACACATTGTGAGCTTAGACAAACCATCCCTCTGCAGCTTCTCTCTCCACTGCTCTACTTCAGTGTCAAACTATTGCCTTTCTCGAGGTGTATTGCAGCCATGTAATCCTGTTGGGATTGAAAAATATAATTGTCTCATTTTTCTTGCACAGGGGAGGTTAGCATTTTACAAAATCGTGCTCATTTCATGAAATTGCCAGAGAACAGACCGGCCTTTGTGATGTCAAGAGGCTGATGTACAGGCCAATTCCAGAGAGAAGTCGGCAAGTTCACATTGGGTTGGATACACTCGATTATAGCGGCTCCTCAATATAGATGTATAATAGCAAACAGACGTATTAGCTGACAATGTGAAGATAAATGATGGTCTGATCAGTGTTGGGCAACACTAATTACATATTAGTTAGTCAAAAAAGTAATTACATTATTCTACTAATTAGCTAACATCCATTTCACTCCTGTGCTGTTTCTTTCACTCCGTCAATGGCGCCTTTAAACAACTCCACAGCACATCTTCTTGATTCACAGTGTAGAAATACAACTGGACATTGTGGTTTATGCAGCCAGCTTAAGTCAGGAGGTACTTACTGACTATTAACAGCCCACGTTAGCTTAGCTCTGCAGCTGACCACATGCAGCACTGCAGGGAAGATCCTCAGCTGAAGCCAAATGCAGGCAAAGCTACCTGTGGCTAGCTGGCAGCTAATTAGACACATATGAGTAAGACAGCTTTGAGCTATCAGGAGCTACATTTCTCTGCCTGCCACCCCTTTCTGCCCCGGTACCAAGCTGATGCACCCTGCAGCTGTCTGCCAACCCTCCATCAAACTTTGCTGAATTACAAATTGTAATCCCTCACATCATTTGAGCAATCACATTATTTCAATATCTTCCTAAATATGGTGCTACTGGCCAACGCTGGCCTCGATGCATGTGTGATGCACAGATGAGTTAAGCTCGGTGCATTAGAGTTTAAAGGCCTACAGTCGTCTGAATAACTTCTGAGTAGATAATACATTAATTTTATGGCCGTATTAACATTTGATATGGTTAGCACAGCCTGCACTGCATCCATCATGTCAGAGATGAATTGTGGCCGATATCTCATTCTTTATTTAAAAAGCTTTATAACACACAGTGTATCATTACATATGGTGCTTATATCTAACCAACTGTGCTCTTGCAGGGAGAATGTTTTAATGTGGAATAAATTATGGAACAAAAAGAGCGAAATAAATGTAGTCACTCCCCCTTTCTTGCGAATTTTGACATTGTCTTCTGCAGCAGGTATTGGTGGTGGGTGATGCGAAAGACAGAATATACTTTTATATTGAATATACTCCACAATATAATGACGTTGAGTGTAAAACATCTGTACTTAAGCCTCTTGAACAGCTTACACATGCAGATTGCTTATGCACCTGCTTAGTTGATTCAGGTTTCCAACTTTGCTTCATGGGGAAATATAAAACAATTTGCACTTGCTCATCAGCAGACTAGAAGAAGCACACCTGTGAGAAAACAAGGAAATGAGGAAAGAGAGAAAAGCAGCGTAATGTGATGATTTGGAGCTACATAAATTCAATATTTTCATAAAGAATCAGATCAGACTATGCATATATTATGAGAAGGAAAGTGATGAGGTAACATAAGTACAATTGACAGACTGCTGTGACGAATCTCCAGGAATGCTTTCATCTGCTATTTTAAGCTTGTAGCACATTTCTGATGAATAAAAGCAAGAGGCGAAAACTGCACTGTTTTCATGCCATCTATATTCTGGAGTCTGTCCATTTTCCACCTAAGAGAGTTCCCTTATGGAGCGTGTTGGTGAGATTTCCTTCAGAGATTTAATGATTAATGCTCGCGCATAAACAAACACGGCACATACAGTCTGCTGTCACACTCTGATGTGGATACATAAACACACGAGCTAACTGAACTGACAGAGCGTTCCCATGAGAGTCAATAAGCCTGCATGTTTAGTCTCTGAGCATAATTGATGAAGTGCTGTTGTACTTGTGGATCTAATAGTTTTATGTGGCGCTGGGTAATGCTACCTGTATCAAAATGCTGTTACAGTCGACTCCCTGCAGAGAAAGGCAGCTTCACATTTCTGCGAACAAAACACCATTTTTTGCTCTCTTTCTCGCTGCCTGGAAATAACAAGGGGAATATTCCCTCACTTGTCTCATTTTCTCAGTGTGCCCCCTGCTCTTCACCGACAGGGAAATGCCAATAGAAGAATATTGAACCAGATAACAGACTATGACAGTGTTGCTTTAGTAAGGTGTCGGTGACATTACAGAGGATTGCTCCTGAAAGTGGAAAATCCAATCAGGCTGTGACTCTCCCTGGAGCTAAAGGCCCACAGACTGCAGAATGATTCATTCAAATTCTTTGATCAGACAGAGTTATCTCCCAACTCTTCTGGGATTTAAGACAAACTGAGGAGATCTGGACCATTAGGAGGGAGACAAGAAGTCGTCTTTATACGGGGATTGTGCAGCCTGAATGCAGTGTAGTGCAGCACTGAGTCATTGCAGTTATATGTTACGAAAATGTGCATCTGCAAATGGGTTTTATGCATCCACATAGCCATTTGTACACAATACGGTAATGTCTGTGTGATTACAATAATAATTTTCCTGCTATAATGTGTGCAGCAGTCTGTATCTTTCTGTGAGAGGCACAGAAGCCATCAGGACGGAAGTTAAAATATTGATAAAGAATAATATAACTATTTTATCATAAGCAGTAAAGAAATCATGAAAATTTCAGGGCCTTTGCTAAGTTAGTGAAATTGAAGTGAATATTTAATTCTTTCATTTCGTCACAGGCTGATAATATGCAGCAAACTGGGCACCAGTGACTGGAGAGCCTTTGGACATGGCTGATACTGGAGAATCAAAAATACATTAGATAGGAGGGAAATATTTCACAGAACTGCAGGGGTGACTTCCTGGGATGTTATTATCATCATCATTCATTTAGTCCCATCCTGAAATTGCCTTTGGCCACTGAGACATGCAGTCCAATCTTCAACCTTTTAAACTCTCTGGCATGTTTATAACCCTTGGTGTTTTTTCAGCGTGCGAATGGCCGGGGCTCGGGCATCAAGGCAGGTCATTAAAGGCTCATGAACACACGACCACGGCTCCTGGGTTCATGGTAAGACACAAAACAAATTGAATATACATTTCTTCTCTTTGCAGATGCTGATGTTGTGACCCACAAGTCAAGGGGAGGGCAACACTGCTGCAGTGACATCTGGGCATTATGCTTGGCCATATGTTATTCTGTTCCTTTAATCAGGTTCTTTCTAAAAATAACACATTTAAATGCTCAGCATAGCGTGCTTTTGGGACTCTGTTGGCGGCTACTTAATGAAATGTATTTATTAAAATGAGGAGCATGGATAGAGGTCTGTAAGCTCACTTCTCTCCGCCTCCAGATTTTGCTCAAACTTTCTCAAACTTGCAGATTTCTCTCAACTCCCTCTGGAGCCTCCAAAGGCTTTACACAACTATTTCCACACATGTAGTCGTGCTCCCCAAGACCTGTAAACAGACTTTGATGTTTGAAATCAGTGAGATCCCCCTTTAAGATTTCAGCCCTGGTTTATTTGGTGACCTTATGGTGGCAGTGGTTCAGTACAGCACTCATTGTGCAGCTGCTTTGTCAGAAATAAGACAGAAGAGCGGCTTTAGTCTCTGTTTAGAGTGCAGCCAAACAAACTGAATTTGTTGGTCAATAATTACCTTTTCCTCCCATCATGCTGTTATTGAACCCAACCTGCTCTCAGAAACTGGGCACCAGTGACTGGAGAGGGAGTATTTTTGATTCTCCAGTATCAGCCATGCCCGAAAGCTCTCCAGTCACTGGTGCCCAGTTTGCTATGGTGGCATGATGAGGGGAAAAAAGGCAATTATTGACCAGCTTCTTCTGAAACTATAGACAGGGAGTAAACAGTGAGGCTGATGTCGACGAGATAAAACTACACACAGTAAAGCTGGATTACATGCATGCATAGTTTCCTGTGAATCCCTTGTGCGTATAATCCAGCTCATGAATCGCAGACTCAAGCGCGAACAATAAAACATTATTTTATAGAGAGATCATAACAAAATGTGAATACATTTAATGGCTATTGTTGAATTTCATATATTCCTTCATTAGTATTTATCTGCAACAAATGAAAAAAAGGCTAAAAAACATTTTTTTCTACTGCCTCTGGCCATTTCTCTGTTAGCTGTTTCCTACTATGAGAAATAATAGTAACCTATAAAGGTGAAGATATCTGCTTTCCTATCGGCAATATACTGCAGTGTCCCACTAAACTAGAAACGAGCAGCAATGCTAAATCTTGATGTACACCAGTGAAGTGCTTTTTGCACAAACTGCTTATCTGTAAAACTGGATTTCCTTGTCAAGGTTTATCAAGATTACATCAGCCAAATGGTTCCTGAGCTTTATCTACAGAGTTAAACAACAACAACAAACAATTAGAGTCTCCTGTTCAACCATATTGACGATAAGGATCTGAAATTACCACTTTCTATTTCCACTGAGACAAGAAAAATTGTTGCCGTTTGTTTGCAGTAGAAATTGCGACAATACAATTATATTGTCGCCAACAACCGGCAGTATGTATTTCCCACGTATTGACCGGATCCTCTGGACAAAAGGTACGCACTTCCTCTTTCCCTCCAACTCATTTATTCTTACAATGGAGCTTCCAACATAAATCTCTGTCAGGCTTTAATTTTCTATTGATCACTGAAGTTGCTCAGTAGTATGTTGGTGCTGGGACCTTTCTAGCAGTGGAATGAGACAAATGAGCTGAATTGATTTTGTGAATGGGAATAAGGCATTTATCACTGGGGCCATGGTGCAGTATCTGCAAACTTCAGCGCCTTCCTATGCGGTCACCTTTAGCAGCTGTGGTGGTCTTAAAGTTGTGTTTTGTTCAGTTTGACACACTGCTGCAGTGTACAATGCAGAAGATAAAACAACACTTCTTCACATCTTTTTGTTTGCATAATGATTCCTAATGTCTCAGGTTGCTCAGATGTTCTGTTTCTTCACCAGCAGGTTGTCCATTGCATTTGCCTGCTGTTTGGATTGGCTGCTCAGATAAGGTAGAGCCAGTTTATCAGAGCTTGTTTGCTGAAAAAAGCTGCCTGCCGCTGCTGGAAGTGGCTTTGATGAGAACGCTCTGACCCGACCGTACAGTAAAAGCAAAACAATGAGCTTGAAGAGGCACAAAAAAAGCAGGTTGAGTGATATTTCTCTGTGGGTTCATCATTATGAGTGACCCCTTTCGTATTACCCTGATTCATTGTTAAAATATATTGATTCATTAAGCTTTCAATGACCAAAATAAGAGCAGAATTTGTTCATTTGGCTTCCCTGGTGGACGTTGCCTCTAAGCAGCCACTCTGTTTGCTAATGCCTCAGCCGCTGTGTTTATTGATGAAAGATATGTTGAAATTGCTATTTTTCCTGCCATTGCATTTAGTCCATTACACTTCCACTACAGGGAAATGGAAATGCCCTTCAGTTGAGGCAGCAGACCACCCAATCTGGCCCCTGGTGAATTTATGACAGCTTCCTCCCTCCCCCAAACTTCCGAGCAGTTGTACCCTGAGGTGACAGGCACGTCACCATTATTTACTCTCATGCCGCCACCCGCAGAATCAGCAACTGGCTCAAAGGTCAGCAGGCCGTGTCTGTCTGCGCCTCAGCCACCAGACGCTCACTCTTTTCTCAGCCCGCCTGCGCCTCACGGACACCCCAGGGAAATCTGACACCCCCACAGCTGCAGCTACCAGAATCAACAAGTGCAGATTCAGTGGAGTCCCACGGCACACTCGTGGCAATGACAAATAGACCTGATTAATTAACCATTCATTCTCATCTTGCTTTCATCTATCCTGTGGAGAATACAGTGACATCGACTCACTTGACTTGCTAGTTAACATTAACAACTGAACCATTAGCAAACACACAAATGGGACATGTCATAGGTATGTAGAGGTACTGCTTGTACAATAGCGTGCTTTCTGAAAAATACTAGACATCACTACAACACGTATACCTCCACCACACCACTACTTATAGATAGTAATAATATTGATAGATGTTGTTAATTGTGATAAAAAGAATATGCCTGTTGGATTCAATTTTCTTTTTTTTTATAAAATGGGTGTTTCATTAGTTCATGTTTCATTAGTTTAAGAATTCCTTTATTCATCACATTTTTTTACACACAACATGCAGAGTTGAGGGGGAAACTGCACACGCCATGCATTTGTGAAATTCTATCCCGCTTTTTGACCCATCCATGATCCGTCCTTCCTCCACAGCAGACCAGGAGCGGTGGGCTGCCAGTCGACCAGCGCCCGGGGACCAGTTCCTCTTTGTCACCATTGGTCAGATGGTGATCTTGGGGGTATTTTTAGGGAGGATACCATAGGTGAAAACGGGGAGAACATGCAAACTCCGCACATTATTTTTCCTCGAGCAGGCAGGCACCAAAGGCATGGTGGAGGACATTCGAGGGATTTGAACCGGGGACCTTCTAGCTGTGAGGCGACAGTGTTACCACTGAGCCACCGTGCTCTGTATCATCTGTCATTAATAGGTCGCTTGCATATATTTTGTAGTACAAACTGTGAAGTGATGGAGGGCAGGAAGTGGTTTTCTGCATGGGAAGCACTATAACACACACTCAAAATGCTTTTATTTTGCATCGTTTAAAGCTGTCCGTTAAGGTTTTCCCTTCCTGCCCTCCATCTGAATTTAACTTCAATTTAACTAACTTAACACCTGACTAGAAACAACCTACTGACCGCTTGCTAAGCCCCGCCCCCAAGCAGTGATTGTCCAGTCATAGCCTAACAACCGTAACTTAGCACTGCAAGCCTGTCAAGCTTTGGATTTTCTCTGATCTCTCCGTCTTTCCAAAATCAAAAACACAGGAGCACAGCGAGGAATCGACACTGCGCTCTGCCTGCTTTAAGGTAAGCTGCCAATGTTAGCATGCCAGCTAACTAGCTACAGTTGGCCTAGTAACCTCGCAACACTTTCAATGCCAAGTATATTATCAGCTAACTGTAATTTTGCGGGATTAAAAGTTACATTAAAATGTCCCCAGGTCTTAGTGATCTGTAGTAGAAATATAGATTTTTAAAGTAAAGCCTGATGAAATTTGACTCCACACATGTAATTCTGAGACAAGGGAAGTGTTTTCCCCTGAAATAGAGTTTGTTTGCATCTATGAGATTTTAATTTTATCCTCCTTGGTTATGGAAATGAGAACTCAAAGTGAAATTGGGTTTGAGAGATGAAAGGATAGAGGAGGGTCGATAGAAGATTACTCCTCAAACCGACAGACAAACGCTGAGCTCCTCACAAAATATGTAAAACCACCCAGATTTTGTTTAGACACTGTTCGTAATGTGTCTTCAAAGCGAGGCTGACATCACATTCAAAAATATTAAAAGATTTGAGATTTTGAGTTCCCCATCTAGAGGATGTTACGTGCTTTCTAAATAAGGTTACATTCTGCTCACATCCATCATCTGCTAGCCTGGAGGGAGTGTGAAACTGTAAGGCAGCTGTTCACAATGTGTGTGTGATATCTTCATTTGTATATACTGTGTGTGTGTGTGTGTGTGTGTGTGTGTGTGTGTGTGTGTGTGTGTGTGTGTGGACCAGTCTCAGGCTGGTCAGTGATATACCGCTGATGCTGAAAGCTATATGAGAGAAAATGAAGCAGTGGCCATTGGTGGTTCACATGGAAAGGGCAGTGATGTTACACCCCATTGCACTCGATTACAGCTGTAACAGCGCTGCTTGTGGCCTCCTACACGTGTGTGTGATCACTATAATCTTGTATATCCCACAGTTATGCTATTATCAACACAGGCGTTCCAACTTTCTGCCTGATTTGAGACCTGGACTGTGCCTTGGGCCATTACTTTACAATGTCGCAGACATTTAGACATCAGAAAATTAACCCCGGTGCTTTATGCCTGCAGGCAAGCAACCAGTACTGAAGAGTAAAAGTTTGTGATGGTGGTGGCAGAGGTTGATGGGCAATATGGAAAGAAATACTGATTCCAAAGGTGAGCAGACAGAATCGCATTCAACTGCCAAGTGCACAGCAAGGACAGAGTATTGATCACAACTTCATGCTAAGTATGCCTGAACAGACTCTGTCTGATTAATGGATGTTATGGACATTTGTAGTCACAACCAACATCCAGCTTTGCCAGCTTGTTGTTGTTAGATTTTTTTTTATTTTTTGGGATATTAATACTTGAAACAATGTGACCATGAACACAGATCAAAAGTGGGAAACACTGCATACCTCTGCCAAGGGTGCACCACCACCTGAATTCATTATTGTGACAAAAGAACATGTTCCTTTTAAATCCGCATCTGGTTCGGATTAGCACACAAAATGTAGTCTGAAACCATGATGGGATACTTGTGCAAGAGCCAAACCCAGTGCTGTTATAGTCGGAAAATAGTGTCAACCCAGTCTGTGGCAATCAGCCCTGAGCCCATTGGTGGCCACTGGAGGCATAAAACTTTAAGAACAATGTCACAAATATGTAGTTTCACTATTTAGAAAAGCTCTGTAATTTCCTAAAGCAACTGGTCACTGTATTTAGCAGCTTTCTTTCTCAAACAGGAGGAAATAGCAAGTTTGTGGGGGACTATTTTCAGCCGTGGATGACATCAAACCGGCAATTATTGAAGGAATAAGGAGGTTGGCATTGAATCAAAATAAACTACATTGCCCAGTTTGTAATTTAGGACCATGTCACCGAGTCAATGCTGTGGTTCATTGATGTGTTTTTAAGTTTCTGGACAAGAGAGGAAGTGTACTGCACAGAGGAATAAGCTGCTGTTAAGATACTATATATCAAGCTTTGGCTGCACAGTCAAAGACTTGTTAGCAGGATCAATTTATTGTTAGCTCTGGTCTTTTAATGGAATTCGTTGCCAGTAAGACAAATATGAAAGATTGCCATCCTTGTCTTTTAGCCTCCTTGTTGGAGGTAACTGTCAGAGTCTGATTTAGAGATGAGGAGGTGATTCTTGGCAATAAAAGCTGAGGAGGCCTTGCGGCACTAAAATATTAGTGGGATTGCTTTATTAAAGAAAGGGAATCCAGCAAACTTCTTTCGTGTTGTTCAGAGTTGCTGTGCTTAAACTCTAAAGGGGGCACACACACTAAATAAACTTTTCACCCAAGGTACAAATTATCTTTAGTGCTTCCAACAGCAGCGTTCACATGAAATAAGTGCCAAGGTAACAGCAAGCTGTGTATAGTCCGGTCATAAATCTCCAGTGGATCACGGTGCTGGTTGAACCGATAGAGTCCGCTGTAAGGCACAACATCAAAGGACGGTCCAAACATGTGAGCTGATGCTGACAGTTTGCAGATGGTGCAGCTTGATGTCTAATTCAGCCGCAGAACAGGTCAGATGCCTTGTCACAGTCACAATTATTTGTTGGTGTTATTAATATAATTACATATACTTGTAGCTGAAAATCTGGAAAACAAATAATTTAGACCAGAAAAGTATTCGGCAAGAGTAAATATTGCTGTGAAGTTGTTCAAACAGCAACTTCTGCCAACGATTTCCTTTTGTTAAGCAGCCAGTTAGGACGAGAATGATCACGCCCGAGAAAAACTGTGAAAACTACGACTCTTCTGGAAGCGTGGACCAGTGAAATAGTTGTTTACCTCTAACATATAATCTGCCTAACTCATGCACACGCACACACAAACAATTCCAGGAGCTATCGTGGCAGATAGCAGCTGGCATGGCTTGTCGGCATGTGTATGCAAAAGAGGGCGAAAAACAATCGGAGGGCATTGCTGCTGACCTCTCTGCATCTGCACTTCCAATGGACCATTAAACACACAGCGTCCACATTGCGCTAGTTAGTGTGAAGCATTAGACAAAAACACACAGGCGTACACTTGCATTCACCAAAGGAAATTCAAAGCGCTGATTCCAAAACACTGCCTGAATCCACTCCGGAAATATTTGCATGAGATGTTTCAGTCAGTTTTTGAATAGCTACCCATGATGAGCTTAATTCAAACATAAATGCTGTTAAATGCAAATTTTGGCTTGAGTGGGTACCAAGTACACATTGGAATGAAACCCTTCAGTATCATAAAGAAACGTGTCAGGGTGTCTATTCAAAAATAATGAGATCAGAGAAATGTGTGTGGCGTCTTCTCATAGTTGGTAGGTTGTTTTATTATACCGAAAGCCCTCTCACATTTACGTGTGTGTGTTTGTGTCGTACCACAAAGCTTTGCTCTGTGTGGTGAGGCACACATCCACAGAGACTCCTCTTCATCCTGTCTGTAAGCTTAGTTAGCTGCATAATCACTTGTTTGCCTCTGAAGAAGAGAAAGGAGGGTTGTTCAGATACAATGGCACTCATGGGGCAACAGCCACACACACAAATGACACTTCATTCCTTCATCTATTGTTTTCAGCATGACTCAGTTTCAGGAAGTCACTGTAACTGACGCTCATCTCTCACAGAGATAAAGAGGATTACTCCATCCATCCATCCATCCATCCATCCATCCATCCATCCATCCATCCATCCATCCATCCATCCATCCATCTGTTGATCAGTTCATTTATCTATCTACCAGTATATCATATCTTCCATCTCTTCATCCATGCATCAATATATTTGTTACTCATCCATTCATGAATTCATTATACCTGTCCTACCATCCATCTACCCCTCAATCCATCCATCCATCCACCCACCCAGCTTCCCAATTACCCATCCATCCATCCATCCATCCATCCATCC
This sequence comes from Chaetodon trifascialis, assembly GCF_039877785.1. Taxonomy (NCBI): domain Eukaryota; kingdom Metazoa; phylum Chordata; class Actinopteri; order Chaetodontiformes; family Chaetodontidae; genus Chaetodon; species Chaetodon trifascialis. Next base: position 3,995,613 of record NC_092057.1, read on the forward strand.
ATCCATCCATCCATCCATCCATCCATCCATCCGTCTGTGCATCTGTACATCTATGCATTCATCCATCCACCCTTCCATCCAGTCAGCCATCCATGCACATCCACCCATATATCTATCCGTCCATCTGTCCATCCATCCATTCATATCTCCATTCATTTATCCGTCCATTTGCTCGTCTGTCCTTCTGTTTATGTATCCATACATCCATCGCCCCACAGTCGCCCCTGGCCTATCCTTGCGCACTAGGTAAAAAGCAGTGAAACCCAGGTTGCTACAGAGATTATATTCGGTAATTTCGGTTATTTTCGCTCACTCTGGCAGTCTGATCTCAAAACGCGATAACATGTCAGGGTAAATGGATCGGAGTTACGTTCAGTTGTATGTGAAAGAATGGCTGTTGTGAGCTGGCATACAGTACAATGTAATGAGGCAGGAAGAAGCAGATGTCTCTGTCCTCTATTCACAGCACTCTGATACACAAGGGAGAGATTGTCATGTACTATAGATGTTATCTGTAAATGTTGCATCTGTAGTCCGGCATGTTTTACAGGTATGTTTACATTTCCCTCTCCTGTGATTCATTGCTCATTTTAGAGAGGTTTTGGTCAAGAGATTGACACAAAGAGCTGTGGGCTCCTCTCAAATGCTTCACACTCAAACAGGCATGAGACACTAAACAAACACCACATGCAAATACATTTACACAGGCTGTTTGTGAACAAATATGCATACAGTGTATTTGTACATATGTAGAGAGCAGTTAGCTAAGCTTGGTTTGATTTATGTATCTGATCAAACCAATATGACATGTGGCGTTCCCCAAGGCTCTTTCCTTGGGCCTCTTCTTTATATATCATTGTGCCACATTATGAAAAGGCCTGTCATCATGCAGCTACATCCTCATTCTTTCCACTCTTTTGATGTGCCTGCACTTCCTTGAGTTAAATAAAGAAAAAGCCGAGATAAGATGTCCTATATTATATCCTGGCCTAACTTTGAAAGCGTTTTTATTTCCAGTAAGCTGAACAACTGTACCAATCTTTTCTCAGGTCTCCCAAAAGAAACTGTGAGGCAGCTTCAGCTCATTCGGAAAGCTGTAGCAAGGATCCTAACAAAGACCAAGAAAAGTGAACACATCACACCTACTGTCAAGTGTCTGCAGTGGCTTCCCGTCTCTAAATCTCTCAGTGGTTTGGGATAAAACACATCCCTGACTGTCTAGTCCATCTAGACCAGTTTCCAGGGTGTAAAGTAAAAATGGAGAAGCATGTTCCACAGAGCTGGAACAAACTTCTAAAACATATGATGAAAAAATCATACCTTTTATTACCTTTAACAACATTTCTGTTCTTCACTTGATTGGATCTTAACAATTACATCTGTTTTGATCTTTTAATGTCTTTTAAAATGTTCTTTAAGGTGCAATCGTGATCAGTCTTGTTCACAGTCAAACTGAAAGGAGTTGGTTACCTTGTTGAGCAGTTGGAGGTGTGCAGCCTGTTGCCTGCAGCTCTTCATGTAACAGCTCACTGTTAAAACATGTCATGTTTTGTTTTGTACCCACATTTTTGATGATCGATAGCGGTCAATGCAAAGCTCAATGACAACACTTCGTATTTCCTGTGACTACCTCAAAATAAAAGTCAACTCATGTTTTGCCAGTTAAATGCTTTTAATGTGACTTAATACAGCATTTTTCCCAGAAATTTCATTAGTGGGTCATTGGTTCAAACTCCACTGTGTTACCCCATTCAGGTAACACTCTGAATTGCCTGTACAAAACGTTCTTTATAAGTAAACTTGCCTCACCTTGCCTCTCCATGCCTGAGTGTATTTTATATCCACTAAGATGGAGATAACGTTACTCATTTGTTTATTTTCTTCACCTGCTGTTTCCTGTGCAGGGTCATGGAGGGGCTGGAACGTATCAGAACATGCAAAGAGCAGAAAGTGGGACCATGAGGAGAACACGCAAACATTAGTGATATACAGCATGTATGCATGATAGACATGAAGATTTTGGAGGTTAGATGTTGTCTCACCAGCACCTTCTGTTATTTTCATATTCTTCTTGATCTGTGTTTTGTTATTTAAAGTGAAGTAAATGAACACGAAACCTCACTTTGTTCACTACCTTAATTAAATCTCACACATATTAATATTTAGCACAGATTCTATCCCACCAATGCTTCCTTGGAGCATTAATGCCTCTCTGGTATAATGAAGTGGTTAATTTAATCCTGAGAATTTAAATTCCACAAAATCTTTAATTAATTAGAGCTGTCTTACACTTAAAGCATTGCACTGCTAAGATATACTCATGTCTCTTTAAGATTTCTTAAAAAGTACAGTGTGCCTTCTGTGCATAAGGGCAACATCATATATTTGTATGTTTGACTTCACTGAGGCATCGCAGTAGAATCTGTATGGCTGTAATAAAGTATGGTCTCTATGGTCGCAGGCTCGCATCCACCACTATATCAGTATATATCTATGTGTGTGTGTGTGTGTGTGTCTAGAATGAGTGAAGAATCTATTTCCTTGCTGTTCTTCACTTGTAGGGACAGATTTGTGGTTAGCAACATCTGAGCAGAGTCCCAGAGCAGCGGGACTGTCAGCCATGCAGTGCAGAGCCGCAGATAGACAGGGAAATAGGAAAACACACTCATAAACTCAATGCAAACAGTGTGGGGATTTTTTGACATCAACACCAGCACATCCTGCAGAGGATGTTCTGTTATGTCTCTATAAAGTGCTCACACATTCCTCTTCTTTTTAAAGAAAAAACAAGAGTGTGAAGTAATAATTGAGTAGCGCTCTGATCACATCTCTCAGCTACAATAGACGGCCACAAAGGGCAGATCACACGGCGCACACTGAGTTCATTCACTGTTGGAAATAGACTGCCAGTCCTCCACTATGCTCTGAATCGGCTTGTGCTCTGAACAAAGGCTTGTTTCTCCTCGAATAATGAAGTCTCCACTGGGTGGGAAGGTGTGTGTGTGCCCATGTGTGTGTGCACCCAGCTGCTGACTTAAACCCCCCCCGGTTTAGTGTAAACACATTTCCATGGTCAGAAAGGTGTCAATCGCTCTCTTTTCTTGCCTCACCTTCACAGCTCATTTACTCCTTGCACAGGAATCAAATAACAGTACAAGCTGTCCAAAGGAAAAGCATCAGAGTTTCCTGTCTTCGCTGATAAGAATCGGGCCCCACCTTTTGGGCAGGAACGTTTGGAGAAGGTGAGGCAATTACTCACTGAGCCGATACTCTTTTATCAACCATACGATTGAGTTTTTGCTCTTTGACGTGTCGCTCGAAGAGCATCCAAACTGCCATAAATTGCACACGTTTGGGCACCACAGTTATTCTGAATGATACCTTTAAGTTTGCATGTAGAATGATGTTCATAACAAGTGACTCCATCACAAACCAGGAAGTGTGTTTCTGGTGAATGATATCTGACGCCACTGACTAAACTACAAAGCTGAAGCACAATGGCAGCTGATAATGCTTTGGTGTTGTATGTCAAGTTTTAGTGTGGTCCCATTTTTTCCAAAGGCTCTATTGTCATTTGTCCCTTGACTTTTATTATCAAAGTTGGAGCATTTAGTCCACTTTTGAGGGTGAAGAGGGGCCAGACGGACGTGTTAATACAAAGTGAAATGGTATGAGAATCTAAGGACCCGCAGTGAAAGTTCCAGGTGTCATATTGTGTGTTTGTTTAAACACCTGGCTGATAAGGATGATAACAAGCACAAGCTTTGCTTCGCTAGTCTGAAGTAATGCTGTAAGTGCAAATGACAGGATCATGTCAGTAATATAGTTGAGCAGTGTTGTTTTGGAATGTAAACAGCTCATGCACTGCAGGATTTCTTTATTGACAGTTAGGTGCATCATAAATTAGATGAAAAGTGCTCAGTGAATAAATCCAGAAGTTCACCGGTGAAACCGGAATATGATCCTCCATTCACACACTTTGAGTGAATGAAGGATCATTTTAACATGAGAAACATTTAGAGCCACATTGTTAATAGGCCTCACCCAGGGCACATCAGCCCTGATGTGCTTCCATTAATCCCTTAACTGTGATGTTTAGTGCTTCTCCGTCGCTGTGATAACGTTCAGCTATTCTATGCATACGTACTGCATCCATCACTGACACAGGTGTTTATTATGAGCTACTTGAAATGACTGTATTATGTGTGTCTTAAAACACTTCGCCTGCATTGAGAGAATTGTTATTTATTGTTATTGTTATTTGTTATTTCTCATTGATAGCAGCCACAGGCTAATGAAGATGGTTGGCATTATAATTTACTCCGATCTCATCTCTGAACTCGGCTGCTGTGTGGACATCACAGAGCGAGACACTCCGCTTTTATCCAGCCTGAGCGCTGCACACAGCGCACCCCGTCTGTCACACTGAGCACACAGATTTATCTCCGACAAATATATCGGGAACTGGAATGATGGACTCTGGCTTAGTCATGACTTGTAGCCTGCCTCCTCCTCTCGTTGGCCACCAATTGGCCTATCTGTCAATCAACCGGAGTGATGATTTTCATGAGCCTCGGATTATGTATCGTTTATCATCTCAGCTCATCCAACCCCTGCAGCTGTCTATCATTTACCACAATCATTGCACTCTCCCCCTCAGAAGTTTGCCTGTCTCCTTCTCTATTCCGTCTCCCTCGGATGATTTTTTCCTGTCATAGGCAAACTATAAAGTCTACCCTTCCACTTTCTCCTTCCCTCATCTCCCCTCCCTTGCTCCCTGTCCTGGATTTAAACCTAATGAGTCCTTTACATTTCCCCTCTGCCTCCAATAACATCCTAACTGGCACATCAAATGGGCAGCTTAATAACTGCTTTCACTGGAAGCCATTGGTTCCCCAACACAGTTTCATACGTCCTGATGGAGGACAAATTCAAACAGGCAAAACATTCATCAAAATGCCATTATTCACCATGTGTTGTGTTCTGTTGATAAATCTCAAATCTCAGAGGTACTGCAGAAAGTCTTTTGAAATCCTACACCTGCATAACAAAGGAAATTTCTAAGCTTTATTGCTTTATAGAGTCAAACCATACAAATGCAAAGCTGAATTCATCCTGATGTCAGTTGCACTAATTTCCATATAATGAAGTGGAAAAAAATGAACTTCTACGGTTCACTGCAGACAGATCAACATCTGCCTATTTTGTCTCTACTTCCATAGGCCCTGCTCTATGGGGAGAGTTCCTTTTCAGCTGGTTGAGTCCTTGACCCATGTCAGACATGAGTCGACCATTAATGGGATAGTGCTGCCCGTGTCCAGCAACCCGTGAGGACGTTCCACCTTGAGATCAGGGTGCCAGCAGCGTGTGATGCAGGTTGTTCAGTGAAAAAAGCATTGATGTAAAACCAACGATTAACTGGCTGATTTACGCAGTCCATGTACTTGCTAATAAATGAGGTGAGCCTTAGGAAGCAGACCAAAGTAATTTTGTGTGAAAACACAACTTATCATTAAACTGACTGCTCTATAATGTCTAATGGTGACCATTTGTCACGGTTGACCTGTGAGCCACTGCACATCGCTGCTGAAAGGGGGGAAACCTATGGGAATTACTTCATATCATCTTCAGAAAATGCTGCTTTAATGTCCCCTGCACCTCGTCAAGCTACAGTGTTTGACTTGCAATGTGGTTTAGTATGTAAGCACTTTCATTTCTGTGTGCATGAGAAATTAATCAAAGGTGCACAAGGTACGCGCTATAAAATTATAATTCTACTCACTAGCCTTGTTAAAGCCAGCTCTCCATTACTCGGGCTGCACTGTCGAAGCAGCAATGCAGGCGACAGGAGATTCATTGTATAATATCATCATAAATTCACAACTCCTACATTTTTCAGCTACATTGTTCAGTTAAAGGCGACAAACCTGGATTTAGTTAATTTAGCTGCACAAAACTCTAAATTACTATATAATAAAAAATGGATCCTCTCAGTCCTTAGCAGTCTGATCAGTGTGAACTATTATCCACTAAAGGCTGAGGACTCGGTGTGTTACATCAAAAATCTTCTGGTTTGACTGTCGTGTTACTGGCAGCTCAAACAGTTGTTGACACAGGCATTGATAAAGGATAGTTGTGGTGGACAGAAAAGGCAGGCTAATTAGAAATAATGAGTTGAATGGCTTTGCCACCATTGCAGCCTTATAAGCTGCTAATAGCCTACATCAAAACTAAAGCTTAACCAAAGCTTAAAGATACCCTAATTAATATTCTTATATTAACAACAATGTAATGTGAAAGAGGTTATCAGTAACAACCACACAGAGAGTTACTAACTCTGCACCTCGGCTCAGCTCTGTGGAGCATTTTAGCATTTTAACCATATCTTAAGCACTGTTTTTGTTTGATGGCAAACAACTTTCCTGTTTTGATTGACTCGCCTCAGAGTTGTTTTCAGCAGCAGCAGGTAGCTCCAAAAACTGTCCCGTACCAAACAGCGAATTGACAAAGTTAGCGACTAGCTGGCGAACATAGTGGAGAAGTAAGCAGCTAAAGAGACAGAAGATGCTAAAAAAGAGAGCTAAAGAAAGCTGAACGGAAACTCACCGGGTGGCCGGAGGTATGACTCCAAAGCTAATGTTGCTCCGTAACTGCTTGCTAACAAGTTCACCATATTGAATTTAGAAGGTGTTAATATGTCACAGTTGTCTTTACAGCCTGTTGCACTGCCCCCAAGTGGCCAAAAAATTAATGCACTTTTAAGAATGACTGCCACAAGCACAATCTTTCCCACTTTACCTGAACGACATCCCATCTGATGGGCAGTGGTGGAATATAACTAATTACATTTACTCATGTACTGTACTCAGGTACAAAGTAGTTGCTCATTACTTAAGTATTTCCATTTTCTGCAACTATGTAGTTTTTACTCCATTTATTTGATAACTTTAGTCATTTTGCAGATTCAGACTACTCATATAAACTTAAAATCAACGAATAAATGATGGTGTTATGGTATAGATTAAATTGGCCAGCAGAATATAAAGTAATTAAAATGAGGCCCATCTTTACCAGCTGCAACATGATGAACACATTAATGCATCAATAATCATAATCCAGTAATACAATAGATATTCTGAAATGGGTCATCTGCACTGTTACTTTTGGTACTTTAAGTAAATTTTAATGCTCATGCTTTTGCACTAAGCCATTGAACACAAGATATGAGATTAATGAATTTAATGTACAACAATCACACATAGGTCAGCCTTGTAGGGAAACGTGGAAAATGTATGAGGCAAGAGGGAAAGTGTGCTTGTGTTTTCTTTATTTTACTATATTCTCTCCATTTTACCCTCAGAAGAAATGTAAACTTTTGGGTATTTCATCTCTTCCTATCTCTCTCTGCCTCCCTGGCCTGTCATGAGTAATAAACGTATGACCTAATGGGCTGCTGTGGTAAAACTTGAAAACTGAACCACCGCACAGCATCTCTGGCATCAGCCCAGTCTCAGAGAAAATTTCCTCACTGCCAGCCACTGACTACTCGAATCAAGAGGAGACCGAACAGGCTGATATGAGGGGGCACAGAGAGCCTCTTATGAGTGATCTTCGTATCTCATCCCTGATGGAAAAAAGTGAGTGCGTGGGTGTGAGCACATGCAAATGGTTTGGGGAGGGGCAGACAGGCAGATGAACAGACAGACTGAATTGATTCGTGAAACGTTCCTGATGACAGTGAAGCTAAGATGTAGTGAGGCATTAAGGCCATGGTGAAATGTTTCTAATCACTTTAACAGGTAAAAAAAGTGTCATTCAGTCAATTCTGTGTTGCAGTATCCTCATACAAAGCACACACATGCCTGACTGAGTGGTTGTCATCTCAAGGAATACTCGGTGGAAAACATGGTTCCTGCAGATCTTCGAACATCATTTTAATTAGAGACCTAAATCTTAGTTGTTCTTCATTCACTATTTTTCCAGTTTTCCTTAATAATGTAGAAGAACAGCTGGGCAGAATATGGACTCATGCATTTGAATTGAAGGAGCTGCAAGGACCGTAGTAGATAATGAGTCTTCAGTAAAGTGGTATTGTCATTACTCCTGATTCATTTAAGACTCATTACAGATGGATAAATCACTGTGTGAAGAACAGCGCAACCCTCACTTCATTCCTCCTCCGGGAGTCCGTCCTTAAGTGCCACTTAAGTTCCACGTGATGTATCGTACAGCAGGTTAGGCCCAGTGTCACCAAACAACAGATCAACGGATTTGACCTCAGCAAAGCATGAATGATGGTTGTGCACGTCACCAATAATCTGCACCAATGTTCCAAAAAGTCCTTAAATTCTTCTTCATCATGATTTTATATATATAATAAACTTGCAGCTAAGGTTATTGGATAATTGGGATTGTCTCATGTCAAAGTTCTTATGTGGAGGCTCAGACATCCCACCATCTAATGAAAACGAGTACATTCATGAGATAAAGGTGTTTTTTTTGCAGTTAGCAAAGTTTTTTGGTTTGTGAACGAGCTAAAATTTGTCCAATAGACAGTGACGTCACTCAGCAAGCTAATGCGAAAGACGATGAGCATCAATAACATTAATAAAATAACAATAACAATATAGAAGATAGAAGCTCTCTTCTTCTTCTGTGAAACGTTATGGAAGGTCATGCAAAAACTTCAAAAAAACGATGCGAATCTCTGCCTGAAAAGTCTGCACAGATCTTGTCAACATTAGCCACTGCACAACCTACAAGCTGCTAAGTTACCAGCACCACCTTTTGCATGGTTGGAAGAATAAATGGAGCTCTACCAGTTTCTGTTGTGACTATAACACTGCATGTAAGGCTGTGCAATGTTAACATTTGACTCTTCAATTATTGGAAGCCTCATGCTCATCATTAGATCTATATCACGATCATTACCCACAAAAACGTCTGTAGTTTTAATCAGAAACTGCAGCTAAGTCCACAGTAACTGCAGCTTAGTGAAACTCAGATGCATATGGACCTCAGATCAATAAAATCAATTCCAATTTCATCGCACAGCGAGCAGCAAAAAACTGCAAGGTCAGTTTTAAGAATGTCTATGTAAATAAAAAGAAAATAGATTGAAGAGTAATAATAAAGTTTCATAGATAAGAGTTGAAACTTTAAAGAGTTACAGAGTGGGATTATTTGCAGTGTCAGACTTTGTGGTGCAAGTACCCTTGACCGCAGTGAGATAAGGCATTATCTGGCTCCTTTGTTCACTGTAACTCCCGTCTTTGCTCTTCTTTCTCATTTATTTCCCTCAGTCTGTTCAGGTTTTTGGTATTCTCTGCCTCCCTTTCCTTCCCTATTTTTCACTCCAGCATCCAGCTCATAAAAAAACTGGCTACCTGGTCAGAAAGCAGACTCCGTCCTGACTCCCTCACAGATAGCTGGTTGTTTCCTGCCCAGGATTTTATTTGTTTTACTGTTGGTCAAAAGCATTTATTATTATTATTTTTTTTTTTTTTCACATCTGGAACACATGACACGATCAATGGGGATTTTATTTGCAGTTATTTAGACGTAATAAAATGTAACCACAAGCTGAACCCCCCACCAAGTAAAACTGCCTTTCTTTGCTGTAATGCTCCTCTAAAGGTTTTACTTGGCCACCTCAATGTTAACACTGCAAAACCAAAATTCATCCTCTAACATCATCCTTTCCAGTTTCCATGTATTATACTGATTGTGTAATGCACTCGTGTCTGAAAGACACAATGGAGCCTGCTGTCTTCATGGCATTACACAAACACTGGGCTGCTTACAATGTAGATTAAAGATGACTGGTGGACACACTGTGGCCATATTTGGCTGAATACAGATCCCTAAAAGGCGAAGCTTAAAGCACATCACCATCAAGGAACAGTTGCTTAGTCATGATATGAATCTAGTTTTGAGAGCAAGAAAAACAAATCAACAATGCTGCAGAAATACTTGAGGTAACTGCCAGCAAATGTGTCTTAAAAGCTGCCCTGTGGAGTTTTCCTCTTCTTTCTTATTAACAGTCAGTGTTACTCACCAAGATGGATTGTGCCTTCCCTTGAGGTCTAACAAACATGGTGAATGCATTTCCTTCCTCATAAAACATTTGCAAAGGTGTTTTTTCTTTCACTGTTTAAAATCATACATTGTTTACATCAGTCAGTCTGTGCACATGCACGTACCTAAATGACTGGGTTATGTTTTGTTTTTCCCCATGAAAACATCCCTTCATGCTGTTCATTGATTTAGATGTAACTCGACGCCTTTGCCTTCATGTAGCATGTGCGGCTCTGCAGGCTCCACCTTTAGCTCCACCCAGCCCTCTGCTGCTCGTCGACAGCTTCCACTCATCAACCTCATCAGCAGCTTAGTTATCGGAAAAACTGTTTCAAGTAATGTTTGCCGTTACTTTCTTCGTCAGCACCCCGGAGCCGTATAAAATGTCCTGTCGGCATTTGACATGAATCCTTGTTTAACGTTGGCTAACATCATGAAGCAGCAGATTTGTTTGGACATAGCCAACCAATAAACAGGAGAAAAATGCTTATTGTTGGCTTGAACTCCCAGGATAGATGGATGGTGCAGTGTTGGGTGTCAATATAAGTTCTAAGGCTCACACCTAGCTTCTCCTTTGGTAGCCCTCGTTTCACTGCAGCCCCACTCTGTGCATTGAGAGGACTGGTTCCTTCAGTAACTCTGGTTTCTGAATCCATGTGTGTGAGTGTCATCCATCCACTGCAGTTCCAAGGTGCAAATCCTCAAGCATAGCATCGACTGATTATTTCGCTCACGATATGCCTCACAGCATAGAAAACAACATATGGACCTGGCCATCTTCATCAGGGTAGGTGATTAGGGAAGCCTAACTTCTGCAGGAGAGCACTGATTTTCCATGTTTACGTGAAACCTGGTGTCTAATTTTACAGGAAACAACAGACTGAGAAAAAGCAAATTAACAGTGCAGCAGTGGGATGAAAGGAGAGATAATTAAAGGAGTAACTTGGATATCTAAGTGCATTTAAATGCACTGAGCGCTAGATTTCAGTCTCCTTCCTCTCGCTTTTGTTGGCATATTGTTATGTGTCTATGCACTTTACTGCCACCAACTGGTCGAACTGCATGAAACTGGAAAGAGGACTCCGAATCATGTCACCTGTACTCAGATGCTTGCGTGCATGTGTGTTCAAGTGTGCATGTGCAATACAAACAACACGGGGAGCCACGCATAATAAAAGGTTGTAGGTTATGTATTCTTGTCTTAGCCCTGAGTCTGGCTAGTAATGAGTGGCATACATAGTGAGGTTTAAAAACCACTCATCAATTTGACAGTAAATGGGTAAAATAAACATGTAAATATGATAATTTTCCTCAAGGCTATTCATTAATTCTCCTTCACCATATTGTCTGTAAGCAAATTGTTTGAAAGCCAGACCAACAATAAAAATGTTTTGCTAAATACCTCACAGGCAAACATGGATCTGAACAAGGAAGGCAGCGGATGAAGCAGGAGGGAGCAGGATCCACCACAGATCCAATTATACTAAATATCAATGATACTATTGACTGTTATTGTGTGTTTGTGAAGTAAATGAGAGCACAGCACATCATTCATAAGTTCAGGTTGGTCTGCTTCATTCAGGTTATTTATTGTTGCATCACAAGAAACACAGGCTACTTGATGGCAAATTCCCAGGCTGCTCTTTGTTTCCGGTCCTCCCCTGCAGTGTAATTACTTGAATCTGAATTGAAAACATAGTGTACTAGGTTGCTCCACAGTACTGCAGAGGCAATGACGCTTATGTCCTGAACCCAAACTAACAATGCGCTCACTTGTCAGCAAGTTGGTGTTTCATATTTGGTGTCAAATCCACTCAAACTTAAGCTAACATCTCAGGACTCCAGATCATCAAATGGGAGCTGGATCGTAGCTTCTGGAGCAGCCAATGGAAATTAGCTCCTGATAGTTGCTGTTGTTGCTGTTACTTTGGCATCAGTTGGCTCAAATTCCTTCAGTCCAAAGTTTTTCTCTGTGGGAACTTAGTCAACTGATCATTCACTTCCACAATGCTGGGCTACTGCCACAATAGAAAGTGTGAGGACTAAAAGACAACATTAAAAGAAAAACGATAACATGAACTTAATTAAATTCACAATTGTTTGGTTTGAAAGCATTTGAGGCACTGTACAAAGGAAAAAGCATGATTGATGGAAATGTGTTATTGCAAATGCAAAAGTGAGTGACAGATGGATTGAAGTATCGCCTATTTAAAAAATAGGCTAGTTCAGTCACTCATTGAGATTGGGGCATAAATTAGATGCAGCTAACAAACACAAATCCGAATGTTTTGAAATGTTCTTTATATCTTTTAGAAATGGTGTATCGCACATTCCATTGTGATTCAAATACATTTAAATTCAAATACAAAGAGAAGAGATAATATTATTCAACCACTATCTGTTATCACCGGAGAACAGCCCACATCTTTGAATGTGGATACAATACGTAAGTACCGAATAACTGGCTTATTTTCTTTATATCAGCTGATTGGTTCTGGTGGATTTTCCATTGTGTGTAGGCTCCGCATGTTTTAAAGGAAAGGGGAATTTAATTACATATTTGACAATACAATGTACCTGTAACTCTATAGCATGTCATAACTATTGATAATGGCAAAAGTAGTAAGGCAATAAAAACTGTTTCCATGGGAAATTTAGGAAATGTCAAGTTAAGAAAACAGACTGCGTCAGTAAAAGGGTTTGGTCAATACACTCTGACTGTGGGAAATCTGAACAGCTGCCTAAATATTACTCTGTGAGCAGGGTCACTGCGTCTAGTGTTTTCACAGATTTACTCTCTTTGGAGCAGTGTTGAGTACCTGCAGCAGAGAGCCTGAGAGGCATTTTAGCCTTGTGTTGGGTGATAAGTGATTACAACTAATTACCATGATGTTGCCTTTGGGATTGCAGAAAAATAAAATTATCTTCTGCACGTGAAGAATTTAAATCCAAAACAGGTAAACAGTATTTTAAAAGTCAAACTGTAATCTATACTATAAATACTCACACACTTGATATATGGTATATTTGTTTGTTTGACTTGGTCAAATTGTTCTTGAAGAAGAAGATTTAAATGTATTTCCTGAAGTGATGTGATGCACTGTGCATTAGTGAAATAACTAATTTAATTGGTGCAATATCTGAGTGGGTGGGCACTAACGCTTGTTTGCAATATCTCCTCAGTTCCAATGGCCACACGTGGCTGGGGGGGGGGGGGGTTGACATTTTTAGCGGCTGTGGAATCACATCTGTGATTTGAGCAATCCACGTGACTTTGTACGTTCGTAATAGCGTATCCAGTGCTGAGGTTACAGAACTAGTTGTTGCTTCGACATCACAGCTGAAGCCATGAAAGAGTGAGAGCTAACGCTAGCTTGAATCGTCTATAATGCAGAATGACTCTGCATGTATTGATATAACATGAACAAAACGTAACATATTGTGGGAATTAATGCTAATGGTAGTCAGATAGGCTAACTAGCTTCCAGAGTCCAAGTGTGCACCTATGTATCCCATGAAAGAGTGAGAGCTAACGCTAGCTTTAATCGTCTATAATGCAGAATGACTCAGCATGTGTTGATATAACATGAACAAAACGTAACAGATAGCAGGAATCAATGCTAATGACAGCAAGCTAGGCTAACTAGCTTCCAGAGACCAAGTGTGTTAGCCAAGCTTGCTAGCATCCGTTTTCTAATGTTTCCTACAACGGATCCTACAATGTTATGATTCAGTAAAGGGACATAAATCTTAAGCTGCTAACTGCACATAGCCAACAGTAACTACTCGAGGATAAAAGATTTATTATATCTATGTTCATGGACTATGACCTGCACCAATCAGCAGCACACCTTTGGCAGTGAGCTTCCTTGTATTGCCAGGTCTCACGTGTCAGTCATTCACTGCTCCTGGCATGCTGACATAAATACCAGGTTCAAAATAGTTTTATCCAAAAAATAGCTGCTTATCTTAACATTAGAACCAGCGTACAGCTGTGTTCAAAGAAGCTTTTCTATCTCCTTCTGAGTGCTATAGTTGTCGGTCAGGACTGGAAGGTTTCTCTTACTCACTATAAGCTCAGTCCTTATCAGGTTTCCTGCTTGGTGCTGAGAGTTGACCTTCAGACATTATCTTCCCCCGCTCTCCTCTCATCAAAGGGAGAAGCGATAAGAACTGACTGCGTAGTGATAGAAACCTTCCACGGCGAGTCCTCTTCGTGTGCTCCTCCTCCCTCGCCTCCTCTGTTATGGGGACTCCCCCAGCATGAGATTTACTGCATCAGTGGTCATCATGGGAGTAGGGGGAGTGGGGCCATCATTCATGGCGGCACATCAAAAATGAGACGCGACCATGAGGTCAAACACACAAGACACATACAAGGATGAGCTAATGTCAAAAACAATTCAAGTTAAACATGTCTTTGTTCTTTTTTTTTTTTTTTTTTGAGAAAAACTCAGAAAATCAAATAAGTGAGAATGAACTCTGCAACACCCAATAGGGCTGTTAACTGCTTTTGCTTTAGCGGCGTCACCTCAGAAGTTCTCTTGGCACCTTGTCAAGAAAAAATCTCTCTTGATACAAAGAGGGTGACAAACAATAATATGCGAGGGCATCTGTGAATTTCTGTGTGATGCCACAGCATCCACACACCCTCCTGATTGCAGCTCCTGGCGTTGGTACTGTATGTTCTGTTAGACTGGGATGCAATTAATGTGACCTACAAAGGCAGGATTTGTTTGTGCTCATTGGCTGGCCCACCTGCAGCTGCTTTTGGCAGGAGACTATTCTGAGAGTGGCAGTCAGGGGAGATGGCTCCTTCTCCATGTGTTAATTAACCTGGAGGTGACTGTACAAAGGGGGCGTTTTTTGGCTCTGTTCTGCTGCGGTGGGGTTACCAGAATCCAACGAGCTGTACAAAATAAATGTAATCTCATGTCAACGTCTGCGAGGAAAACAGTTTGAAAAGGCACTTTCTCAGCCTGTCAGTCGAGGGTCCTTTTGAATAAGAGACATGATCCGAATGCTAGCAAGAGACTCTTCAAATATCAGTTTTATGTGGACAAAAATGCACTAAAAGCAAAAATCTCAAAATGCATGGCATGCATCTTAACTAAGTGGATAACAGTTCTGATCAGAGGCCTTACATATCCAGGGCCAAATTTCTCAATTACAAATTTCCTTCAGATTAACATGTTTGTAACTGATGGCAATAACCGGCTAAATTCAATAACAGTCTTTATCAAGACTCATTAATTCCTCTGTGCATTTGAAAAGAACATGAAAACACAGAGATAACTGGAGCTGCTGTCTGTGGGGAAAAAGGCTTGATACTCATACTGTAAACTTAAAGGCACTGGAGGCCAGTGGAGGGACTTAACAGGTTCTGAGCATGAAAGTTCTGTCTTGACCTCGGAAGAGAAGTGACAAAACAATCTTAAATCAAGAGTCACTTACTAGGTTACAGATATTATTTTCAATGCCAAAAGTCATATTATTTGTCACTTTTCCTGCTACAACAAGAATAAGTACGGTAATTCCAGCAAGAGAGACGTGTTTTAATGGTACACAGAGAAAATTCTTGTGGCATTTGTAAATTAATTTGCCACCCTAGTCTTTTTATAATAAACCTGAATAATGTTTGTTTCTGGGAGAAAATATATGCATTCAGCCCGCTAACTGTTCATGATCTGATGATATAATGAGACAGAAAAGCTTGTCAAGGTCCCTGTTTAACATCAGTTTCACATTTCATGCACTGGATGCCGGCACTGCACGCATTCCCCCAATAGTTTATTATAATTTTAAAAACATACTGGGATCGCCACAGAGGTACAACCTTCCTCTCATGCTAAGCATAATGTTTTTGCCGTTCACACCAAGTACACAATAATAAAGTAAATCATTCACAATGTAAATTCTGAAAGCAGAATTCATTTCTCAGCATATAATTGATTAAATAAGTAAATTTATTGCATTTTCAACGCCTTGTTACCCTGGAAGCATATTATTCTACCCTGCTTTATTAATTAGGTAGCCATTCATTTTAAAATGTCTTTCACTGCAGGTACTAAACACAATCTTTGTCCCTTGTTCCCTAACCCTTTGTTGTCTACCCCTCTACCTACATACTGTATTTATTAGCTATTTATTGGTACCCCAAATATACAAAATAGTGACACTACAATTTATGGGTTATAATCTAATGCGTTAAGTAATTACAATTACAATTAGTCATTTGGCAGACGCCTTTATCCAAGGCGACGTACAAAGCCAAGTAATAATATTAATAAATTGAGATGTGTCTGTGCAGAAATGTGCTTTTAAATCTGTTCACATAATCCAGAATGTGTTTTTTTTTTTTAGAAACATACTGGAGACTAAAAGTTGTTCACCATCTCGATGTAAGCACCAACGTGGTAGGTTCTGCCTTCAGTGTCATGCAACGGTTAATTTCCCACCAAGACCTGTCTGTTATGACCCCGCAGAGCAGTGATGGTGAGTGGGAGCACTGCCGAGGAGGCGAGAGTGGGCCGCCGTGAGTGACAGCAACACTGATTTATACCCATGTGGGTCATTTTTGGAGAAATGTGTCCTGTGCTTCACACAGAAGACTCACATCCACTTCCAGTTTGTTTTCCTGCTCGACACCAAGAGAGCCCTTCATAGAGATACGGTACATCTTCATAACAATACCACAGAACTGACAGTATCAGCGAATCTAATGTTCCTTCTGGATAGAAAAATGTCTCAGTAACATTTTTAACCAAGTGGCTTGAAGTAGATTTATTTTGTAATTCTGCTTGTTGGTTACTTCCTGTTGAGTTGTACCATGTTCAGCGAGCCTGCCTCACATTGACTGTGAGTTCATAGAACGGGGAAAGATTGCTGGGATAACATGTTAATTTCCAGTGATAAAAGGTTGCCAGAGTTTAACGCGTTGAAGCGCCACTTTGCTCCAATAGTTCCTCAAAAAAGGATGACGATTTATAAAAGCTTTCTTATCAGCTGCAGCATACAGATCCACATCGTCAGGTTGGAAATTCTGCATTGTTGTGCAGCAAATTGAGAGAGTAGCACTGTGTGAAGTGAGATGATTATTAATGCATTAGTGATGGGCTTTTGCATGCTTTGAATAGCATAAAGGGGTGTCTCAGATTTAAGCAGATGTATCGGTTGTTTTGCTGGAACAATTACCTTCTAAAAAGCCTCTCCAAACACGACGTGCAATATTCATCATATTCTTCAGGCTAACAGCCCTTTGAGACTGCTGGCTCTGTGTCCATGCACAGGGATACAACAAATTACAGAACAAGGACATCATTAATGGAACAGTGGCGTGTCCAGGCTTCCTTAGGCCTTAAAGAAGTGCTACTTCCCTCAATGGTTTCAACGTGCTATTTTGCTCTTGCTGCCTCCATAATAGAGGATAAAGAGCAAAGGAAACTCGCTGTGTGTGATAAATAAAGTTACTGAAAAGTAAGTTAGCTTGATGTTAAGTCACCCCCTGCTTCTCACAGCAGGTTTCCACAGGATATCCTGTGGCTTTCAGGTGTGTGAGTTATGCCGCTGTGCTTATTCACATAAATTCTTACTTTCCACAATCACACAGTGCAGCATACTTCAGCGTGAAGCCATATAGATTCAGTAATCAGCACCCAAGAGATCAACACAAAGCATCTAGATTCCAGCCTCCTCCCTTTTCGTCAGCTTATTATCTGTGTATTTACTGTTCGCGCAACATGAAAGCACCACCGGCAATCTTGCCTGAAACTGAAAGGAGAGTGGGTATGTAACTGAGAGAAGGCTCGAGAGGGAAAATGCCAGCAAAGGTAGGTATATATAAATATATTAATGTTTAATGTGAGTTCAAATCACTCACATTAAGTGAAAATACTTGTGTGGATGAAGAAGAAACTTGAAGAAACAATACAACAATGTAAAAACACTGGTTGAGTAAGTATTAGGATCTTGCATTGAATGCTGTTTAAACCGACAATAACTGATTTTTCGGCCACTTGTGGGGCAGCAAAACAAGCTATTGACACAACCCTGACATATCACCTTTTAAGCTGATATGGCACACAGGTCAGCAATCTGTGAGCATTAATTTTGAGTCATGTCTCCGGTGAACTGATGAATGAAAATCCAATATTCACCCTCTTTTTCCTCTTGTTTTGGTCTCCACCATCTCCTAAAGAAGCATCTGGCTTTATAGCAGCTAAATGCTGCACTGCGCCCACCAGCAAGTTGTCAGCTTAGCCTGTTGTTTGCTGGTGCTGGCAGGTTGTGCACAGCAGGTTTTTCCAAACTTCACTGGAAGCAGCTGCCTGCTGCAACCAAAAGCCACGTGGATGAAGGAGGTGGAAGTGAATGAAAGGAGTAAAGTTGCAGTAAATCCAAAATAATGAGCTGAAAGATGCTAAAATGCTCTGTAAACCTTGGAGGGAACTACAGACTTAGCAACACCTTTCCCATGGAGGAAGTAGGCATATAACATCCTAATTTCTTAAATAACCAGTAACAGTAGCTGGCCAATAAAAGTTTTTTTCCCTCTGACTTGTGGATCAGTATGAAATACATTTTTAAATATACATGTCATGTTTTTCATCTTATTTTTTCAGTCAAAACTATGTTTAAATTCAGTACTCGAGTGAAACTTTACTAAACCTTGTGCTAGACATGAATAACTGTTTGTGAACATGTATGTGAAAGAACAGTGAGAAAATCTCAGATTTTTTGCCGCTTTTAAAGAAAAGGTCTAAACACATTAACTAACGTGAGCTGACCAAGATTATAATGCACTTCCTTGTGTTTCACACATTATAGAATAAGTCCCATAATGTTAACCTTCAGTGTGGAGTGCTTTTTTCCCCATTTCCTGTTCAAACAAAATGCCAATTTTCATGTACGAGCATGTCCTTTCTCTACATCCTTTGATTGATTTCGGTCTTGGAAGTGCCTATAATTGTATGCAATAACATGCCTAAAGGTCAGTGTGATTCTTGAAATAACATGGCATTGAAGAAAATTAGATGAGAACAGGTAATTGCACTGCGAAGACCGGCGTGTTTTCTCTTCAGGGGACAAATGTATTTAATGGAAATATTCAGGGGGAAGAAAAGAAGCTCGCCTTTGCTTTGTTAACAAACTGCTGCTTGTATCTCTATTTTCTGGGTTGGCCATATTTTAGCTGAAGCCAATATATGATTTTCATCATCCAAAATTAAGAGCGCAGCGTCCACAGAGTAGATTAAAGTATGATTTCACCCACGGAGAATAAATGCATCAGCGGTAAACAAATATGGATCGCAGGCCAGTTTGTTGGGGATGAATGATGAGAGCGAGGCCATCCCACCAGCATCCTTCACCTCTGCTGAATGCAGATAGTTCAGCAGAACCCCTTGACAGTTTATCAGGAAGACATGTTCAGGTCACAAAGCGCCCAGAAGGTCCCGCCTCTCCCTCCCAACCTGCAGACCATTAGATCAGTATCATGGATCACGGCTTAAAGAAGTGTCACCCTGCACAGATCCGGCTCTGTACTTTTACACGAGGCCCTGTGCTGGATAGTATTTGAGTTTCATTTCATGATTGCATGCAACGGTTCCTCTATTAATATTCTGCAGAGCAAAGTGAATCTCTTTTACAATTATTGTCGAGTGGGAGTTTCTCATGGTCACAAATACCAATTGAGCAGTCCTTGACAACAGAAATAGTTGAATAGCTCTTCTGCCACATGCTTTAGCCGGAGATTTTTAGCCACGTTAGCAGCATGGCTCAACGGACGGCAATGTCGGTCCGTCGGTCAGCTGGATCCCCATTTTGCTCCAGATTGAAATATCACATTCACGCTCCCCAGAGTATGAACCATAATGACTGAAGCGATGCCCTGACTTTTCCTCTCGAACCACCACGAGGGTGAAATTTGTGGTGTTGAGTGAAATGTCTCGACTGACTGACTATTGGATAGGTCGCCCACACATCCATGGTCCTCTCAATATGATTTGTAATAACTTTGGTGATCTTGACTTTTCATGTGGTGCCACCATCAGGTCGAATTTTTAATTTGTCCAATACTTTGGTTTATGACCAATCACCCTCAGAATGAGTGGCATTACTCTTCAGTATCAGCTGTAATGTGTTTCATGGTAATTAGCAAATCCTAGCATGCTAACAGTCTAAACCAAGATGAAACTAAAATAATAATAATACTAATACCTACTAGACATCAACATGTTGGTGTTCTGATTTTACCATTTTAAAATAATAATAATAATAATAATAATAATAATAATTTTCTTTTGTAGAGTCTTTACCTTGTTGCCCATGAGATACGTGTCATTAGCAAGTGGAACCACGTGACTCAGGGATCTGGTGAGATATTTTATTGATTACTTACTATAGGTACTAATCATTTCATAAGACTTAATTAAAAAACATCATTAATAGTATTTCATCCATCTTTGTAGACAGATTTCTTTGCTATTCATCTATTGAGAATGAGTAAAAACATCTCACCACCTGCGATCGACTGGCGACCGGTTCAGGATGTACCCCGCCTTCCGCCCAATGACAGCTCCAGGCCCCCCACAACCCTGAAAGGGATGGTCGGGTATAGATAATGGATGGATGGATGGACATCTCACCACAAGCTACATACGTCACATGATGAAGCTTAAGGATCATTCTTGATCATGGAAACAGCTGTTGACAAAACAATCTCATCACAAGGTCTGAATCTGTAGATTTTTAAAATTTCCACTCTTTCTGGAGACTTACAAGATTTCTTGTCCATGCTTAATAAAGCTGAGGTTCTCAGTTCATTCATGACCTTTGCAAAAAAAAAAAAGTTTCATTATTTGTCCTATTAGTGTTTCCTGCCGTTCAGTCAAAGGGAACGGTTGCCATGAAAATGACTGTCCTCCAATCAGTTGCTGCTGCACGGCTCCTGCACTCAAGGGGGTGATTCACCTGCCATGAGTGGGCTGCTTGTTAGCCAACAATCTTGACATCATCCAGTCACTGTTTAGATGCTCCCCCAGAGGCACTTTGAACAGATGATTGTGACCGAAAGTCCTCCTGCTTTATTTATCATATAGATAAAAAGTCCTGTTCTAGTGCATGTCTTCCATGCATGTAAAGAGCTTTGAATTGCTTCTGCGTTTGGAGGCATTTCAAGTGAACTTGCGGGGGGTCAAGTGTGTTTTTCAATCCCAAAGTTCTACCTCACTGTCCGCTCTCTTATTAGCATTAGCATTGCAGTCGCGATTCAGTGTGGAATTATAGATTGAAGGAAATGAAGACAGTTTACATTAAAGCTGATTGAAGTTCACATAATCAGGTTCAATAAAAGCTTTTCAAGAGCTGTTTTCTGTCTGTTCTTCTGTCTTTGCTGCATGAAGCTCATTCATGTCTGTCAAATTACTGAACAGGTGAATGGCCAAAGAAATCCATTTGAATGGTTCAGTTTATTTGAGGCCACATGGTTGAAAATGTACATACATACAAAGATTTTTTTTCCCTGCAAAACCTCCTGCTTGTACTTCTTTTGTTTAAGCTCTCAGTCATGGCTGAGGGTGAAGAGAAAAGCACAGCTTCCATCCGTGGAACGGACCCAGAGCCTCACAGTGGAGGAAGTGAGATGAACAACAATGCCGCCTTTCTCCCTCCAAGCACCACAGACAGTTTGGCTCTATGTCCATTTGGCTTCTGCTGTGGCCATCCATCCAGGCCTGAGTACAGAGCCCTCATCTAAGAAGTGTATTATGGTCAAATATAGAGCCACTCGAGAATGAATTCAGCATTCTGCCAAGACATGCAGTGTAATAAAATTCCATTAAATGACAAACTAAGAAGCTTTCAGTGTGTGGGATTTAGTGACATCCGCGTCAGGTTGTCCCTTCTAGGTCCACTCGTGCATTGGCGACGATGATGGGACGATGGGATGTTATATGACGATGCCAAATCAACAGGCGGTGATGTAACTGCATGTAAATATAAACATGTAAAGACGTGAACTCTGTCTTCACAAGCAAAAAAGTTTTCCTGTCACCGTCCTCACGTTAGCACTGCAAATTTAATATCTTTATGCTGGAGGGCATTTTCTACATTTTCCAGTGATGGACCAAGAACTTCATTTGTGTGTGGGTGAAAAGGCAAAACACATAGAAAAAGATGTTTTTTAATAAACTACAGGAACTGTTAAATCCCGGTAAGCAGCAGGATATCCGGTTATTTCTCCATATGCTCGCACACATATATCATTTATTTTTCCATACACATGCACACATTTCTTCATATGCACCCTCACAGTAAACAAATCCACCCGAGCGCAACATTGACGCCTTCATGACACTGGCTGCAAAAGACAGGATAAATACATGATAATGCTTTCACCACGGCTAAAATAAACCATAATGTTTTTCATGTATTTACAACACGTTACAAAAGCCAGCTGACGAGGTGCTGAGCGTCGATTCTGCGCTGAGCGTTTGCTGTTTTTTCAGACTGCAGAGAGTTGAAAAAATGTTCCACTTTGACTAAAAGGAGGCAAAGAGAAATTCGTCCACCAGCCTTGTCACATGTGCTTTAGAAGCCTGGTAATCCAGTGGCTGCTTGTGAGGCTAAATGATCAAACACTGAAGCAGCTGAGCTAACTGCAAACATGCTAGCCAGCTGGGATCGTTTCAGTCCCAGTCAGTCTAAATATCACTCAGAGACAGCGTGATTTAGAAAGCTAGTTAGCTCGCTCACTCTGGGTAATAAATTCACATCGTTTATTCAAGAGATGTATGTGTGTAAAACACACTCCTGTCTCGTAAGTGTCAGCAAGCCGTGCCTCGTCTTGGAGCAGTTTATACTCCGACAAAGGTTAAATAAATGATTCAATGCAGTTCGTAAACTATGATAGTTTCCTCCATTAAGGACTCAGTTCGCTCAAAGGTTAGAACATCCATGGCAGTGTCCTTTTGGTGGATGGGACGACGTTTGGTGTCAAAGTTGACCTCAATGAAAGCACAGATTCACGTCGCCCAAACAAACAAATCCACTGACGGCCCTGAAATGAGCTGATTTAGTCACCAGCTTTTGCCAGTGTACAGTTCAGCTTCTTTTCACGGCTCCTTGTTTTCCGACATGTCGGTGACATCAAACGTGACACACCAGGAAAACAACAGAAAGGCAACCTCCAACCTGCATTTAAAGTGTTTTATCATTCAATTAATACATTTGTTAAATCAGTCAAATTAAGTCAGATTTAACAAGTCATCTTCGGTCAAAGTTGGCTTTTATGATCGTTCCTCAATGTCACCACTTTTATTAGGTTCGCCGAAAAGTTGTTATGGGTTATTAAGTCTGTGACGTCCTATTGGATCAATTAGGAGCCGTTTCATGTTCTCTGATTAACACCATCATCCTTTGAGGACAAAAGCTAAGAAGTGGAGGTTGTTTACGGGGTAATAAAGCCTGTCAGTGTCATCATTGCCTGCCCGCACCAAGGTGAAAACGCCTGGCTTCACTGGAGGTCGTAAAGCTCAACAGGATTCGAGAAAAAGACGTCGACAGACTGACAGGTTCTTTTCTTATTAAAGGACAGACCATCATAAAGACAATGCCACCATGCCACAGCTTCAGGCCTCAAATAGAACATAAATAAATAATAATAAATAATTGCTTGGGGAAAAAAAAAAAATTAATTCTAAAGTAATCAAATAAATTTCATTGTGCCTTTAAAGAATACTTCCAAATGTCATTGACTACCTGTTCACATGTGCAAAATATTTAGTTTTTTGCCTTTATTCTGAAAAAGACAATATTCCCTTTACATGGAAAATTAAAACGAATATTCCACTAATATCACCGTTTACACAAGGCCGCCCATACTCGATTAATGAATGCAGCCATACTTTTCACTGGTGTAAAATGGACTTACATAAAAAATAAACTATTGAGGTCTTTCATAACGTTTAAAAGTAGGCGTGTTTCTCCTTCAGAGCAGAAATGTGGGCTTTCCTTTTGAAATATTGTGAATGTGCTGAATATCGGCATAACCCACATGTCTGAATTGGAAAATGCTCCCTTTGGAATCAGGCCTGAGTCAGAAAACCCAACCAGAATATACTGTTTACACGACCCACATAAAATTGGGAAAATTCTTATTCATTGTAATGGAGGAATATTAGTGTGCGTGTAAACACACTGACTGACATTTCTCAATGTTTACATGATATAGAGCAGAATGAAAGTAATTACCTGTCAAATCGAAAGGAGTTGCAATAAATACAGAAAATTAATGCAAAGTTTTAATGAGGTTCTTCCTGCAGAGTTAAACCATAATTTCCCTGCAAACTGTCTGCAGGACAATCTAAATGTAGTGTAATAGGAACTTTGCCTTAAGCAATGAAAACACCTCACCAGCAGCCCATCAAATGCCCTCGACATCTTGACAACCTGGACCCTGATGGGGGGTGGTTACACTGTCAAATAAAAGAAAGTGTCACCAAAGATCCTGCTGCACCATCCTCAGCTGCATCATCAGTGATTCATTTTGTCTTCTTCCTCTTTTGTTTGACCTGGATTATGTTATGTCTGCAGGCGCAAAGCTGAGCACGTCAGCAGTCAGAGATCTGAAACGGTAACAGGACTCAGGAACAAACAGCTTTTTGTGCTTAAACGCATCTGAGGTGAGCGTGACTGTTTCCCACGAGGACACATAGAGCTCGTCAATGGAAAAACAAACACTGGCATGTATTTTGAATTAAAAATGGTTGAAAATCTTTAATATACCACTGTAGCAGCACAGACTACTTAGTGCAGCCTGCATCCTCTGATCAGCTATAAAGCCTCAGAGTTGATCCTAAAATGAAAAGATGGATTTTTTAATTGTTAATCTTTAAATAACTGTAAGTCTGGACAGTCGGATGACCTTGGAGATGATCTACGCTGCGCTAGATTGGAGGGAAGGGGGGTTCAAGAAATGAAGAAATTAATTGAAAGTAAACATGTTTAAAATGCTAAAAACGTAGCCTTACAAGCTGTAGGCTACGAACCAGATGGATGACAGCTGCGATGCTGCAACCACTTTCAGAGAGACAAGTAAACCAAATCCAATCGTTTCTAAATGTGAAATGTTAACTTGAAGGGTTCGTCGTACTCAGCAGGAACATAACATGCTCCCCACCTCCTGCCAATGCAAGCAAGCATTTTCAATTTTGTCTGTGCAGAATGTACAGATCGCATTTTATGTCTAAATTACAAGTGTGCTGGGTTAAAGGGAAGATGTTGGCAGCTACTCTCAGGAGAGCTCCAAACATCGCTTCAGAAAAAGGACGGCTCATAACTTCAGGGAGTCCCTGTCCTTGAGTGTGTTGACATCTGAAGGATTTATTCAGGGGATGAATATGCTGCTCAAAACATCCATCTCTAAATGTGACACGTTGGTATAAAGAGGTGAGTGTATTTCACAGGGGACGTCTGTGGCACTGAGACCTGAATGGAGTTATTAAAGGTCAGTGTTTGGCTCACGCTACACGAGTAGCAGCTTGCAAAAACAACCTGTGCAGAGAGCAGTGCTGTCTACACTGGACAGGAAGGAAAGCACTGAAGCACCATTCGCTTGTTTTTTCGTCTTCTTCTTTGTCCAACATTAATACTCCACAGCCATGTCTGCACGGCACTGCTTGAGCTAAATGCTAATGTTAGCATGGCAACATACTCACATGGACAACCTTAACTTGAAGATTTTTTAGCAAGTATGTGTAAAACCATCTCACTTTAACGTGCTAGCATGCTTCCGTGTGTCTTCACGAGAAGATGACGACTAAAAAAATAATCAGTGTCAGTGAAGTTTAGCTTTAGCTTCATCCATTTTTATTCTTTAAATGCTCGTACATTATGTAAAAAGCTATCTGATGACAACTTTTAGAGCAGCTTTTGGGCAATTTTCAAGCAAACAATCCAGAGTTTTTGATATATTTCACTCTGAAACTAAAGTGTCGGCCTGCTGTGGCATGAGATTAAAAAAAGTCAAGCCGTGCACCAAACCTTGATGTCTTGTCAAAAAGGTAAAAAAAACATCAGCTAAGAGGCGTCAAAACTCGACTTTAGCTGCTGCTGATAAAGCTGTTTGATCAATGCTTTTGAGAAATGATTACACTGTTAAGCAAATACTATTTTAGTGTGATTTGTGTATAAAGTAGTTGCAAAATGAGGCATACGAGGCATCAGCAAAGCATTTTAGTGACTGGAGCTCTTTTGTCGAGCGAGCACACACACACACACACACACACACACACACACACACACACACACACACACACACACACACACACACACACACACTCATATATGGTCCATTTGGCTAATGCTTCTTTCCTGTGTGGGGAAAATGAAGTTGAAAGGGAATTTGCCAGCTGAGAGCTGGCAAACTCTGCAGAGGAGGAGGCTGAGTAGCACGGGCGTACGCCACACCACAGCCCGCAGCGCTAAAGCACAGAAACGAGGCTGCAGCCATCTACATGCTCCATCTGTGCAGGAGACAAATGAAGTGCAGTTTTATAGCTTATCCTGCTGAGCCGGAACAGAAGAATGTGCTGGAGGTTTTTCGAGAACCGATTGGTAGGAAAAATGTTGAGGGAAATGCTGACTTGTAGGGAACTAAAAAAATACCAAATACCAAACTTTGCTGAACAAAATGGAGATTGCTGGCTGTTTAAAAGGCTATGATCTCATGATGGGAGGAGGGTGAATCACTTCTATCACTGAGATAACACAGACACTAACGGTCAGTCTTTTCTCTGATAGACCACGTGAAGCAGGAGGCGTAAACGAAGCCGCATTAAGCAGTTGATGATCTATTGAACGTCAACCGTGTGTTTTTCTCACCACATTTATATACCCAGATCCACTTTTTTCCTGGTCACAACCACATTTCTTTAACATGTTGCCAAATGCACCAGCTAAGATGTTAAACGCTGCTGAGGTCAAAGACTGGCGTTTCCTCACCGGTTACCTGTTCAGCATTGATTTGAAGATGATAGTGCTCAACCTTAAAACATGATTACATGGCCCTGAGCTATATTTTTAATTCTCTTTGAGCCAGGGTGCAGCCTCAGATCCTCTGCGTGCTTTAAACTAAAGGTGTTAAAGGGCTTTGAAAGAAGTTGCCCAAGCACAAATATGGTGGCAGCACAAATATCATATGTTTAACCACATAAAGCCTTCTTGTATGTAACGTCTTTCATCCTATCCTTTGTATTCTCTTCCATTATTAATACAAATCAAGTGATGTAATAGCACAGAGAAAGTTGGTTTGATCAAACAGCCTCAGAAGCTCAAAGCTCCTGTTAGCAGCAAAGGCACGGTCCACCCACACAGGTGCGTTCACTTGCTCACCTGATTAGAGCTTCCTCAGGACTGTGGCTGTGGCTGATTGGCACTGAGATTGCTCCTTTGCTATTTAGTTGAATTAGTGCACGAGCTGTGTCCCAATTCCCTGTTACACACTCCTACAAAGCAGCGAGTACGCTGCGTTTTATTCTATTTCAGGCCTCTTTTGATCAGTGAACCTGTCAACGAAAGTAACACCAAAAAATAAAACTGGAGGTTGTGGTGGTGAAGCAGCTGCAGAAATATCAACAACAACAAAAACAATATACACACATCTTTGCGATGTTTAATTAGTAATGTTATGCCAAAGTCACAGTTTGATTGACTCCTGTTGTAAGAAACACAAAACTGTAAAGTACATATGTTTTTTGGCGAAAAAAAAAGCAAGATACTATGTCAGTATGAGTACTGTATATTCAATGAGTAGCCTGCGCAGTATGAAGGTCAGACTCAGCTCTGTTGGTTCACGTCATCTCCAGCGTGAACCTGAGCTGAAGTCTAATCAGCCTGAATGAACACACCTTCGCAGGCCCTTCAAACGGAGATACTCCAGCCAGAATGAATCTTTTGATTTCTTTCCCTGTTGGCTTGAAAGGCGGTTGTGAAGAAGCGTGTTGCTTGCCTCTTCACACACAACTGGGGGTGTGATCAGTTTGGAGGATATTGATTCCGACTGCGAAGAGTTTTCGATGCATTAAAAAGAGGAAAACATGTATGGAACCACTTCGCTCCATCAGCATGTCAGAAACTGCCATATTTTCTACCAGATCTGGTCAAACGCTTCCTCATGCACAACCTTATTAAGCTCACATTGGTCGATTTATTGACAATAAATTAACAGATCAACCTAGTAAGAGAAATCTACTGGTCCAGTATTAATCTACTTGACAGAGACAAATAAATCCTCATAAATGTGCTCTAAATGGCTCGTCTTTTCAAAAGTCACACAAAAGCTCCAAGTTGAATATTTTACAGAACAAAACGAGTTACTTAAGATTTGCAACAGAATCCAAGAGCAGCTGTAATTACCTTCCTTTCACAGGCAAAATGTTAATTCTCATTAGTATGTGCTCTCTCTAAACAAATACCTCAGCAGAGTGTGATTTTAAAATGGTCTGAATGCACATTAAAGCTCATTAGAGATGTTTTTCACTTTCTGTTCAGGCTGCTTTAATCAGGCAGACAGTGCACTACCATACAAACATGATTAAATTATCATTTATTCTGCTCTGCTCGGCTGTGTGTTCTCTGAATGCATTTGAAAATAGACCGTTTCAAAAATACTAAAAAGGTGATATTTCTGGATGCAGCTACGTGATTCACACCTTTTCTCTGAATCATAAATTCTGAAGACATCAGGCTTGTTAAAATCAGAGCTCATAATTCTGCGATGGAGCTTAATCATGACAAACTCTCGAAATCACCCGTGTAATGTTGTGTGTTTGTGTGTGCCGGTGTGTGTCCGCGCTTCCTGTTGGCACGATAACGGCGGGTGAGTGCTGAGAGTAAATCTTTGTGGAGGTGCTTGGCTCACCTTCTTGGTGCTAACTGCACACCTGCAGAGCATAGATTAGACCTGAATTATCTGAGGAGCGAGCTTCTGCTGCAGCCTCTCCTTCCTTAATCTTGGCTTTCATCTGAGACTTGTTATTGCTGTTTTCCTGCTACTGAAGGAACTACTTCAGGACTCGGTGTCTCTCAGAACACCTTGGATGCGGATGGCATGTTAACGGCCGTGCAAACTTTTGTGTTACAACAACAGCAGCTGCATTGCAGGAAGCTGACATATATGAGTACGACGTACGTGCCACCCAGCTCCGTTTTCCAGTTATTAGTCCTGACAGTTTGCTCAGGAAGTCCACAGATGGCATACATTCTGGGTTATAAGGTGGATTCAAGGATGCGGAGGGATCAACCACATACAAACTGGTACAAAAACACAAGAAAACGCAATGAGGCTCGATGCAGACGCTCTCGAGTAAAACGTGGCCAGGTGGTGATTATCAAACTTCCAGCTGGTGTTTGACCAGCAGCGTTGCTCCCGCTCTTCCGCCCCCTCACCCATTCCCACCTGATTGTGACGGATTGAAGCATTTACCTCCACTTTTCCCAATTTATAGACGAGCTCACTTCTGCCGTGCATTGTGATGCGCTGCTCTGATTGATTGCAGCAGAGCAAACATACAATGCGTTGGTCAATCATTGACGGTGACAGTAAAGCTTGTAAACTTTTCAAATCCTTTCTGTTCTGTTTGAATCATCCAAAGAGGCATTTTGGGAGCAGTATTCCTTGTCTGTTGCTGACTGACCCGGTGCACACATGCTTCCACAGTGGATCACATTTCCACCATTTAGCGTGCATCCTTGCTTGAAGTGATTGTTATTGTGAAGTTCAGATGACCGTAAGTTTGATGTACTGTATAAAAGGTTGGCTAATGTGGCTTTAAATTGTTAGTACCTCTAATCTACTTCATCCTTCGCTATCAAGCTAATTAGCCGGTGGAGATAAAGATACAGAATGGATACCGCTGACACACCTTGTGTTGGAACAACGCCACAGTTGAGGTCAACTGACAACAGGTAATTGGGCCCAAAGGAAGACTGAGGACTCTTCCAGGTGTTGTTAAAAGCAGTTCTGCTAGTTCAAAGTTCAGGCCTCCTGTTTGCACCCGGCAGGCAGGTTTGAAATCAGGCAAATAGGCACAGAGTCAGCAGACAGGCAGGAAACAGAAATGGCTGGTGAGGTACAGAAGAAAACATCGATTATCAGGCAGAGACAAACGCTTTGAGCACACGTATACGGATATTTTTTAAAGCTGACATTTTCCCCTCTTTTAAAACTCTAATTGAGATCAGCTGGGCAGGCAGAGGATTAGGGCAGCTGGCAAGAAGGACCCCTTGCAGAGGCAGCTAGTGGACAGGTGAGGAACTGCAGGTGAGCCTCTTTCACTGCATTTTCACTTGTCCTGGCAGGGAATGCAGGTGTTACTCTTTCTTTTCAAGTGTCCCAGTCAGTCAACTGGACTTTTGCTGGCGACAAGCCGACAGACGGTGTGTCTGCCATGAAAAGAGTCTGCTGGTGTTTTTTCCTAAAGGTTTCTGATGCCTCTGGAAGCTGTTGATGGCAGGGTCGGCTCTGGACAACAGGGAGCCCGAGGCAAGATCTGGTTTTTACAGGGCCCTGCTTAGTTTGCCTGGAGCTGAGAACTATGAGATAAATACATACATATAAAGTCTAACTATAAAGAGAGAAACATTTTTAGGATTTCAACATGAAAACCTGATGATGTTGTACCTCCTCAGTGTGCCAAGAACATTGCTGCAAACTATGAAGTGGGCATGACTTTAATACACAAAACACACGCTTGTGGTTAGCGTGCCGTCACTCAACAGTTTAAGAATTATGCCCTCAGACCTTAAATCAGAGGTCTCGTCAACATCCTCAAGGCAAGAAATCTTTCGAAACTGAATGACAAATGGGAGCAACACTCATACAGTCATACAAATCAAAATCTAAAAAGACAAGAAAGCTCTTGATCAATGGCACCGAACACTTGAGCACGGAGGGGCAGATGTGAACAGTGAAGGAATAAACAATGACACCCTTTGAAATGGGACGATATTTCACAGCGAGCCGCGATGCAAGAAAATAAAATGCCAATGTAGCTCAACAACAACATGAAAGAAAGCAACACTCATTCACACACAGATGCCATCTGTAATTCCTCTAATAAGATGATTTACCTATTGGCCTGAATGAACAAATGGAACATTTTCCAGAGCGGAGGAAAGAGGTTTCTAGTGTCCTTTAAGTAGAAGTACCAGGTTGACAGGAGGGATTTAATTATCCATAATGGGCTCTCGACTACCCGTGACAATATCCTGCAGACACTAAAACAGAATATATGAGAAACCTGTGGCCAAATGTGACTAACAATAAAAACAGATCTCAGTTTGATAACAGGCCAGCTGGACCTGGAAACAGACCAGAAGGAACAGTCAGAATCAATACTTATCTGAATAAAACGCTTATCATAGCTACAGTGTGCACACAGGACTACATACGTTTTAAAATGTTCAGCATCGGTAAAAACATTGAATGCATTTACAACACGGGCAGTATCTTTCATCAAGGTCAGATGAACAAAGTTTACAGGAAACAACACAGACTATCGGTCGGTTAAACTATTCCAGCTGCAGATAAACAATATGGAAAAGAGACGAAGAGGGAAATAAATGGAGGGTAGAGATGAATCATTAAGTCCGATTAGTTGATTATTTATTCAGTGCCACCAGCAGCACTAAATAAGTCTTTGGGAAAGATGATCCATTGTGCTGTGTCCAGTCTACTTTAAAGCTGTTGTTAAAGCTTTCATAATCTAAGACTCCCACTGTCAATATTATGATACCAAATATCTCTTTTTTAAAGTGAAGTGTTAATTCTTTCAAATGAAATTCAATAATTATGATTTAAGTACTTTGCAGTTTTCAGTTGGTATATTGAAAGAAAGTGATGCATGTTCAGACCTTGAAATGCCTTCAGCCATTTCCTCATGATAATAAATATCTAGATAAATATATATCAAAGCTGGTTTTGTAATGGAAATAGGAGACAGTATATTTTCCTCTGCCGTGTGTGAGGCTTTCAGTGGGATGAGGACAGATTTCAGGCATTCACCTCCAAACATGATACAACAAAGCAGCGTTCAGGCTCTGCGATGCTTCGAGAACAAGGCGTCCTCTGCCAGCTGACTTTTGAAATGCTCTTCTATGCTAATCTGTGAGTGCAACCACTACATATGTACGGATATATTTCCAAAACTTTCAGCTTTATGTCAGAATACAGTTGTGCCTGGCTAACGCTGCACATCACGTACAGATATCGAATGCTTCGATTCAAATGACATGGCAGCTTGAAAAACTATGTATGTTTCAATAGAAAGTGAGAATATAAATATGGCTGAAGACTAATTACAAGAGGGGGAAAATGTCAAAGATAAAACCAAGACAGGGTCCGGAAAACTCCAAATACCAGATCATTCACAGGGACAGACTCAGATTTTAGATATATTTTGGTTTATTCTCCTTTTCTTCACTGGCCTACTCCAAAAAGGTGAAACTGTTCTATTTATCTGCATGAAGATGACTTAACACAACAAAAGCAATTTAAAGTGCGACGACTTATTTCAAAGAAATTAAGGAAATGGCAATTAAACAATTAAGTCAATTAAGCTAATTAAGTCAATAGATGACTATTAGTTTCGTCTGTCTGTAGCTGTCTGCATCCCCGTGGCCTGATTATCAGACTGAATTGCTTTTTTGTTTTGACTCCTTCATTCGGTCTCATGCTGTGTTCCTTTAGCTCTTGATTACAAGGAGTTATTTTGCCCCTAACAATCAGGAGCGATGATGCATCTCGTCCACTGACATAATGTTGGGTGCAGATTTAGGAGTTATTTACATAAGTTGACCTACAACAAGCGGGATCAATGCTTGTGGCCATTTTTGTTTTACTGTTTTTGTAGCTATGACACAGAGGGATGACGCCGCTGAACTTAATCCCATCTAAAAAAAAAAGGTTACTGGCATCATTTCAGGGGTATATACATCCACACACGCTGCGTGTCGAGCAGCATGAAATGTTGCATGGATGTGGAGCAGCAGATTTACAGCACTGCATTCCATAATAGATGGCGCATTTTATGTCACACCATCTGTTTAAGACGCGAGGCGTTGCTGAAGCGTGTTGCCCTACATGTCAATGACTTTCAGGAGGGAGAAAGCGTCTTCTTAAACCGTGTGAGAGGGTCAGGCATTAGACGGGAAGCTCTGGGTCAAAGGTTTGGCTTTCGACCAAACAACAGCAATGTTCCCCACGGCTAGTTTATCTTAAACCAGCTTAGATTCCTTTTGTTTAGGTACTGTTGGCTCGTGTTCTGATATTCTAACCATCAATCCTTTCGAATCTCCGCATGAGGCCGCGTGAAGAGGCAGAGGTGGGTTTGAATAAGACGGTACCGCTCTGAACACCCTCCCAATGCTCAATGGAGCATTTCGAGACACAGCGGGGAGTCGCTGGCCATAATATGGGGATTTCAGCTGGCAGTCAGGTGTGAAGTGTCTGACAGACAGAGAGGTCATCTGAAACTGCAGGGAACCAATTTAACTGCCTACTATTCTGCTAAACGCAGAGGGGGGACAGCTGCAACAAACGCCGGGAAAAGCAAGGGTGAGCGGAGAAGAGAGGAAGTCGCCGTTCCTCGAGGTGTAACATTAACAAATGTATGGGATTTTTTTTTTTGCTGTCAAACTGCATAAATGGAGGAATCTACTGTTTTACATCACAAAGGGCATAAACAACAGAAAAGAGAGAAGAGAAACATGTCTGACTGTTTGTATTACATGTATTTAGCAGTCTATTCAGGACAGCTTGTCGTGATTTAAAATGCTGTTGTAATGACCACATTCATCAAACCCCCTTCATCCATCACACGCACAGGACTGGCAGCACCTTCACAGCATCTCGTGATTTACTACATCTGTTAATTGCATTTTTAACCCAGAACAGTTTTTGGTAATACGTCCATATAGTCCAGGTTCAGGAACAGATCGTGGTTCAGATGAAAATATGTGACGTGACTTACGTTATGTAAGTTGCTCTTTATACTACGTCACCTGATATGTTGCGCGGTATTTGTCGCATCTGTAAGTTAAAGGGGAGGATTGGCTGATCACCTGCACGCAGAATTTGACTTTGGTGAGTGCATTTCACTCAGTTTGAACGCGTGAAGTCGTGTTATTTGCACGCAGATTGCAGAGACTGGGCTGGATGAGCAGGTCTGAAAACACCTGCTATGCTACGTGGGGCCTTTAATCTATTTAAGAAGGTGACCACATGTCATCTCTGTAGGATGAAAGTAACTAGCAGCTACTTCAGTTAAACAAATGGTCGTGACGGAATTTCCCTCTGACATGTAGTGGAGCAGAAGTACAGCATGAAGTAGGATAAATTGCATATAATTAAGTAAAAGTACCTCAAAATGTACTGATTTCCCACCACTGACATATTCTGTATATATGATATCTGCTCAGGTTTCTTCATCCATGCGTTCTGAATCCAGATTCATGACTCTTACGTTCAGTGTGTGATTCATAGGGCATTTTCTTTACACCACAGAAACCAATGCATTTTGAATGGGAGCTTTTCAGATGTGCTCGGCCACTTCTGATAATGGACGGTTATTCTGCCATGTCCGCGTCCAACCTGTTCAGCGGCCATTTAGCGGGAGAATATTGTAATAGCGAGAGTCATTTATCAGCCCCGATGGCTCCTCAGACAATGAGTGTGATTTCAGGACCCCGCTGACACAAACAGCTCTCACAGCCTTTTC